>NC_143144.1:60273571-60579642 GCF_059928025.1 Delphinapterus leucas
GTCTATTTCTAGAACTTAAATTGTCCTGGGACCAGCTCTTGATATAAAAATTCATAGAAACCTGTTTTTCACAGAGTGTGGTAACTCCTTGCCATAGTGCTGTAGTGTTAAAATTCCCATTGGCCAGGTTGTTCTGTAAATTAAACACTGACAGCTGCCCTCAGGGGAACAGCCAATGTATTTATGATGATGTGCTGATTACACAAAATACACTGCAAGCAGAAAACAGCTGCAGAGAACAAACCTCTTAAAAAGAATACAATTACAAATAGCACCCTCAGTATTTCTAGTGGTGAGTGTAGAATACAGCATGCTAACGCAGGTTTCTTACTTAGTCTGCCTGAAAACAAAAAATCTGAAGGAGATAAGTTAAATTATGGTTGGTTGCACGTGTGCCCACATTAGCAATGAACAAATTTTGTTTCTGAAGAGCACAGCTATGAGTGCACAAATATAAGGTGTGGAGTAATTTTAACCCCCCCCCTTTTCTTGTTAGTAGGCTTTATTGGTGCCTTTCTCATGTATAGTAGGGCATGGCCTTGAGTCGATAAGTGTTTGGACATTTGAAGGATATTACACAATTGACCAGGAGAGTATCAAAAATTGTGTTTTAAAAAATTCAGTAGGAATTCCATATGTTAGGGCTTGGATATCAACATTTTGTTTGGGACTTCCCTGGTGGCACAGTGGTTAAGAATCTGCCTGCCAACGCAGGGGACACGGGTTCGAGCCCTGGTCCGGGAAGATCCCACATGCCGTGGAGCGACTGAGCCCGTGTGTCACAACTACTGAGCCTGTGCTCTAGGGCCCGTGAGCCACAACTACTGAACCCATGTGACACAACTACTGAAGCCCACACACCTAGAGCCTGTGCTCCACAACAGGAGAAGCCACCGCAACGAGAAAACCATGCACCACAAAGAAGAGTAGCCCCCGCTCACGGCAACTAGAGAAAGCCCACGTGCAGCAACAAAAGACCCAACGCAGCCAAAAGTAAATAAATTAATTAATTAAATTTAAAAAAAAGACAAAACATTTTGTTTGCAGATACACCTCTATACATTCATTGTTATAATGGCTTTGAAGACATTTGCTCTTGGAATTAATAAAAGGAGTCACAACTCTGTATCTGTGGTAAGGTCTCTGATTTCTTAGATTCTGTTTTTCAAGAATTTGGTGTTTTAGGACACTATAATAGCTGGGTGATTACATATTTTTAGGAGAATCAATTCTCAGGTATGTCCCCTTTCATCCCTGTATGTTCGTGGTCATGTGCAGACAGGTGAGATCAGAAAAAAATTTAGTTGTCCTTGTTTGAAATTCTCTGTTAAAGTTTAGGGTCTGTATTTATAAAATATTTCAACCGCTGAGCATGCTAGCTTCTGTTTAAATCAGTGGAAAATATGTTGATCTTCCAAGACATGGATTTACTCAAGCCAGTGCTAAGGTGTAGCAGGGGGATATAGTTATTGGAAACAGTTCACTTCACCCGCCTGAAACTAAGAATCAACTCTTCAGTATATGGATCACTGGTATGTAATAATCGACTATTATTGGTCTGTCTGTTGGTCTCTTTTTAAATCAGTTTGGAACCTCCTGGAGTTATTTTCTTGCTCTGCTGACATCAATCCCATGTGGCAGAGGAGTTGTGTATAACCACTTTGGTTTAATCAATAGAATAATTGATAAACCAGATAAGATTTAAACTGATTATAGCCCCAACAGAATTCCCAGAAGCCTTGGACTCTCTTAATTTTGACATGTGTGTTTTGTACCCTGAGGATGAAGTGCAGTTTGAATTATCTGTTTTTATTTGCTTAATGATGGGGAGGGTGTTAAAGTCAAATGTTTAATTAACCCAGCAATGGGCTGCGTTGTCACTTACACACAGCTGATTGAGATATCTCATGGAGAATGGTGAATAGGAATGATAATGTGGCACTGGGACGGAAGATTGCTTTTTCAGTCTATTTGCTGGGTCACTGCTTTGAATGTCTTATTGGATGAAAGGCATTCAGCCTGGAGAAAAAATTCAGCATTTAAGTACATTTTGTTCTCTTCTCCCCCTCTAACCCCCCCTGCCCAGAAGTTAACTAAAACAGATACGTTCTAGGTTTAATAAGCCATTCATGTACTAGTAAGAGACCAGGGTAGTCAGTAGCCTCAAGCTACATAATTTCCTGTGGAACAGCAAAATTGTAGTAGCTTCCAAGGTATTCTAAATGTGAGCTCTTTTGTCCCTCACATCCCTTGTCCCTTGCCATTATTGTGGAGTTGTCTTTGGTTACTTGTCTCTTGCCTCTTTCTGCAGTGTTTGCTTGATATGCCCCTACCTCTAGGGCCACAGGCAGACCTTTTTCTCCTACAGAAGCATATTCTCCAGTACATTTTTGCCATTTCATGCAGCTGGCTTCTATTTGGTTGTATTTCTAATCAAATATTATAGTGAGATTGTCGAACTATTTAAAGAGATGAAAATGTGAAGCATATAGATTCTTGCTCCCTTTGCTACTGCTATTATAAAACAGTTGGTTCCATGTATATTTTATTTTGTTCAGAAGCAGTTTGCTTTCTGTATGAACTAAAATCTAGGCCAGGAAAGATTCTAATAGCCCACATATCAAAAATGCAATTCAGGCAACTGGAGTTTTAATGACTTGCTACCCACAAAACATTCCTTACTAGCTTTATAATCAATGTAAAATTCTTTGGAGGCATATGAGCAAAACTTAAAAAAATTTTTGTCATGACTTTCCTTTTTTGTAGTTCTATGCTTCTTCCTTTTATCCCCCAAAGATCTAAGCCAGGAATTTACTAATTTTTTTTCTTTGCTTTAGTCATTTGTATTCCAGAGAGCACGATAGGGAGAAGGATACAAGATTGATTTTTGTGTGTGTGTCCTCTTGAAAGCATAGTCTGGGGCATGACTACTTGTGTGTGGGGGGGGTGTGGATTTACAAAGCAACAGAAGCACGTAGCTAGTTTTCAGGTGCATTTTGGACTTTTGCAGGTCAAGGCAGACCAGAGGAGTAGCTTATCTTGAGGGACGCAAGTAATAGACGAAATATAGAGCAGCTATTTCAGGAATCATGTAGGTCATTTAATTATCCATTATGATTGAGTGGCTAATGCTCTTTTGGCAATTACATGACCTCTGTTATTCTTGAAAGCTTTCCAGGCCCCCGTGGGTCGAATGACCCACCAGTCAGTGCTTGCAGACTTTATTCCACTCAAAAGGAAAGGAGATGCTGGGCACTACTGGCATTTAGAAATAGCTGTGCTTTCTTTACCAACCACTACCCAGAATATCCTTTGTACAGCAGTCAGTGATAGGCAGCTGGTTTTGAAGTCTACTGTTCCTTCCTTGTATGCAGAAGCACGAGGTATATCGGTTTCCAAAAGAGGGAATTGTGGCAAACAAACTTTAATACCATAGTTGGCCATTATGGTATTCACAGGTTCTGTACTGCAAAGAACAAGTACTGTGGTATTAAAACTAATGTTTGATATCTCTCAAACCAATCATTCATTATCAAACTCTGAAGTTAGTGATTTTTTTCATTCCATAACTCAACAAAATAGCATTGACAATACTAATAACAGATTTTTTTAAAGAGATCATTGATTAAATCAGCCCAATCTGAATTGGTTAATCATTATTTATTCAACTAAATAAACTTAAATAATCATGCTTATATGTGGAATCTAAAAAAAATGGTGCAGATGAACTTATTTACAACACAGAAGTAGACTCACAGATATAGAAAGCAAACTTACGGTTACCAAAGCAGAAAGGGGGTGTGATAAATTAGGAGTTTGGGATTAACAGATACATACTACTATATATAAAATAGACAAGGATCTACTGTATAGCACAGGGAACTATAATATCTTATAATAACCTATAATGGAAAATAATCTGAAAAAGAATATATATATATAGCTATATCTGCATAACTTTACATGTGAAACTAACACAACATTGTAACTCAACTACACTTCAATAAAAAAAATCATGCTTAAATGATTAAAAGATTCAAGACGGAATAATTCTGCAACATTTAGATGAATGTTTCTGACCTTTTTTTCTTTAATCAATAAAGGATCATTAATATTTCTAAAGAAAATTCTTTACTCCTGCTAAATGATAGTGAAACTTTTTGCTTTTTATAATTATAGTGACTTATCGAGTAATTCTGAGAAAAGAAAATAATGTGGGTTTCTTGTGATTCTTTAGATTAAGAACAGTTATGGCGTGGAAAGTAATGACATCACAATCAAACTATTTATAGGGTTTGTTGGAAATGTACAAACAAAATTCTATATACTTAGCAAAATGGAAGATTACCATATTCTCTAGTGGTCCAATAATTTAAAACCACAGGCTTAAGAGAACTAATTTTGTTAGAATAATATACAAACATATCCTTTAAGTAGAGACCATTTGCATTGTTATAGAAAAAATCTATTGGAGAAAAAGAAAAATCTTTTAAAATTTGTTACTTACACATCAAAGAGCATTGTTAACAACAACAGCCCTACAAGGTTGTTTGTCTCTGGGGTAGTAAAATCAGCTATCTTTCCAAATAAATTTATCAGACCACTCTTGGTAGAACTCAAAGTTGATCTGTTTTTCTTTTTTTAAAAATTTTGTTGTTTGGTACAAATGAAAAACTGAAGACATGAATTGATGTTTATAACCTTTGACCCTTCAGAAATGGAAGCCTTCTCACATAAATTTTAAATCCTTTAGGCCAGTACTACCTTGGTATCTGGCTACTTAGAGACCTGTGAGAATGTAGTCAGTGTGAATTATATTAGTTGTTTTCTGTTTAAAAACATATTTTCCCTCATTATATATAAATATATGTATATATATTTTTTATTTTATTTTATTTTATTTTTTTTTGCGGTACGTGGGCCTCTCACCGCTGTGGCCTCTCCCGTTGCGGAGCACAGGCTCCGGACGCGCAGGCTCAGTGGCCATGGCTCACGGGCCCAGCCGCTCCGTGGCATGTGGGATCCTCCCGGACCGGGGCACGAACCCATGTCCCCTGCATCGGCAGGCAGACTCTCAACCACTGTGCCACCAGGGAAGCCCTGTATATATATATTTTAAAATTTCTGTAGTGGAGATGAGCAGAAAATGAGAAAGCAGAATTTACACTAAAAGCAAAAGTTAGAGCTTAAACTCAAGTATCCTGAATAAGGAGTATAATTTGTCTAGTTGGCACTTTAAGAGGAAAGCAAGGACTATAAAGCAAAGTGTGATGTTTGATTTCTTATCGGTAAGTTGCTATTCTTTAAGGCATACCCTTCAAGACCTGTGTTGGACTGTGTTATTCACCCTTGGAAACCAAAAATCTATATAAGTAAATGAGTGGAGATGGTATTTGTAATTTTAAAGACCTGAAAATTCATTAAGACTTCGTATAATTAGTGGAAATGTCCACAGGATAATAAGCCCACAGAAGAATAATTTCTTAATAATAATAAGGAAGAAGGAGAGTGATTAAATAAGGGATAGTGCATAATAGAAATATACACCTAAATACAAATCTTAACCTAACCCAATCCGATTTCCACAAATTTACTTATTTACTTGAGATGGTTTTATTTTCACTCCAAATGGATAGATTTGGGGATAAGTTTATCAACTGTAAAGGAGCCCTAAATTTCTTCCTCAGTATTGTTGAATTGTAATAAAATGGGAGCACTAAAGCAGGGAAGATATCCAAGGTGTGATGAAAGTCATTTAGCAGAAAAAATTCAGGAACAGGAATGACAGAAATAACTATTCTGCAGAGAGAACGGATTTTGGCATACCTCCTAAGGGTTCTATAGTTCTCAACCCCATTTTGAGAAATCAAAAAGATCTACCGAAAGCAGATGTCTCTGAGTTACAAAAATAACCAGATGTCCTTATTAGTAGAAGCAAATGTTTGCCTCTTAATTCACACAGAACTATATGCATAGGATCACTGGATGAAATATTGTATAAATATGGCAGCAAAGAAAATTGTGGCATGAAAGGGTCTGTCCTAAACATGTAAGCATAAAGGTTCTATCTTGAAAAGGAAAAAAAATTATTTTAGATACATGTAGATTTAAAGGTAAGAGAAGTAAATTAAACTATTTATACTTTTGTTCACTGTGATAAGTAAGATTGGTTTTTTTTATTATGTATGTCTTTCTATCCCAAATCCTCCTGGTGAACCTTTATTCATTTTACTGTGCTTGTTTAGCTACTCTGTGCATTTTCATTGTATTTTAAACAGTGAAAGCATACGTATGAAACACATTTTTTTCTGAATGAATGATAGTCATCTTGGTTCCGTCAAGAAAAAACAAACAACCTGCAGTAGTATATAAATGCCCTCTTTGCAAGCCTACTGGGATTTAAAAAATATTAAGCCACATTGTTATAAATAGATGTCGTTTGGTGACTGCGTTGGGTTGTTAAGCAGAATAAAAGGAAAAAAAGAAGGCAAGGTATGAAGTTTTTCTGTTTGTTTTTAAGTCAGGCCTTAAGAGTCAAAAAAACCTTTAGAAGTAAATTGTACTCTCACTTCTGATGTGGAGCATGTTAACATAATTACAAGCTCTTTTATATAGTACTTATAGTCATTGCTAAGTTAATGTTCAAGCCTTTGATTAAGAAGTCACAAAGCTGAATGTGTTCAGACAGCTGTGTAATAATACCTCTCCTGTTCACAAAACAGAGAACTATTTTAGTTTTTTTTCCTGTTCCGCATATTTATTGATAGAAATCTCTCCTCCTATGCTAGCTATGTTTTTAATAGTGAAATATTAAAATGCTGTATTATGATACATTCTATAACTTGAAAGTTAACAAAAGCAGCTCTGCTCCTTCATGTCCTTGCCTTGTCACTCCCTGGTGCTGTTCGACTCTTCCATCCTTCTTATCAGAGTATCTCAGTGCTTAGTTGAGCTTGTTTATCTTAAAAGAGCAGGAGGCAGGCTTTTAGGGAGTAAGCTGCATGTTCCAGTATAACAGGAACCAATGCTGTTTGACTTGAAAAACATTTGATCTCTTACATTAACAGCCCATGTCACTGTAATAGGACTACAGCCGGGCTGTTGTTCAGTTTTCTATTATTTTAGCTTTGAAAGAACTGTTAGAGCTGCTCCAAAATCTCTGTGTTTAAAATTGTATATCGGCAGTCCCCCCAGGACTCGTAAGTAAACAAGGTGATGTGTGTGGCCAGAGGGAACATATTTTGTTAGCTTTGTTTTAAATAAGAACCTTCTCTATCTAAAGATGGTTTTTGTCTGATCCCTGATAGTGTGCTGCATGACTTTGCTTTTGTAAATTTGCACATCTTAAAACATATTTTTGTTTGTTATTAATGTGTGTGCTCAGTAACTATTCATTATGAACTTTAATATTTTTTCTCAAATAATGAAGCATTTAGTTTTCTCATGAAGCTTAACTTCAAATATTCTGCACAATTTCCCTAAGTACAGCAGTTTGTGCAGCAGTTGTTGGAAACTGGCAAGCAAGAATCTAAGGGGAATGTTTGTTAGACTTAAGTATTATTTAGTTTTATTTTAAAATATTCAGTTATTGGTAATTTCTATGCCAGAAATAGTTTGACGTTGGAATCATGTAGCAGTATCTAAAGAATAGAAAATAAAGTTTGTAAAATCAGGTGGTTCTCTTCCTTTTTAAGAGTACCTCTTATTGTAATAGTGATAGAATGGCAGCTTACTGTAGTAGTGGTGGAATGGCAGCAATTTTACTCCTTCCTTTCTTCCTTCCTCTACCTATTTTTAAGAACCTAGTTTGTTTTCCTGTTCTGATGTAATACAGCATTGCTAGGCCACCCAGCACTTTCCTTGCATTTAACCTAAAATACATACATCAGCCAACACAAGCATAATATGGTTGAAAGGCAGCCATCTGTCTGGGGAGTTCTTCTAAATACTGAATGTGTCATGCACTTTGACATGACATATCTGTAATATCTGAATACAGAAAGCACTTTTTGCATTAGCTATAGGTGTTAAAGCAGTAGTGTGTTTTAAGAATGTCTGCTGTGCAAATTCTGGCTTGTGGGGTAATGACAAGTGTTTGCCTGCATAGACAATATATTTTTCCTCTTGAGGTCCCCACACACCTAGTTTCCCTCAAGCTCATCATCTCTGTCAGGTTAATCAATAGGCACCGTATGGCAGAGGGTCAGTAATCAGTGTCATCGTGCCTTTAAATCGTGTTGAAAATTTGCTTAAAGCCTGGGCCAATTAACATCGAGATGATGAATGGATGGGAAGATGGAAAGAGCCTGACGCTCAGGGGCTTTGTGAGGAGGAGATGCTCAGCTGTTGAGCAGCAGACACCAGCGAATAAAATCAGCCATTCATGTGAGCTCAGTCCACCCACTCTTAATGATAATGTCAATCTAGCAAAATATATACACATTGGAGTTGTCACAAGTTCATAAATCAAAGGAGTTTGTCAAAGGCATTCAGATTAACGAGGCAGCAGCAATAACAAGTCAAATTTGCATAGAGAATTGCTCGAATCTCAGTAAATTATGATCCTGTTTTTCATTTGATTATTTGCTAATGTCTCAAGAGGGAGAATGATTATATTAGCATGCAAAATCTACTCCAGAAGTAGAAATCTGAGGTATAGAAGACCAGCACACTATGACAATTAATCAGCTTCTGCATACTAGCATAAATGTACAAGGCCCAGAAATGAACTTCTTTTTATTATTATTTCTCCTTGCCACTGATCCAAATGGTTCAGCTTGACAGAGACTTTATATTGCTTTAACAGTGTTTTGAATTGTGCCTGCAGGCAAGACATAGTTATGCAGCTATAACCAACCTATCCATCTGCCAACCAGATTGGAATTCTCCTATCCAAGGCTTCCATTAACCCCCACTGACAGCTCCAAACAGGATTAAGAATTTGCAAGCATAAAAAATAGTTGTTCTTTGCAAATATACACAATCCCTTTGCATCTTGAGAAAGGCTGCATCTGTGTTTTGTAATTAGTGTTGGACAGTGTAGCAGAGGGAAAAACCTACTTGGCGTTTTTTGGACTTTTGTCATAGGAGAGTAAGGCAGTACTAATGGAAGTTCTGTTTGGTTGTCCCAGAGAGTGCTTTCCATTCTATCCGGTTCCTAGCACTGTGCTTGAATTGGTGTTATTACTAGAAAATATCACTTCTTGAAAGGTTTAACTAGTGGATCTTGTTGAAGGTGAGCAGTATAGGGAGGCTTTGATGTGGCTGTGGTTTAATAGAATATGTCAAATGATAAAACGTGCTGGAGAAGCAATGTGCATGAAAACATGCTAGAGAATATTATCTTATGAGGACACTTGAGGCCCTCCCTAAAATAAAACTGGTACTTGAATAGGATTCTTCAGTCAGCTTCTGAACTTAAATGACCTAAGTTTTCTCCATTGTATCCTAGAAGAATTAATTAAAATTTGCTTAAACACACAACGCATACACTACCCCCCTGCCACACACAGTGTTTTGTCATTTTCATTGAAGAGTTTGAATGATTTTTATTTATGTAGCTAAATCATCTTTTAACCTTGTAGAAGAATAATTGGTCTTGTTTGTTTGTTTTTTTTGTGGTACGCGGGCCTCTCACTGTTGTGGCCTCTCCCGTTGTGGAGCACAGGCTCCGGACACGCAGGCTTTGGACACGCAGGCTCAGCAGTCATGGCTCACGGGCCCAGCCGCTCTGCAGCATGTGGGATCTTCCCGGACCGGGGCATGAACCCGTGTTCCCTGCAACGGCAGGCGGACTCTCAACCACTGCGCCACCAGGGAAGCCCTGGTCTTGTTTTTGAAAATTACAAATCATACATATTTTGAGGATATAATTCGCTCCAAATCATGTAATAAGGTAATGGGAAAAATATTAATCCAATTAGTAATTTACAGGTCAAGCCCATGTTATGATGTTTGCAACTAGCTATGGAAATTGGTCTCAAGATTTTTCTCTTCACATGGGTTGTCATTTTACATGATGATGAACAAGTAATTCAAAATCATAGTTTTAATTCACCACGATTTACCTGCTTTGCTAAAATGATACAATTTTCTTGTTACAGAGACCATTGAATTCTCCCAGTGAAGAATGTGGCATAGGTGGAAAATGTTACTTCTAGTTTTAGAGCTGGTAATTTTATTTTTAACAGATGTCTATTCAAACAGGCTCAGGCTCTGTTGCACCATCCAACCTTGAGCAAGATGCTTACTCAAAGATTATTGTAAGTCATTATGAGTGGCTTGACTTTTCATCACTGTGTAAATTAGTTTAGTTTTTTATTTGATTATATAATCAACTCTTAATTATCCATGTCACCAGGAGTTGTGTGTTCGAATAGATAACTGAAAACAGTAAATAAGCCACTTACTAGGTTGTGGAGAATATTGCTCCTGCCATAAACATCTGAAAAGTTAGGAGTGCTTTGCTTATCAACAGAAGAACATTTCCTTGTTAATGAAGGGTTGGCAAACTTTATTTGTAAAGGACCAGATAATAAACATTTGAGGTTTTGTGGGCCATAGGACCTCTGTCCTGACTACTCACCTCTGCCATTGTAGTGTGAAAGCAGCCACAGACAAGGTAATGAACAAGGGTGGCTAACTTTCAATAAAACATTATTTGTAGAAACTTTATTTAGAGCAGGAGCTGGCAAACTCCTCCTGTAAATTATACTGGCATTAAAGTTTTGGGATGGGGACTTCCCTGGTGGTCCAGTGGTTAGGACTCCACGCTCTCAATGCAGGGGGCACAGGTTTGATCCCTGGTCAGGGAACCAGGATCCCACGTGCCACGTGGCATGGCCAAATAAATAAATAAATGAATAAGTAAAGTGGTGGGATGATAGGACTGTAGTTGGGCTATCACTTTGAAGTTTCTTTGCTATGAAAACCTTTTTTTTTTTAATTTATTTATTTTATTTATTTTTGGCTGCTTTGGTTCTTCGTTGCGGTGTGTGGGCTTCTCATTGCGGTGACTTCTCTTGTTGCAGAGCACGGGTTCCAGGCACGTGGGCTTCAGTAGTTGTGGCACGTGGGCTCAGTAGTTGTGGCTCGTGGGCTCTAGAACACAGGCTCAGTAGTTATGGCACACGGGCTTAGTTGCTCTGCAGCATGTGGGATCTTCCTGGACCAG
Organism: Delphinapterus leucas; assembly: GCF_059928025.1. Taxonomy (NCBI): domain Eukaryota; kingdom Metazoa; phylum Chordata; class Mammalia; order Artiodactyla; family Monodontidae; genus Delphinapterus; species Delphinapterus leucas. The sequence continues at coordinate 60,284,745 of NC_143144.1, forward strand.
AGCTCGAACCCTTGTCCCCTGCATTGGCAGGCAGATTCTTTTTTGTGTGTGTGTGCGGTACGCAGGCCTCTCACTGTTGTGGCCTCTCCCGTTGCGGAGCACAGGCTCCGGATGCGCAGGCTTAGCGGCCATGGCTCACGGGCCCAGCCACTCCACGGCATGTGGGATCTTCCCGGACCGGGGCACGAACCCGTGTCCCCTGCATCGGCAGGCGGACTCTCAACCACTGCGCCACCAGGGAAGCCCTGGCAGGCAGATTCTTAACCACTGCGCCACCAGGGAAGCCTCATGAAAACCATTTTTAAAGCTAGCTGGATGGTGTGGGTGTAAGGTTCCAATTATTTATTAAGCCCTTATTATCTGTATATTATGTAATGTGTTGGGAGGTAGAGGGAGCCACAAAGACTGCCCAATAAGCTTACAGTCTTATTGGGTAGTTGAGAGTAACATGCAAAACATAGATATTTAAGTGCCAAATTGTGTGGACCAAATAAAAATGTTAGGGCATTTCCAGTAAAATAAGGTGGAGTAGTTGTATGGTTTCTTAGAGAAGACAGTTGAAACATTTTAAGAATGGGTAGGACTCAAATCGATTAAATAATTGGTTTATAATTCTAGACTAGCATTAAGGACCCTTCTAGCATGGAAATTTCAAGACCAAATCACATGTTCATAAGACTGTGAAGAGACTTGCTTAACTAGGGCAGAAAAGTGTACATTGAGGGAAGTAACTTGATATAATGTAGCAGAAATTCTGGAAGGTCTTGAAAACCAGGCCTAGAACTTCATATTTAATTTCATAGAAACAAAGAGCCACTAAAAATTTTTGAGGAAAAAAGACCACCACGGCAGTAGTGGTGATTAAGAAAGATTATTCTGGGCTTCCCTGGTGGCACAGTGGTTAAGAATCTGCCTGCCAGTGCAGGGGACACGGGTTCGAGCCCTGGTCCGGGAAGATCCCACATGCAGCAGAGCAACTAAGCCCGTGTGCCACAACTACCGAGCCTGTGCTCTGGAGCCCGCGAGCCACAACTACTGAAGCCTCTGCACCTAGAGCCTGTGTTCCGCAACAAGAGAAACCACTGCAATGAGAAGCCACTCACCGCATCTAGAGACAGACTCTGCAGCAACGAAGACCCAACTCAGCCAAAAATAAATAAATTCATTAATTTTAAAAAATTGACTCTGAGGATTTAGGTCTGGGATAGAAAGAAAAGTTGATAAGGAAAGAGCTAGCCTAGAATGGGTGAGAATGGTAAAGAGTGCTTTAAATTTGGATATGTTGGACTTCCCTGGTGGTCAGTGGTCCAGGTGGTGCAGGTTTGATCCCTGGTCTGGGAAGTTCTGCATGCCGTGCGGTGCGGCCAAAAAAAAAAAAAAACCCACAACAACAAAAAATAAATTTGGATATGTTGATTTTGAGACAGTTTAAGTTTTTTTAAAAAAATGTGATTCCTTTTTTTTTTTATTCACCCCCAGGTTACTTCCGGAAACATTTTAGCCAAAATACATCCCTGAGATCTAATGCATGGGCTTTAGCAGTATTTCACTTTGACTTTTTCCTACCCAAATTTCTGTTACCATATCTGCATGTCTGCAGATGTTATAACTCTAATGCTTCCAGTTTGAAGTTAAATTCAAAGTTGTCAGTGAGGCTTTTATTCTGCCCTTTAAAGTTCTAACCTAGTGAATGCTGAGTTAAGAGATAAACATTCAAGTTAATATAAAAGGTAACAAGTTATATAATATCTTTTACAGAAATATTTTCATGTAATGCTAATATTTATACACTATTGTTAACTGCAGGACTTACTTTACTATAATGAAATGTTCCATCTGAGTGTTGTGAATGAGTTGTTCTGAGCAGTCAGGTTTTTCTGGTTGGCTCAGGGTTAAGAGGTAGAATATAACTTTTATTTTTATTGAAGGAATTTTTTCCCTCAATTTATTTTTCATTTATCTAACTTCTGTTTTTCCATTTCTTAACATATTTTCTTCTAGGTTTCATCTGTTTGGTTAATTTTTATTTTGACAGATTTACAGAAAAGTTGAAAGAATAGTACAAAAATCCCCTTATACTTTTTTTTTTGCAAAAATATTTATTTATTTGGCTGCATCGGGTCTTAGTTGTGGCATGTGTGCTCTTTGTTGACGCGTGCGGGCTTCTCTCTAGTTGTGGCATACGGGCTCAGTAGTTGTAGCACACAGGCTCTCTAGTTGTGGCATGAGGGCTCTGGAGCGCATGGGCTTAGTTGCCCTGCAGCATGTGGGATCTTAGTTCCTTGACCAGGGATTGAACCCATGTCCCCTGCATTGGAAGGCAGATTCTTAACCACTGGACCACCAGGGAATCCCTTTATACTCTCCACACAGATTCTCCATATGTTAACATGTTACCGTGTTTGCTTTATCTCTATACATACACACATATATATACTAACATCCATTTACTTATATTTTCTGAGTTCTTTGAAAGTTAGTTACGGACATATGTCCTTTTACCTCTAAATGTTTCTGTTGTATGTTTTCTGAAACCAAGGACAGTTCTTTTAAGTAACCACAGTACAAATGATACAAATGAACTTATTTACAAAACAGAAATAGACTCACAGACATAGAAAAGAAACTTACGGTTACCAAAGCAGAAAGGTGGGGGGGGTGCTGGGGGGGGATAACTTTGGAATTTGGGATTAACACTACTACTTTATATAAAATAGATAAACAATAAGGACCTACTGTATAGCACAGGGAATTATATTGAATATCTTGTAATAACCTATAATGGAAAAGAATCTGAAAAAAGAGTAGATATAAATGTATCACTGAATCGCTTTGCTGTACACCTGAAACATTGTAAATCAACTGCTTCAATTAAAAAAAAAATGACAGTACAAATTGTCAAAATCAGGAAGTTGAATGTCTAAACAAACTTTGGTACATCCATACAGTGATACTACTTGCCAATGAAAAGGAAACAACTGCTGATATATGCAAGAACACAATGAACAAATGAATCTCACAAATGAATGTATTATGTTAGGTGAAAAAAGACTCAAAAAATTACATACTATATGATTCATTTTATGACATTTTAGAAAAGACAAAATTATTGAGACAAAAAATAAATCAGTGATCAGTGGGGAAAGGGGGTTTGGGAGGTGATGGGACTGCTTTACATCTTGATTGTGGTGGTTAACACAGCTTTATGCTTTTGTCAAAACTCAGAACTATACAACAAAAAATAATAAATTTTTCCATATGTAAATTTTAAAAGCAGGGAAACAATCAGGAAATTAACATTGATACAATGTTATTAGTTCATCCATAGACTTCTTTCATATTTTTCCAATAATGTCCTTTATACAAACCTTATGTCATAGTACCCACTCAGTAATATCCACTTAATAATTACCCATCAAGAACAGTTAAAGGATGGGGAGGAAAAAAATTGTGGATATAGGCTAGATAGTTATTACTCATCCTGTTAGGCTCAGCTCACTTATTTTTCACAGAGGAGTGCAGAGGAGTTTACCATCAATTTTGTTTCAGCCCCTCCCCCCTAATAACCTCAGATCACAAACTGCATTCAGTTACATCTCTTTAGTTTTCTTTAATCTGAAAGCAGTTCCTTATGACCTTGACAGTTTTTTAAGTACAGACTAGTAATTTTATAGGATGTCCCTCAATTTGGGCTAGTCTGTTGTTTTCTCATGATCAGATTGAGGTTATGTGTTTTGAGCAGGATGACCTCAGAAGTAATAATATCAATGACCTCAGTATATCATATCAAGAGGCATATAAGGTTAAGGTGGTATCTTCCAGATCTCTCCACTGTGAGGCTACTGTTTTTTTCTTTTGTAATTATTAAGTATATTATGGAGAAATATTTTGAGATTATGTAACTCTCCTGTTATTTGTCACCCACTACTTTGTGTGATAAGTCTTACTTGCATCTTTTAGTTACCCTTAAATAGAACTTACTGGACATAATGCAGCTTGATGACCCAGGACAGTTGTGAACATTGCTTATTGGGATGCATCATAGTTAAAAGATACAAGGAATAACTGTGCTACTGAGCTCTCCTGGGTGATGTTGGAGAGCACAGGCTTTGAGAGCCAGTTGAGGTGACTGTTAGGTATACACAGCTATTTAATCATTCCCGGCCACCCTCGACTGTAGAGCTATTACTTTCTTATTCACTGGCTTTCTGGCTCTCCTCTTCACTATTAGTAGGGTACCTTACTCCTTGCTCCTGATATCATGACTGTTTAATGTCCCTGCTCCTATTTTATGCAAGAGGGTTGAATTTTTTGTATTGATTTGTTTCTCATGGTGGATGGTCCAGTAAAAGTAAAAAAATGAGTAGAAAGAAGTTGGGAAAAAAGAGTAAAAAATGCTGGGTTAATCTATCTAAAAAGAACTAGTTATAACAATGTTTTTCTCTTTTTCCTTTTTGTTAATGTTGAGTTACTTTAAAAAAAAAACACAACACAATATATAATATATATACCTTTTGCCCTGATGGGGTGGAGAAGGGAAAGGAGCTCCTCTACAGCTCTATGTTCTGCTCTCAGGTAGTAATTATCCTTTAGCTCCCTTCATCTTTTAATACCTTAGACATTCTTATAATACCCACTCAATAGTTTACTATCTAAATCAGATAAAATAGAGGGTCAGAAGGAAAAAAATTATTGATGTGGGCTAGATAGCCACTACTCATCCTCTTAGGTTCAGATCACTGTTTTTCACTATGTAATTTAGTATAGAGAGTTTGCCGTCAATTTTGTTCCATCCGAAGCACCTGTAGAGTAAAAATGTGATTTATAATGTCTTCAGTATAAAAAACTTCCACCAAAAAGTAATTAGGCTTCCAACTTTATTATAATGACATTTTTAAAAAACAATTAATTTTGAAATATAGGACCTTACATTTAATTAAACAGGTTTAGGTGATCTGAAATGGTATTTTATTTAAAGGAGGGTGTAGAACTTCATGGTCTGGGAAATAGTTACTTGCAAATTATAAGTTTAAAATTGAATACTGGCTTAATTGGATACAGTTAAAATTGAATATTGGCTTAAGTTTTTATTATATAAGACATTTAATTTTAGCATTTAAAACATTTGATCTGTACTTTTTTTTTTTAAGAAAAGTTAAATATACAATTGATTTTATGGGTTTAATGTTGACCTTTCCCTTCCTTTGATTCTCTTATAATGGTGTATATTGCTAGTTTCCTTATCTGGAATGCTTTATTTTATTTTACTTTAGTTTATTTTTATTTTTAAATTTTTTTGGCCACACCACATGGCTTCCTAATTCCCCTACCGGGGATGGAACCTGGGCCCTCAGCAGTGAAAGCATGGCGTCCCAACTACTGGACCGCCAGGGAATTCCCTGGGATGCTCTATAGTCATTAACTCAACCATATCTCTCCTTCATTTTTTTGTAGATAGTCTACGTTCCTTTTTTCCCCAAAACAGAGAGAAAAAGCAGAATTCTAAAGTTATTGAGCCTCTATCCCTTGCTTGTAACATAGCATTTTTTCTTCTTCTTTGTCCCTAAAATTGACCTTTAAAGTGATCATTACAAATGTAAAATTATCAAGTTAAACCTCATAAAAAATTTCTGCCCAAAAGGATCTTAATGTACTGGCCTGTCAAGGTGACACACAAGGCACACAGATGTTAGCCACAGAGGGCCTTTTGATACTATATGTATGCTATTTATCCTTTAATATCTTTCAAAATATAATATTTGATACAAAGCAAAAAATTCATAATACCTAAATTTAAAACACTGTTATGATCCTATATTCTAATAATGATCTCATACTTGGACGAAGTTTTTCAGATAAACTCATATGTTGGATATAATTTCTGGATCTAAAAGTAACTCCTCAGTTAGAATGTGACGAATATATGTAATGAATAAATCAGCTGCAAATTCTAAAATGTTAATATTACACATGTAATTGTGGAAAATAGAGCCCAAATAATGTGTACTTGGATTTTCTGTATTTTATCTTGCAGAGAGTGATTTACATGTGTTACCAGATTTTTTAAAATTATTTTTTAATGCGATAAAATACACATAACATAAAATTTATCACCTTTAACATTTTGAAGTGTACAGTTCAGTGGTATTAAATACATTCATAATGTTGCGCAACCATCACCCCCATCCATCTCCATAACTCTTTTCATCTCGTAAAACTGCAACACTCTACTCATTAAACAAATCACTCCCCATTCCTCCCTTTTCCCAGCCCCTGGTAACCAACATTCTACTTTCTGTCTCTATGATTTTGACCACTCTAAGTGTCTTATATAAGTGGAATCATACTGCATTTATCTTTTTGTGACTGGCTTATTTCACTTAGCATAATGTCTTCAAGGTTCATCCATGTCGTGGTTTGTGTCAGAATATCCTTCCTTTTTAAGGCTGAAGATTATTCCGTTGTATGTATATACCACATTTTGCCTATCCATTCATCCCTCAGTGTACACTTGGGTTGCTTACACGTTTTCGCTGTTGTGGATAATGCTGCTATGAACACAGACATAAAAATTTCTCTTTGAGGGCTTCCCTGGTGGCACAGAGGTTGAGAGTCCGCCTGCCGATGCAGGGGACGCGGGTTTGTGCCCCGGTCTGGGAAGATCCCACATGCCGCGGAGTGGCTAGGCCTGTGAGCCATGGCCGCTGAGCCTGCGCGTTCGGAGCCTGTGCTCCGCAACGGGAGAGGCCACAACAGTGAGAGGCCCGCGTATCGCAAAAAAAAAAAAAATCTCTTTGAAACTCTGCTTTCAGTTTTTTTGAGTATGTACCCAGAATTGGAATTGTTGCATCATATAGTAATTCCTTTTTTAAGTCTTTGAGGAACCATACTGTTTCCCATAGCTGATGTACCATTTTACATTCCCGCCAAAGGTGCACAAGGGTTACAATTTCTCAGCATCCTCATCAATGCCTGTTATTTTCTGTTTTTTGTTTTTGATAGTAGCCTACCTAATGAATGTGAAGTACCTTGTAGTTCTGCTGTTCATTTCTGAAATGATTAGTGATGTTGACCATCCTTTCATGTGCTTGGTGGTCATTTGTATATCTTCTTGGATAAATGTCTATTCAAGTCCTTTGCCCATTTTTTAATCAGGTTCTGTTTTTTTGTTGCTGAGTTTTTACAACTTCTCTCTATATTCTGGATGTTAATCCTTTATCAGTAAATGATTTGCAAAATTTTTTCCCATTTTGTGGGTTGGCTTTTACTCTGTTGATATTTAGAACTCTGAACTCGCTTGCAGTTGAATTGTTTATTTCCCTCTTTTTAAGTATTTAAAAATCTCACTGATGTTTTAGGGCCTTGTAGCTGCTGTTTGAAGTGATAATGGCAAGAGTGGACTCTAATCTTAAACTACTGATAAATTTTATTGCTTTGAGCTAACTAAGCACTATGCTCTTTTTAATAAAGAAAAGAAAATCAAATCAGAGAAAAGAGAAAGAGAAATAACTAATTGTTTTTAGGATCCAGACATGAGAACTTGGACCAAACATTTAGTATGGTTTAAAACTAATTATTTAAAAGAGAAAGCAATAATCCTGGTTTAAGTTGTTATCAGCTAAGTATAGACTGGAGCTTTCTTGTGTCCAGTGCCAAAGAACAATAAACTAGACTTATAATGAATATGATCTGCTAGGCAGTGCTTAAATATAGATGAAATACTTTTCCACCTAGATCCCTACATATATTTATTTATATACATGGGCATATGTTTTCCTTTACATAAGTGTATGTCTGTATGTATATAAATCTTCAAATGAACAAATGCATAAATATACACGGTATTCTAGCTTACAGAATTAAAAATGTAATTCAGTTTACTCCCACAGAATAAGATTGAAGATAATGAGAACTGAATTAAAGCTTACTTTCTTTCACAGAATTCCTCAGAGAGAGAAGACTGTAATAATGGCGAACCCCCTAGGAAGATAATACCAGAGAAGAATTCACTTAGACAGGTATGAAATTCAGTCTTACTTAAAAAGCTACCAACAACAAAATAAAAGATAGGAAACCCTCAATTTGCCATTCGTTAAGTACTGGAGCTTAAATTAAGAGTACTCTGAAGTTGGTCTGGCTCTAGCCATCAATTTCAGTCAGTTACATTGTTTTCCCAATCATTTAAAAAATATCCTAGGTATACAAGTACAGGGCAGTCAATTGTTTATGTGTAGTGAAAACAAAATCAAAGAAAAAGTTTCTTGTTTAGGAAAAATAACCTGAAGTGCATCTTAAGTGCAGGTAGTAGAATAGTTCTCTTTAAACCTTACTTTTCTATTAAGATTTTTCATACATTAAAAAAAAATAATAATCAAAAGGGATCTACCTATGATGAAGTTAGCTCCTCTTAGTCTAAGCAATATTTGTTTGCTTTTTCTAGAAGTAAAGGCCGTTATTAATGACAACTTTAAAATAATTTTTACTCACCACAGTGCCCCCACTCCTCAAACTTTTTCTTTGAAAGTTCAATTCCATGGTGCTCTGTTTTTAAAAATTAAAATGTTCAAAAACATTTGGTCAAAATATTGGCTTTTCTCACTGCCTGTAGCAACCTCTAACATCTTCCATCCCTCACTGGCAACAAAAACAAGTTCTTACAGTATTGCCAGCAGTAGTAAAAATTATTTTACTTGCATTTATGGCATTATTCTAAGAAAAAGGAGAATAGATTAAATATTTGTTGAGCACCTACCATGAACCTGATACTTATTTTACTTCACTCTCACAATAACCCCGTAAAGTTGCTAGATATGATTTCCATTTTATAGATGAAGAAAATGGAGGCTGAGAGAGATTCGATGACTTGTTTATTTAGCAAGTCAGTGATTTGAAACCCAGATCTCAGTGTTGCCAAAGCATTTCTACTTCTGCCTTCTAACTCTATAGGTTGTAGACAGTGTTAATTTAGGGGAAAGGTAGTTGAAATTGTGACACTCATTTTTTATTTACTTTTTTATTTACTATATGTTAAAACATTTTTGGATGGGTAAAATTTCTTTTATAAAAATTGTGTGGTAAGTAGAATTGAATCAGTTCAGGAAGCTTTGTTAAATAGCCAAAAGATCAGGGATTGATATTGTTCAGTTAGAGCTTTAACTATTTGGAGATAAACACCTGATCTATAAATCTAAATATATAGGACAAAATTGAATTAAGATAAATTTGGAGGTGGAAACACTCTGCCCCACTATACAGAAACAACTGTCAGAAAACAATGACATGACAAAAAGTTTTGGCAACTTTATTTAAGCTAACAAACGAATTTTCACTCTGCAAAGTTATAAATTAATTTTAATAGGCTGATCCAGATGGTCCATTTGGAAAATGGATAGGCTGATCTGTTGAAAATTAAACTAAATTTATCTCTCTCATACTTCAAACCGAAGCAAGAGAGAGAATCGTGCCTATTAAGTCCAGCACATACAGATGGACCAGCAGGTCACACATGGGACTAATCTGATTCATTTAAAAAATAAATGCATACATTATTGAATCATTTTATACTTGCAAGATCTGTTGTGTGCAGTATTTGAAATAATGTTGTTTTTTTCATTGCTTTTTTAGCAGGTTCTCTTTACCCCCTCTGCTTTAATATAACAACCGTTTTGGGGTTTGTTTTGTTTGTCCTCCTAGTGCTCCAAACTGATTTTTCTAATATCTGTCATTCAGTGTTGAGATCCAAGCTCTGGAGATTAATTAGGTCATGAGGCTTTTCCCCCTCCTTTCTTTGTAAAGGGTTTTATCTCCATTCTCTTTGTGAAGAGCATGAACTCAATGTTCTTGGAAAGAGAAATGGCCTTTAGAAACGGGGAAGTAGGAGATCCTCCTGGGGCACTCGGAGTCTTTTAGCTTCTGGGTGTTTTAACAGCCCCATGAATGCAGATTTGTAAATTTATTGCAGTGCCATCTGGTTTTTTGCTCGAACCAGATTACTGTTGGCTTGTGTCTGTCTATTGTGGTGGTCACTCCCTAGGAGCTTGCCCTCTCAGTCTTAGGGATGAGTGATGAATAGCAGGGGTCAATAGAAGCAGGTCACAGGGCAGCTGTCCAGGATTGCCCTGAACTTGATTATGCCACCGCCAAGTTTTTTAATGTAGGATGTAGTATATAAGCTGTCTAAACTCCCTCTTTTCGCTAATGCATATGACAATAATGAAGTGCCATTTGCTCCCCCCACCCCACCTTTAGTCAAGTTATTATAGATAAAAAGATGTCAAAGCTGCCTTTTACCTAGTGTTGATGTAAGTAGGATTTGCATCATGTGGGCCAGTCCCTTGAGATTCTTTTGCAGACTATTTCTAATGGGGTTTCAGGAACTCTTTCACCACTGATTTTAAAATGCTAAGTTATGTTCTAATAAATTTAATGTTGTTTTAAACTAATTTTAGAGCTTATATATATTATTCTAAAGTATAGTTTTACCATTGTTGATAGGATATGACCACTGCCTGTTAAAACTTGGAGTTATTTAACTACTGGAGGAGCTGAAAGAAGTATTATCATTACAGTTCTTACAGACATTAAAAGGGTAAAAGGGAATATTACAAATAACTTTAAGCCAAAAATTTGGCTTCTTCCATGATATGGATGAATTCCTTGAAAAACACAACTTACTGAAACCAAAACAAGGTGAAACAAAATTTGAATAGCCATATGTCTATTAAAAAAATTGAATTATCAAAAGGCCCATATGGTTTCCTGGTGAACTCTATCAAACGTTTAAGGAATAAATAACACCAAAATAGAAAATAGAGAAGGAAAGAACACTCCCTGACTTGTATTATGAGGTTACCATAACCATAATTCCAAAACTTGACAAAGACCTTAGCAGAAAAAGAAACTATTGAAGGAGAAAGTCACGAGACATTACTCCCTGTGTCACCAAGTCATTTTGTATACCTGCTTTTCCATTTCATTTCCAGCATCAGAAGGCAGTAGAGTTCAGGGCGGGGGAAAGAAATGCAATGTATTCTTTAAATTTTCTCAGCTTTTGAATAATCTTCTGACATCTTGGCATTAAGTGTAAACATTTATTTAAAGGACGTACAAAGTAGCTACAATTTTCTTTTTACTTTTATTCCTAGAATGTGAAGCCAAGAAAACCATAGCAGATGTGTTCATAGCTTTTATTCATATCTGCAAACAAGGGCAAAGGCCTGGGAGGATACATGAAAGTACTCATTACTTTTTGAAAACATAACCTTACAACATGCAACTCCTTCTTTGCTTCACATTGGTGCTAATAGGATCTGTCAACCCTGCCTTTCTCTGTAATTGAGTAAATTGTGACCTCTGTCTAATCCTTCTCCCATCCCCCATTCCCTTTGTGTATGTGTCCACTTACCATCCTGAGAACGTGGGTAATGATAAATAAAGCATTGAGTAGTGCTCTCTCAACTCTTTGAAAGCAGCATGATGCCAGCCCTCTAGTTATGTTTCTTTAAGTGTTTACGTTTTTCTGTATTCTTTCTCTTGTGTAGCTGGAACCCTGGGGATGCAAAGCCATGAGAGAGGCCAAGAAGCTAACAAAGTAGCTGTCTCCCTTGTTAGCTTGTTCCTTTATTCTTTAAAAACAAGATAAAAACCATCTGGCTCAGGGCATTACATTTTCCTCCCCCATGCACCTCTATAGATGGAGACTTCACCTGCAGTGAGGGTTTACATTGATTAGGGAGGGAGCAGTAATTCAAGCTTCCATCCTCTTCAAGGATACTTTGCAGTCTTTAAAGGTGCTGACCCACTGAGTTAAACTGTCAAGGGAGGATAAAAAAGTATCTTCATCCCAGGAGGTAACAGCTGCTAGGTTTTCAACACCTTGCATGCTGCTGGAAAAATGTCACAATTGTCAGCTGAAAGAAAAATGACTCTGTTGTCATCTTCTGTTAATGACTGGGCCTTATAAAAGGAACTACATAAGCCTTTTAGAAGGAATAAGTAGCTGTTTTCCTTTCCTACCACCTTCCCCCACCTCTCCCCCCAATTCCTATGTTGTTCTAAACATTACCTTGGAGTAGATGCACAAAAAACAGCGGTGAAGAACTTAAAAGTTAAAACAACCCAGCGTAAGCATGGAGGTCTGATTGGCATAGCTCCTTTATACAGTTGGCTGAGTAGGAGGAACAACCACATCACTGACACAGAAAATGACATTATCGTGTGTATTAACAAAACAACAACAACAAAAAGTCATTCATAAGCCAGTGAACTGAGAGAAAACATACTGTATTTCTGCTCTTTGGAGGACAATTTGTTTTCAAGCAGCATCCAGATGGGTAAATACCACGACATTTCTTTTTTCAAGAGAACCACTTTTCTTCCTTTAAAAAAAAAAAAGGGAGAGAAAGTCACTGAATTTTACTTCCTTTGATAGCTCTGTAATGTTTGTATATAATGGCATTCCCTTCTTTCTAATTTGACTGATGAGGGGGAAAGGTTTAATGAAGTCCCTGATATCAGGCAGACAGATTTTTTTCCTATTTGTTTTAGGTTAGTCATTTTAATTGTATTGAGTAATTAGAAGGTACACACAGCCAAGGGAGCTTTGTTCTGATAATTGCTCAAGAAAATCCATTCCCTATCTGCCTTTGCTTTGTGTTAAGACATTTCTCCCCCTAGTGGCAATAGTAAGCACTTTGTCTTGGCAGTAGGCAAGGTGTAATTGCAATATGACAAACTATGCTTCAGGGACTATCTTGTAAATACTTTAGTTTGGGGTTTGGCATTATTTCATTATATATGTGTGTTTTTTCCCCCTAAGAAACTTCCTACCTCTTTTTTTTTTCCTGAAGTGCTTTGGGCTTTGGATGGAAAAAAATTGCCTGAAATGTTTATTAAAAAAAAACAAACCGTAGTGCATCGTGGATAATGTTTTGCAGCTTGACTTAATTTTAGTCATCTGTTTTAATTACCTATTTATAAAAATGCTTTTGCATTTGTAGACATTATTTAATACTTTGGAAGAAGCACCTCATTTGAAATAAATAAATAAATTGTACTTATTTTAAATAGTCCATAAAAAAGACCTTGAAGGTAATTAATGTAGGTCCCTTAAGTAAGACAAAAATGATCTTTCCAAGTCTGATGAAGTGATTTGTTTATTTAACGTCCCATTTTGGCTGAATCCTTCAGAGTCTAATAACTTTTTTTTTAAAAATGGTTTTTGCAATATGTGTCTAGCTACAAAAACCCTTCTTCAAAAACAAGCAATTTAATAACGAGCTTTCTTAAAATTACTTTGAGGAAGGAAGACTGTATAGGGGGTTGGTATTTTGTTTTATTTTTATTTCAGTGTAATCGTTCTTTGATAAATTGTGTAATCGCTGACTTAGTAGAAAAAATATTATTGAACTCCTGGGTTGTAATGACCATAAAAAGTGTATTTTCATATAGAGACTTGAGATATTGTGAATAAATTATAAAGGAAACAGCTTATATGTTGGTTGAAGTCCATATGGGCCTAATTTATTTTGTGTTCAGTGCTTAATCTGGATGTACCATTAAAAAGGTGGGAGGGGCTATTGTATCCAGTTGTGTGAATCCTTAAAAAATCTGCCCTAAGAGCAACATGGAATGAGATCAGATACAACTTTGCATCTACTGAATGAGATTTGGTAGCATCATTGTGCCATTTTTTAAAGCCCAGTTCCACCTTCCCTAGATGTCACTTTTTAGTTTGCTTTTTCTATCCCACATTCCTACTGGGGACTTGATTTAATGTATTTATTTTATATATATATATATATATATATATAAATATGAAGGTCCCTGTGTACCCCTCCCCACCCCCTAATTACTAACCATTTTCATTATAACTGTATCTTGTTTTGCTATACGGCTGCTGAACAGATTTCTTAAGCAGCTTTTTGCAAGGTTAAAAGAATGCAGCCTGGTAACAAGTTTGTGTCATTTTAAATATATACCTTCTAGTAAATAAGGAGAAGTCTGGCAATCAATCCCTTTTAGTGTGTTATATGTTTCACCTGACAACTAAACCTTCTATTGATTAGCCATTACTTTGTTAGATAATCCTATGTCATTGAATCCATTGTAAAAAATTAAACTCTTTAAAATGTTTTACCCTAGCAGCAGTGTGAAAATTGAAAACTTGTTCAGAATTACAGCCTGCTTTCACAAAGAAGGTAGTTTTCAGCAAGGCATCTTACTGGTTTATGCTTATGTGCTTTATATGCAATATAAAAACATATTAAAGTACTCTAGCACAAAACTCTGTCTCTGGTTTAGCAATGAAGCTACCTTTTCAGATGTTGCCTGGGTACAGAACCTATCTTGCCTGTGGCTCTTATACTCACTAGTTTATTTAGCTGGAAGGAGTCTTATAATAGTAAAATACTGAATGTAAAATATTTGATTCTTTAGAAAGCTTTTTTATTTCAGAGTGGTCTAAGGACTGTGATCAGCTTTGGTTTACTAATCTAGGTGACTTCCTTTGGGGAAAAAGAAGATCATATACCCATTTTACAGATGGAATGTCTAGAAAATAAAAACCTATATATATCCTTACTCTAGAAGCTCCCACAGGTTCCCTAATGTTCCCCTGAGTGTGTTATACTCATTTCTGAGGGGAAAAGGAATTTTGGAGGAAAAATTAGTTTTCTACCTGCCATGACTATTTTATTCAGAAAAATAAAATAACATTTTTATTAATTAACTGGACAGACCTCTAATACTTTATCCCCTAAATATTAACTGCAGACTTTTATATTTTTATTGAAATAAAGTTTTCATACAGTGAATTATATAGATATTAATTGCATAATCAATAAATTTTTGATGTCTTTACAATTGTGTAACCACCACCCCAATCAAGCTATAGGACATTTTCATTACCCAAGAAAGTTCCCTTGTTCTCCTTCCCAGTTTCCCCACCCACAATGAATCAAACATTGATCAGCTTCCTGTCATAGATTAGTTTCGCCTTTCTTGAATTTTATGTAATAGAATCATCCATGTTGGGGGTCTCACTGTCACTCAGCATAATGCTTATGAGGTTCATCTATACTTCTGTGTTTATCAGTGGTTTATTCTCTTTTATTGTACAGTAAATTCCATTGAATAAATATGCTACAGTTTGTTTTCCATTCTTTTGATGGACACTTGAGCTATTTCCGTTTTTATAAATGAAGTTGCTATGAATGCTCTTTAAGCTTTTTTGGTGAGCATGTGTTAAATACTTTTCCTGTGCTTTTTGACTATTCACATATTTTCTTTTGCGAAGTATCTGGTTTTTTGCCATTAAAAAATTGCATTGTCTTCTTTATTATTGAGTTCTAGATAGTCCTCTTTCAGATATGTGTTCTCACAGTCTATATCTTGCCTGTTTATTCATGGTGTGTTTTGATGAAAAGTTTCTAATTTTTGAATGAAGTCCATTCAATCAACCCTTACCCCATGATTATGAAGATATTCTAGGTTTTGTTCTAGTGATAGAAGCTTTATAAGTTTTAGCTTTTACCTTGAAGTCTGATCCATTTCAAATTAATTCTTAAGTGTACTGTGAAGTAGAGTTTGAGGCTCATATTTTCCCCATGCTTTTTTTTGACTGAAAATTTTTAAGATAGTTTATTTATTTTTTCCTGCAGTTTATTGTTAACATTTCATTGTGCTTATTTTCTGATTGTTTGGTTGGCTAGTATTTGTTTGCTCATTTATTATTTATATTTTTTATTGAAGTATAGTTGATGTATCATATGTTACAGGTGTACAGTATAGTGATTCACAGTTTTTAAAGGTTATACTACATTTATAGTTATTTTAAAATATTGGCTATCTTCTCTGTGTTGTACAATCCCCATACTTTTTTATTCAGTTGTTTTGGAACCATCGTTGAAAAGGCTTTCCTTTCCTCCATTGAATTACATGGGTGCCTTTCTCAAAAATCAGTTGGCTGTACAAGTGTGGTCTATTTCTGAACCTCCTGGAAAAGAGGCTGCTTGCTGCTGTATGCAGAGCAAAGGGTAACAGTGTCTGAGGCACTGACCAACTCCTACTTCATGTCCCTGCATGACACACAAGATGAGCTCAAAGTCCTCTATTTTTTTTAGAGGTGTCTATCCTTGCACCAAATATTACACTGTCTTGATTGTTGTAATTTTAATAATTCTTGAAATCAGGTAATGTGAGTCCTCCACATTTTAATTTTTAATATTGTTTTAGCTATTCTAGGTACTTTTACACTTCTATGTAAATTTTAGAATCAAGTTAGAATTTCTATGACAAAGAAGTCTGTGGGGTGTTGATTTGGATTTTTTTTGAAACTATATATTCATTTGAGTAGAATTAACCTCTCAATAATGTTGAGTCAGGCTTCCCTGGTGGCGCAGTGGTTGAGAGTCCGCCTGCCGATGCAGGGGACACGGGTTCGTGCCCCGGTCCGGGAAGATCCCACATGCCGCGGAGTGGCTGGGCCCGTGAGCCATGGACGCTGAGCCTGTGCGTCCGGAGCCTGTTGCTCCACAACAGGAGAGGCCACAACAGTGAGAGGCCCGCATATCGCAAAAAATAATAATAATAATAATAATAATAATAATATTGAGTCTTCCAGTGTGCAGACAGGGTCTGTATCTCCGTTTGTCTTTTTAAATTTTTCTAAGCAGTGTTTTTTAGTTTTCAGTGTACATTTCTTACACAGTTTGTTAGATTTATTCCTAAGTATTTAATGTTTGTTAATGCTATTGTAAACCTTTCTCATTCTCTGTTGCTATATTATATAAATGCAATTGGTGTTTGACTGTTGATCTTGTTTACTATCATTTGTGAATAAAGAGAATTTTATTTTTTCTTTTCCAACCTCTTTGCCTTTTGTTCTTTTTCTTGCTTTATTTGAATGGCTAAGGCCTCCCTATAATGTTAAATAAATGTGGTAAGAGGGCATCTTCGCCTTGTTCCCAGTTGAGAGGGAGTATTACGTCTTTTGCGACTAAATATGATGTTAGTTGAAATTTTTTAGATGCCCTTTATGGGATTGAAGAAGTTCCCTTTTATTCCTACCTTGCTGAGGTCTTTTTTTTTTTTAAATCATGAATGGGTGTTTAATTTTGTCAAATTCACCTCCCCATTCTATTAATATGGAGAATTACATTAATTGACTTTATTAAGAAGTTTTGTGTCTGTGTTCATGAGGGGTATTGGTCTGTAGTTTTTTTTCAAATGTCTTTGTCATGTTTTGGTGTCAGGGTTATGCTGGCCTTATAAAATGAGCCTTATAAAATGAGGAAGGAAGTCTTTCCTTCCTCCTCCATTTTCTAAAAGTGTTTGTATATGATCCTGATGTTCTTCTTCCTTAATATTTAATAGAATTCACCAGTGAAACTGTCTGGGCCAGAAGTTTTCTTTGTGCGAAGATTTTTTTAAAATTTATGTGGAGTGGTTTTTAATAATTTCGACTTCCTTAATAGATATAGAGCCGTCTAGATTTTCTATTTCTTATTGTGTCAGTTTTGGTAATTTGTGTCTTTCAAGAAATGTGTCTTATTTTATTCAACAGATTGTGAACTATTAATATATTTTATTTTATTTTAATACTCTTCCATTTTGGGCCAGTGAGAGCCCATTTAGGCTGGCATCTATGCTCCTCTGATGTATGTCCAACATTCCTTGAGTGTTTCCAGGTTCATCTTGTATTTACCCTGTCCAATCCTGGAATCAACCATTTCTCCAGGGAACTATGGTTCCTTTTAGTGAAGAATGATATTTAGAAGCCAAGATTTAAGCATTAACTTTTATTTTACATCTATATTATATATTTTGAAAACCATGAGTTCACACTGATACCTCCAGTTCCAATACAGTGACACAGAGTTTGTTTTAGATTTCTCCCTCTACATATTTGTAATTCTCTTTTCTAATGGTAAGAAACCTGGTTTGAGTTTTTTCCTTTTAGCACTTAAAAAAATCATGTTCCCCAGGGAATTCCGTGGTGGTGCAGTGGTTAGGACTTGGCACTTTCACTGCCAAGGGCCCAGTTCAGTCCCTGGTCGGAGAACTAAGATCCCACAAGCTGCGAGGTGCAACCAAAAAAAAAAATAGTGTTCCCTTGTCTTCTGACCTTCATTGTTTATGGTGAAAAACCTGCCATTATTTATATTGTTACTCCCATGTATGCAGCATCCCTTTTTTCTTTGGCTGCATTTAAAGTTTTGTCTTGGTCATTGGTTTTCAGCAGTTTTGACTGTGTTGGGCCTAGGTCTTGTTTTCTGATTTTGGGTTTTTTTGTATTAATCTTCTGGGGTTTGCTTATTTTAGATCAGTAAGCCAATGGTTTTCACCAAATTTTAGAAATATTTGGTCACTATTTTTATAACTTTTTGTGCCTCATTCTTGCCTCTCTTCTGGGTCTCCAATTACACAATGTTAGAGCATTGAAAATTGTCCCACAGGTGGCTGAGACTCTGTTCTTTTTTCTTTTACTCTTTCTGTTCTTCAGATTATTTCAGTTGAATCTGTCTCTGAAGTTCATTGGCCTTTTCTTCTGGCATCTCCAACCTGCTTTTAAGTCCATCCCGTAAATTTTTAATTTCTAGAATTTGTTTGGTTCATTTTAGTTTTTTATTTTAAGGGTGAAAATTTCCATCTGTTTACTCATTGTGATTGTATCTTTCTTTAAGTTGTTGAACATATTTGTTATAGCTTCTGTAGAGCCTTTATGTACTGATTCCCATAACTAGATCATCTTGGGGTTATTTTCTATTGATTTCTTTTTCTCTTTACTATGGGTCCCATTTATTTTCTTCTCATGTCTAGTGTTTTTGATTGTATAGTGAACATTATAAACAATACATTGTGGAGACTGGTTTCTTTTATCTTCCTCTGATTATCTTACTGGCTGACCACTGTGACTTCATACAGTCTTGGTTTATGTTTGTTAGGGCAGGTGTGTTTTGGTTTTGACCTTAGTCCTGAGGCACATCCCTTAGTCCTGAAGACTTACTCTTTAGTCTAAATGCAGGGTCTTTCTAAGTTTTCAATGGAAAGTTTGAGACACTTATTAAGCCCCTCTAGTTTAGTAGGAATCAAATTCAAAACCTGTCTCCCCTCATGGGCAGTAGCTGGAGCCTCTGCTCAGATCTTTCAGTCTTCTAACTTTTACTTTCGATTGGAATATTTGGAGTCTCCCATTTATGTAAGTAGTTTGAGGGTTAGCCATGGATTTGAGGGAAATTTATATGCATGTTTTGATGCTTCATCCCTGCCCTGTCTCTTTCTATTTTTCTTCTCAATTTCTAGCCACTATGGCTGCCCTGAACTCCATCTTCTGACATCTCAAGCTGGTAGGCTGTGGCTTTCTAACTGAATTTTAGTCACCCTGCACCAAATAGCCTAGTGAGTACCCTCAGGGAAAAAGCACGTAAACATGGATCTTACCCAGTGTGATTCTCCTTTTTCAAAGTCAGTCCAAATCTCCCGCCAATTTCTGCCTACTTTGGGTCAACCTCTAGTGCCTTTGTTATTTTAAAACATTTTTTCCATAGTTTGTAATTGTTACCTGAGAAGGGGTTAATCTAATACAAACATCTCTGCCATTATTGGAACCAGAACTCTTTGACTTAAAGTTTTATTTTATTTAGTATATATCAATTGCTTCATAAATGTCTTAAAAACACATTAAGTTTCATTTTTTTAAAATTGTGTTGTCAGAGGCTTCCCTGGTGGCGCAGTGGTTGAAAGTCCGCCTGCCAATGCAGGGGACGTGGATTCGTGCCCCAGTCCGGGAAGATCCCGTGTGCCGTGGAGTGGCTAGGCCTGTGAGCCGTGGCCACTGAGCCTGCACATCCGGAGCCT
The DNA here is from genome assembly GCF_059928025.1 of Delphinapterus leucas. Lineage (NCBI taxonomy): Eukaryota > Metazoa > Chordata > Mammalia > Artiodactyla > Monodontidae > Delphinapterus > Delphinapterus leucas. Next base: position 60,304,602 of record NC_143144.1, read on the forward strand.
GTGCTCTGCAATGGGAGAGGCCACAGCAGTGAGGGGCCCGCATACTGCAAAAAAAAAAAAAAATTGTGTTGTCAGATTACATAAATCACAGCAAGATCCTTTTTGACCCACCTCCTAGAGAAATGGAAATAAAAACAAAAATAAACAAATGGGACCTAATGAAACTTAAAAGCTTTTGCACAGCAAAGGAAACCATAAACAAGATGAAAAGACAACCCTCAGAATGGAAGAAAATATTTGCAAATGAAGCAACTGACAAAGGATTAATCTCCAGAATTTATAAGCAGCATATGCAGCTCAATATCAAAAAAACAAACACCCCAATCCAAAAATGGGCAGAAGACCTAGAGAGACATTCCTCCAAAGAAGATATGCGGATTGCCAACAAACACATGAAAGGATGCTCAACATCACTAATCATTAGAGAAATGCAAATGAAAACTACAATGAGGTGTCACCTCACACCAGTCAGAGTGGCCATCATCAAAAAATCTACAAACAATAAATTCTGGAGAGGGTGTGGAGAAAAGGGAACCCTCCTGCACTGTTGGTGGGAATATAAATTGATAGAGCCACTCTGGAGAACAGTATGGAGGTTCCTTAAAAACTAAAAACGCAACTATCATATGACCCAGCAATCCCACTACTGGGCATATACCCAGAGAAAACTGTAATTCAAAAAGAGTCATGTACCACAATGTTCATTGCAGCTCTATTTACAATAGACAGGACATGGAAGCAACCTAAGTGTCCATCAACAGATGAATGGATAAAGAAAATGTGACACATATATACAGTGGAATATTACTCAGCCATAAAAAGAAATGAAATTGAGTTATTTGTAGTGAGGTGGGTGGACCTAGAGTCTGTCATACAGAGTGAAATAAGTCAGAAAGAGAAAAACAAGTACTGTATGCTAACACATATATATGGAATCTTAAAAAAAAAAAAAAAAGGTTCTGAAGAACCTGGAGTCAGGACAGGAATAAGATGCAGACGTAGAGAATGGACTTGAGGACATGAAGAGGGGGAAGGGTAAGCTGGAACGAAGTGAGAGAGTGGCATGGACTTATATATACTACCAAATGTAAAATAGATAGCTAGTGGGAAACAGCTGCATAGCACAGGGAGATCAGCTTGGTGCTTTGTGACCACCTAGAGGGGTGGGATAGGGAGGGTGGGAGGGAGTCACAAGAGGGAGGAGATGTAGGGATATATGTATATGTATAGCTGATTCACTTCATTATAAAACAGAAACTAACACACCATTGTAAAGCAATTATACTCCAGTAAAGATGTTAAAAAAAAAATTGTGTTGTCGGGACTTCCCTGGTGGTCCCATGGTAGAGAATCTGCCTTCCAATGCAGGGGATGCGGGTTTGACCCCTGGTCCAGGAACTAAGATCCCACATGCCGCGGGGCAACTAAGCCTGCACGCCACCACTACTGAGCTCGCGCGCCTCAGCTAGAGCCCGTGTGCCATAAACTACAGAGCCCACGCACTCTGGAACCCGTGTGCCACAACTACAGAGCCCACTTGCCCTGGAGCCTGCGTGCCACAGCTAGAGAAGAAATAAAACCCACACGCCACAACTAGAGAGAAGCCCACACGCCGCAGTGAAGAGCCTGTGTGCCACAACGAAAGATCCCACATGCCTCAACGAAGATCCTGTGTGCCACAACTAAGACCCAACACAGCCAAAAATAAATTAATCTTTTTTTTAATTGTGTTGTCTGTACATGAATAGTGTTTGTGGTATTAGCAGTTGCAAAAGAAGTACTGAACCTGAGTCCAGAATGTATTAGTACATGTCCCAGTAGTGCCTGTACACTAATGTCAAATGATTGTTTATTCTTTTAAAATACGTGTTTGAAATAATTTCAACTTAAACAATATAAGAATAAAACAAATGGATAAATTTCTAAAAGTTTAACTTGTTTAAATGGAAAACCAAATTTATAATGTTATTTTTCCCTATTTTCTTAAATTTTATTCTTGTCTATTTACTCTTTTCCAAAGAATGATAATTGACCAAAATGAATTATTTAAAATATCTATGCATCCATTGCTAATATAAATAAATACATAAATGAATAAGTAAACAGATGGGAAGAACTATAGCGCTTCCTTAAGAAGAATTCCGATTAATAGATGTAGATGGAAAGAGAAATTTAAGTCACCATTAGAACACCACAGTAAAAATTACAACAGGCAAGATCCACCAGTATGCTACAATTAGCAGGCAAAAGTTGAAGCAGAAGCAAAATATTTGCATAGTCTTCAAGTATTTCCCACAATATATTTAGTAATTTCTAAAGGAAAAATAATAAGCTTATAATAGAGAATCTTGGCAGACACAACCTTAGGCAAGTGGTCAAGGTTAATATCACCAGAAACACTCAGCAACATACCTCTTGACTTGATGCATTGAGAAGGGCATATTACCTCTGTTGTATCCTTCCCAATAATGTATAACCTCAATCTGATCATGAGAAAACATGAGACAAACCCAAACAAAGGGACATTCTGTAGATTAATCAGTACTCTTCAGAAGTGTCAGAATCGTGAAAGACAAGCAAAGACTGAGGAATTGTCACAGGTTAGAGGAAACTAAGGATACACAGCAACTAAATGCAATGTGGGATCTTGGATTAGATCCTGAACAGAGAAAGGATGTTAGTGGAAAAACTGGTGAAACTCAAATAAGTTCTTAACTTTATATTGTACCAAAGTTAATTCCTTAGTTTTGATAAATGTTCTGTGGTTGTGTAAGACATCAACATAAAGGGAAGCTGGGGGATTTCCCTGGTGGTCCAGTGGTTAAGAGTCCAGCTTCCAATGCAAGGGACGCGGGTTCGATCCCTGGTGGGGGAACTAAGATCCCACATGCTGCAGGGCAACTAAGCCCATGCACTGCAACTATTGAGCAAGCCCACGTCCTGTAACTAGAGAGCCCACGCGCTGCAACTACAGAGCCCGTATGCCACAACTAGAGAGGAGCCCGTGCACCACAACTAGAGAGGAGCCTGTGCACTGTAACGAAAGATTCCATGTGCCACAGCTAAGACCCGATGCAGACAAAAATAATAAATAAATAAATATTTTTAAAAACATAAAGGAAAGCTGGGGAAGGGTATACAGGAACTCATATCTATTTTTGCAACTATTCTGTAAATCTAGAATTTTAAAAACTTGATTCTTTCCTATTATTGGTTATAAGAGATCGCCCACGTCTTAAGATTTTTCTCTTTAATTTCAACACACATATTTATAAAAATAGTTCTCAAAGAGTGTTCTTAGACCAGCATCATTAACATCAGCTGGGGACTTGTTAAAAATGCAGATTCTCAGAAGCTCTGGGGATGGCACCCAGCGATCTGTGTTTTAACAAGCCCAGATGATTCTGACATGCACTATTGTTTGAGAGCTGTTACATGTACTATCAGTAAAAACTTAAGACTAAAAGGAAACATTTTAATTAATATATTGGCAAGTTTGATTACAATAAAGTATAACCAGTGTTTTTTTTAAATTGTGGTAAAATACAGGTAACATAACATTTACCATCTTAACTATTCTTAAACATACAGTTCATGATATTAAATACATTCACATTGTTGTGTAATAGTCACCACCATTCATCCGCATAACTCTTTTTAAAAAAATTTTTTTAATTTTATTTTTGGCTGCATTGGGTCTTTGTTGCTGCGCGCGGGCTTTTCTCTAGTTGCGGTGAGCCGGTGCTACTCTGTTGCGGTGCGTGGGCTTCTCATTGCGGTGGCTTCTCTTGTTGCCAAGCACAGGCTCTAGGCACGTGGGCTTCAGTAGTTGTGGCTCACGGGCTCTAGAGCGCAGGCTCAGTAGTTGTGGCGCACTGGCTTAGTTGCTCCACGGCATGTGGGATCTTCCCGGACCAGGGCTCGAACCCATGTCCCCTACATTGGCAGGCGGATTCTTAACCACTGCGCCACCAGGGAAGTTCTATCCACATAACTCTTAACGTCTTGTAAAACTGAAACTCTGTACTCATTAAACAGTAACTCCCTATTCCCCACTTCTCCCAGCCCCTGGCAGCCACCATTCTATTTTATGTTTTGACTATCTAAGTGGAATCATACAGTGTTTGTCTTTTTGTGACTGGCTTATTTCACATAGCATACCGTCCTTAGGTTTCATCCATGTTGCAGTATATGTTAGAACTTCTTTCCTTTTTAAGGCTGGATATCATTCTACTGTATGTATATACCACATTCAGATGAATGCTTATCCATTCATCCGTCAGTGGACACTTGGGTTGCTTCCACATTTTAGCTATTGTGGATAATGCTGCTATGAACATGGATGTACAAGTATCTCATCAAGACTCTGTTTTCAGTTCTTTTGGGTATATACCCAGAATTGGAATTGCTGGATCATATGGTAATTCTATTTTTAATTTTTTTGAGGAACCGCCACTATACTGTTTTCCACAATGGCTGTACCATTTTACATTCCCACTAACAGTGCACAAGGGTTCAAATTTCTCCACAGTTTCACCAACACTTGTTTTCTGGTTTTGTTTTGTTTTTTTAATAGTAACCATCCTAATGGGTGTAAGGTGGTATCTTATGGTAGTTTTGATTTGCATTCCTCTCATGATTAGTCATGTTGAGCATCTTTTCATGTGCCTTTTAGCCATTTGCATATCTTCTTGGATAATCTCTGTTCAAGTCCTTTGCCCATTTTTGAATAACTGACACCCCTACCTTTCGTATATACAGTAAAGTCACTGCTGCTCACATACTTGTTCATGGGCACATCAGTGGCACTTTCGGGCTCTCACTTTCTTTACTTCCCCCGTCTACCTTGTCCCGCAGCTCCCATAAATCTGGTATTTACACATAGGATCTATTTGTGTGCTGATTTTGAGAAATAAGGCAGAATTTGAAAACTACACGACAGTATTTCAGTATTTAAACCTATTTCCAAAAAATTCTCTTTACAGACCTACAACAGCTGTGCCAGACTCTGCTTAAATCAAGAGACAGTATGTCTAGCAAGCACTGCTATGAAGACTGAAAATTGTGTGGCCAAAGTAAGTAATATTACACATCAATATGTATTATACCACATGATAATAATGGTTTATCTATAGACATCTTTACTCAGTATTGCTATTAAAGACTATTATAGGATTTTAAAATATTTATTTATTTTATTTTTATTTATTTGGCTGCGCTGGGTCTTAGTTGCGGCATGTGGGATCTTTGTTTTGTTTTTTTTTGTTTGTTTGTTTGTTTGCTGTACGCGGGCCTCTCACTGTTGTGGCCTCTCCCGTTGGTGGAGCACAGGCTCCGGACGCACAGGCTTAGCGGCCATGGCTCACGGGCCTAGCGGCTCCACAGCATGTGGGATCTTCCTGGACCGGGGCACGAACCCGTGTCCCCTGCATCGGCAGGCAGACTCAACCACTGCGCCACCAGGGAAGCCCCATACAAGCTTTTTATCTTTAGTTGGGCATGCAGGATCTAGTCCCCTAACCAGGGATTGAACCCAGGGCCCCTGCATTGGGAGCACAGAGTCTTAACGGCTGGACCACCAGGGAAGTTCCTATTATAGGATTTTTAAAAAGAATGTAGGAGGCATCATTTTATCCAAAGCAGATTGCAAGTTGGAGTTTCTTTCTCATCAGTTGCAGCAGAATTTTTTGATTATGTGTTCTGGTCACACTTTAGTCTAATTCACATGTGTTGCTTGACACTAGTTATGGATTATTACAGATAAGATTTGTGTGGGATTTCCCTGGCCATCCAGTGGTTAAGACTCCTTGCTTCCACTGCAGGGGACACGGGTTCGATCCCCGGTTGGGGAACTAAAGATCCTGTGTGGCGTGGCCCAAAAAAAAAAGATTTGTATAAAAAAATATACAGTTATTCTCATAAGTTTGGTGGTGGTTTTAAAATGTAATAAGTATAGAGTACACCATTGTAGGATTGTGAAATATGCTATAGAAAATCCAATTATTATATCACTATTATTATTTATTGAGCGGCTATTGATAAAAATACCGCTTTTGGTGATCTTGATCTAACTGGACAAGTATGTTTAATCACGCATATGGAGCTTCTTGTTTCTTATGTATAAATGTGTGCCATATCTATAGCCTAAATACAAAAATAATCTTATGTATTAGAGTTCTTACAATCTAATAATTGTATCAACTATGCCTCACATTTTCCATCTCTAATTACTCAGGAACTTTGACTGAAATTTAGATTTCAGCTGTTTAAATTATTCCAGGAGTAAGGAAAAGTACAGTACGGGCTCTGTTTCTAGACTTCTACTCTGCATATCTGCAAAATTACTGCCTTTTATAATTATTCAGGGATTTGTCACTTTTACAACATTCCCAACTTTAACTAGTTTAATCTATTGTCTAATCTAGTGTTTAATCTATACACTCAGGGTCTCTGTTACTGTTATTATTAGAGCCAGGTCGGTATCATGTGTTTTCAAAAATCAAGGAACAGCAATTTTTTTTTTTTTTTTTTTTTTTTTTTGCGGTACGTGGGCCTCTCACTGTTGTGGCCTCTCCTGTTGCGGAGCACAGGCTCCGGACGCGCAGGCTCAGCGGCCATGGCTCATGGGCCCAGCCGCTCCGCGGCATGTGGGATCTTCCTGGACCGGGGCATGAACCTGTGTCCCCTGCATCGGCAGGCGGACTCTCAACCACTGTGCCACCAGGGGAGCCCCAGCAGCAATATTTTTTATTTTGTTTTATTTCTTAAAACATGAAGTAGTTTCAGTTGATAAAGGACATACTTTATCAACTGAAAATATATCATACAAAATAGAACCATTGGAAATGATCCATATAAGAAATGTCGGAATTCATTAAAAGTTATAGTGAAAAAAGGTAGAGTTAATCAGTTCAGTTCTTAAATTAGAATGTCTTAATAATTTACTGCAAAATATGAATATTATAAATTAACGTGTATTTATTTTTCAGTCATACAGTCACAACTAGCCAAGTGCTGATTGACCCTATTTTTTATCTAGCATTTGTACATTGAGGAGACCAATAATTTGGGCCTTTGAAAATAATCTTTTTCCTTTTTGGCCATGCTGTTCTCAGTTTCATCACAAGTGGGTGACTTCTGGCTAAACAAGGTAAAATCTTAGCATGAGCACCGATCCAAGGACAGGGTGACGATTTTAATGAGTTACATTGAGAGCTGGCCAAGTGAGCATCTGTTCCTTTTGTTTCTCAATACTTTGTAAGCCAGGATCTCTAAGCTACATGGCTATGTTGGTGTATGTCTGTATGATGGTTTTATTTTTTCCTCTCCTACCTTCTACTTTAGCAGTGCATGGTTAGAAATCTTGTGGCATCTGGCACAATGGTATAATTTCTTCTATGCTCTTGAGTGAGAAAATAAATTTGCTCATTGCTGCTGTTTCTGTTGCTCTCAAATGGTGACCCTCTCATCCCATTCTTGCTTATTTTAGCATTACTCTGCCACCTATATCCTTTCATCATCTCCTTAAACACCCTAATTTAATAATGATTTCTATCATTTCCTAGTTTAGGAACCCACCTAACTTTCTGATTCCTTTTATTGGCCCATCTTCATCTTCTGGTTCATTGCTTCAGATCTGAGCCAAATAATCAGTTGGTCAATGGCCAATAAAAACATGTAGCTGAAAATTCTCTTTCTTGCAACAGTCTCCAGTGAAGTGCCAATAACATAGGAATAGGAAGAATTTTCCCTTTTTTATTTACATATGTTATGTGTATCTCATGATTCTGTGCTGCTTCTACTGGCCTCATTTATTGCTTGCCCTTTGAAAAGTAATGACTTGCCATTATTTTTGTAGGTCTGTAAGCTTGTCCCTATTTCATGCTCTTCACCTTTAGCCCTTAACTGGGTAGTTTCACCTGCTATACTTGATATGGCTGTATTGGTTTTTAACTTGGTACAAGTATGTGTTGTTGATTCAGATTGTGCTCCAAAGTGGCCTTGAATGTCCACCTCCATGGAGAGCCGCTATAATATGGTGATATCAACCATTTTGGTCCTCTAGTTCAAAACAACTAATTCTGATAGGTGTGACTTTGGTTTGGGTGGACATGGTAGTTAAAGTCTAAGACCTTATTATTGAAAAGTGTTTATATAAGACATTAATACCAGTTAGTCCCTTTAAAAACAGCAATCCTGTTATGTTTGGACCCCTATAATATATTGTATGTGACTTCTTTGCCAGAGATATCTTAAAATAAATGTTTTATAATAGGTGTATGAAAAGAGACCCTTAGTCCTCTTTAGAATACAAGAAGACAAAGTTGTAAGGCAAACTACAGCCACCCTCGGTTAATAATCTTCTGAATCTCTGACTTGAAGAATGAGTCTTAAGAAAATATTTTAAAATAAAAATGGAGGAAGGGTCATTTTATAGTATAACTTAATCCAAGTAATATTTGGAGGCATTGAGATGTTTTTTGTTTCTTCCAAAGCCTTCCTTCTTACTAATTATAGCCCTGTAGTTCATGAGGTTTGTGTTTGGAACATGATAAGCTCTGTGTTTATTGTAGCTTTAAATGGACAGTCATTATTGACCTCCAATTTAATCTTTAAAATCAATAATCATGTTGTACCTAATTGTCAACCTTCATGATGTTTTTTAATTGGTAAAGAAAGCTTACTGGAAAAATAAAGAGCATTAATTTTTGTTATATTTTTATTGACTTCAAGTATTATTGAAAATTTTTGTTTTCAGGCTTTTCCCTAATTTACCCTTACACACACACATACACATACAGTTAAAACTGAGTTGTTTTTGAACACATCTGCCTGGATTCCTGCCTAGGTCGGAGAAGTTCTGCCTCTTTATATTTAGAAAATAAACCCCTTCCATAGTCCTTTGTAGATGTGTTCTGTATTGTAGTTGTTGTTGTTATTGTTTTTTACTTTAGACTAATAATCTTTTTGCAACTGAGACAGAAAAATGTGATGTTCCTTTCCACTCACTCCAGATTTTGATAGAAGACTTGTTTTATTTACTTCCAAAATTATATCCGCAGGAAACAAGCTGTTTAAATTCAGATTATGCTGAAGCAAAATGGTCCTGGTATGAGAAGCAACGTGCTGTTTTACGAGCACAGAGTCCCCTTTCTCATAACTGATTGATAGTAAATATTTTCCTGAAGAATTATTGCCAACCATGAACAGTGCAACTGTTTCACTTTTTTCCTGTGCTACTTGCTGTACCAGCCATTGTCGGTAATTAAGATCTACAATTCACAATGCAGACGTTTGCACTTCCTCTGGGTCTGTGCTATTTATAAGGCATTTCAGCTGTTCAGAGTTTCTTTTGAGTTTTAAACTACGTGTTAACAGACTTCTTTAATATACTGTTCCACAAGTAGCATGTTAGATGGTCCATTCTGCACACAAGCTTCTCTGTTGGGTCTAAAGAATAGCTTTGTGGAGAATATATTAAGATTTAACCATATCATTGAGGCTGATGTGGTTGGAAAAACTGAAGTATAATGTTTTATACATTAGGCTTATTGCTGTATTAAAGGAGGCAGGAATTAAGTTCAGAAGTAATGTTTTTTCTTCCATCTTTAAATATTTATATGAATTAGTGAATGTTAATGGGGATTACAGAGAGGTTCTGAGAAATACTAGTACAGTGACTTTTCCAAGCTCACTTTGAAGTAATAATAGAATCTAGAATCCTCATTATAGACAACAGTTTGTGTGTTTGTCAGATTAAGGATATGAGAATACATAACCTTCTAGATGTGCATGATATTTAAGAATACAAACATGGGGCACCGAAATGGATCAGCAGATTGACTGCACATTTGCTGTGTAATCAGCTTCGGGAACCCTAAGCAGCATATGCCACTGGAGGGGAAGTGTAGATAGGAATCCTGGTCTGTATTAAAATTGGTAAAATTCAAAGTCATTTTCAACCATTTCAGCAAAGTTAATTAAAAAAAAAAAGTTAGGACCCCAGTGAGAATCTTCATGAATTATAGTCTAGATTCACAGTAAATACTTGCACAGTCTCCTTGCTACCTGCTCTCATGGTTAAACATACAAGTAAAAGAAACAAGAAACTGAAAGCTGTTAACAAAATATGTTAAACTTTTGCCCTGAATGGGGATCAGACTGACTGTTTTTAAGTCTGAAGTCAGAGGCATTGATTCTGCACATTGGCCGCCAGCATCTTCCAGCAGGGCAGATCTGTGGAGAAAGGCAGGACACGGGTTCGGTGCTGATTTCTTGATGGCTCCTTGAATAGACAGAGCTTATAACAAAGACTTTCCAAGGCAGTTTTATTTGCCAAAACCTAAAACTTTCTGTAGTTCTTTTGAACTACAGTGTTTCTGTAAACTTTTTCCCTTCAGTGAACTCTTTATGAGCCTTTTTTTAGATAGCAGCAGTGGTTCAACTGTTGGGAACCACTGATATATCTGACTGAGGTGCTTCAAGATGCTAGAACCTATTCACATTTCTATCTAGCCAGGGAGCTAATAAGATTGAGTTTGTCTTTGTGGGTTGATCTGGATTAGCATGAGATGAGCCCAGTCATTGTCTCCCTCAGTGAAAAAGGAAAGGTTGGGAGAGAGTGGGATGAAGGAAGAAAGTTTTTCATGAAGAACTGACCGCAGTATTGCCTGCTGATGCATGTCAGATAACCCGCACCAAGAGATCACATGGCTTCTCCAAAAGTCAAACGATCAATTCGCCTCGTTTTGGCTCTGTACTTAATGCACAAACAGTGCGATCTGCGGGGCTGTAATTGCATTGTTAGGGCCAAGGAACAAGCCTGTGCCTTTTCAGCAGACAGCTGGCAGGGAGAGAGGCATGTTGTTAGGAAAGAGAGAGGCAAGGCAAATAAAATTACTGCTAACGCTCAGAGATCGGCAGGAGTCCTACTTGCCTAATCTTACCGGTGGGAGCAAGCGGCTGTTGTAATCCAATTATAGCAGCATAAGCAATTTGTTAGACACTCCGCATAATGTAACAATTTCCCAATAAACTCTGACTTGTAATAACGTCGGCAAGAGTCCGCATAAATCTGCCCGAATGGTGGGGGCTGGAGCGTTAGGCTGGGGGCTTGTAATTGGCGCCATCAGCATGTTTTGCGGAGTGCAGTATGGTGCAGTCTTTAGTGCAGGAATTTTAAGGAGAAAAGCGTGGCACACGTTTCTTAGAAAAAGAAAAGTAGCCATTAAAGGGGGAGCAGCAAGAAGGGCATACTCTTGCCTTCACATTACCTAGGAATCTTAGTATAGAAAGAAAACAGGAGGAAGCCATGTTTCCTTCTAATACTAAAAAGGGGAATGGGGGTAGAATGTGTGGATTAAATTCCTTTATTTAAAAGGCATCAGTTTCCATTATTTATACCCTCCTTCTCCAGCCCCCCAAAATGCTGTTCAGGCAGCATTTAGCTAACATTTTTACAAAATGTTCTCAGCTAGGCAAGCCTAGAAATGCCAAATTAACATATATTTTCTTCTAGAGTTTAGCATTTTCTTTACAACAGGAAAATATATTTTCTTTGTGCCCAGGACAAATCTTTTAAAGATATTATCTCATTGACTATCAAACCTTTGTGTAGAATTCTGTCTTCTGCTTTAAGAAACCGTCTCTTACTGAAGGGTTTAAAACCCAGATTATTTGCTTAGCTGGCTTTATTATGCTTCTTATTTTCCAATTCTGAAATATATTGTGAATTTCTGTGATACTAGGATTAATAATCCTTCTTGTTGATCACTTACATTGTATAAGAATACAGTTTTGGGGCTTCCCTGGTGGCACAGTGGTTGAGAGTCCGCCTGCCGACGCAGGGGACACGGGTTTGTGCCCCGGTCCGGGAAGATCCCACATGCCGCGGAGTGGCTGGGCCCGTGAGCCATGGCCGCTGAGCCTGCGCTTCCGGAGCCTGTGCTCCGCAACGGGAGAGGCCACAACAGTGAGAGGCCCACGTACCGCCAAAAAAAAAAAAAAAAGGCTACAGTTTTTATTATTTAAACCTATACCTATATAATCATTATAGAAACCATTTTGATTCCTAAGTCATAAAATTGCTGCTTTAGAAAAATATTTGTTGTTGTGTTGTGCAAAATAGAACCTCCACTATTTATTGATTGATTAGCATTTGTAGTCACAGAATAGAGTTTCTTATTATATAGGGTATAGGAGGTGAAGAGTGCTCACATACTCGAGTTAATAGACAGATTTTCATGCTACTGTGTGTGTATTAAATGTTATCTACTTATGCCAACCCAACTGTTCATTGTTGTTAATTTATGTCAAAACCAAGCTTATAAAATAAGGACAGGATTCTTCAAAATACCGTGTTGCTGTGGGTATTATTACAATAAATATTTACTTTCAGTATAAACATTTCCTTCTACTGAAGCAAATGCTGCCTTGTTTGACTGGAGCTACATCAATAATCTACAGTGCCTCTAATAAAGCCACTCAGTGTCTGGGTTTAACTAATGGCTGATTTTCATGGCTTTGACAGTGAGCTGTGTGCGTTATTTTCTCCTGATATTGTAAAAATAATGAGAGCAAATTAGAACAATCAGTTTACACAGATAGCTGCTGATTGGAGGCGATGGGCAATATGGTAGCAGGTAATCCATCTTCGGGCTCCTGTCACATTAACTTCAGCAGTGTGAAAAGATCAGGTGGGGTAAGCAGGGATCCTGCCCAATCGGAACACTGAAATTAATGAGAAGAGCATTGTTCTGTGATCAACCTTTTAATTAGCAAGACTGGAGATGTTGGGAGTGATGAAGGCAACACCACAGCTGCACAATGCCAGGCACAGTTCCTTAAAAGGGAATGAAAAAGAAAAATCTTTGGGTTTCACATCATACTTTGTTGCTGTATACAGGCATTTTGTTTCCACTCTAGAGCTGGTTTACAGACTTTAAGAAGTACTGCCTATACACTTGAAACTAATATAGTGTTATATGCCAATTTTACTTCAATTGAAAGAAAAAAATACTACCTACTTTCCAAAGTATTGTCACAAATATGGTTGATGTATTAATGATCTGTAGACAGTAATTCTATCAAGGGTCATTTAGAACTTTACAGTTTCTTTGGCATTGCACTCTGGGTTTTAACCTTTGATTTTTTAAAAATCAGGTAACCAGAGAAATTAAAATTTTAAAAGGTCTGCCTTCTCAGCCTCCTACCACCCCACCCCTCCAATATAGAGTTTTCCTTGCAAGTAGCATGCGAGTTTTCTGGTTTGGAGGACTTCTGTCACTTTGAATTATTCAAAAGAGGACCCTAATGCAGGCAGTAAGCTATGGCATATTTAAGTTCTGTTCCTTTCCTGATTCTGTTTATTAGGAAATTCACTATTTGTTTTTTTTTCCGTATGTCACTGACTTCTGTATGTTGGGGACTGTGTTATTTCAGTTTATATAATTGAGAATTGACTATCAATGAATGGTGTTTATAGGAGGAAGAGGGGGGAAAATCTGTGCAGTAGCTGAGACTAAGGGCTGGTTCATCCGCTTAAAGCTCAGTTATACTAAATTGTAACCATGTTAATCATCCCTGAAATATTGGAAAATATGGTATTAGGCTGTGGAAGACATTAATGAGCCAAATTTTCTCCACCAAATCAGTGCCTGTTTTCTTGGCCACCTTTGACAGGCTTTGACTATGGGAAGGTATATGAGGCCACCAGGATTTGCAGTATTTTAGAGTTTATATCTTAAGTTTAGTGGCTTACTGTAAAAGCAAGTAATATAGGCTATGTAGATGAATCCAGATATCTTCCAAAGACATATAAAATAAATTTGTTTTCTTAATATTAACAGTCAGTTGTCTTAGGCACTTATTTAAAGTATTAATACATAAAAGCCAGTTTATTAGGCACCCATCTGAGTATAGAATTAACAGGAAAGAGCCTAAAGTATAGTATGAAATATTCAGGTTAGGTGTAAGCTAATCTTTTCTCATCATAGTTAATAGGACTTTTAAAATAATATATATAACTAACAGAAATTCTTTATTGCAGCCCTAAGCTACTGTATTTGCAGAATATAAGTCCCTGATATTTACTTCTTTGCAGAACTCATAGAACAAAGGCTCTTCACTTCCTCCTAGTACCTATCTCCCTACCTTCCTTTCCCCTCTAAAAATATTTAGTATAGCTCTAGCAATTCTGTCAGAAACCTGATTTTTTGTTTTGTTTTGTTTTTTGACTAATAGCTTTTCCTGAAAATATTCATTAAGACTTAAATGTATCAGTATTTTAAGATCAGTGACTTAATACTAAGTAGTCTCTAGGACTTCCCCCCTACACTCTATAAGAGAATGGTGCTACTGTGCATATTAGTATTTTAAAGCCCACTTGTTAGAATTTTGCGTGATAACTTTTCTGCATTTCTTAATCTGGAAGAGATTTTTAGTCTTACTGCTTTTATGGATTTTTGTGGCTTTTCGTTCTCTTCTCTCTTAGTGACAGTTCCAGAAGCCTGGGCTCATAAGCTCTCCATAAATAAGTATGTTCTTAGTCATATGGTATAAATAGATCACTTACAAAGCTTGTGAAACCTGAGCTCTCCTTTTGAACCTTTCAGTACCCATGAGCTCAGGATTCATACATGTAAAATTTTATTCTTGTGTCGTGAGTTCAGCTTCTTGTAAGGCAAATGAGCTATGAATTTAAATGTTCTCTATACCAAGTTTCTACAAAAATAAAATTGTGTTTTTCCATTTTCCTATGATTCTGGAATTCCATCTGACTTATCTTGCCAATATTTGTTCTTGTTGTTAGAGCTCTTTTCCAGTAAGATTTGTTTCTTAAGATGAGTGTTAAAATAGATGTTTCTTTTTTTGAGGGCATCTTTTTCGTTTGTTTATAACAGTAATAACAGAAATGTCTAACTGGCTGAATGACCAAGAAACTCCCTTTTAATTTCCTAACAGAGCTAGAGTTGCCAAGTCACCTTAAATTCTACTAATCCAAAATCTCATCAGTAGGGTTCACTTTAGAGAAATTTTCATTAGTCTAGTCCTTTGGATCTCACCTAACACACCCTTATTTAAAGTTCTTATGTATGGAACCAGTTTTATCTCTGAGGATGTGATAATCTTTTCTAAGTTCCTCATCCTCCTCATTTATTAGTTTGGGGTATATTCCTATACAAGGAATTTTTAAAGGTCCATTTTCTTTCTCTTGTAACTTCAGGATGGAAGATATTTATTTTTACTTTTGTACTACTCAAAAGTTTGAGGAGGAGAGAGAGAATATGTTAATATTTATTAAGCCCCTGTGTTTAGGCACTTTTGTGCTAGCTATGTTGTCTGTTTCAACCTGATGAGATGGATGATACTATCCCTATTTTACAGATAAGGAACCTGAAGCTTAGAGAAATTAAAACTTTTCACATATCTAAGCTGTAGAGTTTTGAGTCATCTCTCTGACTTCAGAGTCCTTGCTTTACTGCATACGGGTTGATTTTTAAGTAGTATTTGGAGGCCCTGTGTATCTCTTCTGTTATACTTGGCCTCACACTACAAAGCACCTATAGCTTTTCAACATTTGATTTATATAGAACATTTGACATCTAGCAAATATTATTTCTTCATCTCCCCCATCCCCCCACCCCTTACTGCTTGTAAAATATCTTGTTCTGCCTGAACTGTGGCAAGACTGTTTCCAGAAAATTTAACTAACTGCGTTAAATACTCTGGGTTACCTAGTCAATAATTCTATGCAATTTTACATGCTTACTCAATAATAATCACCTACCTTGTAAACATAGATCTTTAAAGGATTGAAGATGACCTCATGTCATTGGACTTATTATGAGTATGGTAGCACCTTAGTATGAGTCCAGTACAATTCGTTCAAGGTGGTAACCTTACCTTAGTAATTGTTTTAGAAATTGTTCTGGAATACAAATCTCATTTGAATTGCTGTATCAGGATTTACAGTGTAAGCATATATTGGCAGTCCTTTTATACCAAAAACTTATTTTTCCTGGTTAAACTTGGTAATTAGTTTTATCAGTTAAAACAAAAAAATGTCCCTTAGGGCTTCAAAGCCCGGGCTCTGTCTGATTACACTTTAGTAAATATTTTTTGTAAGTATGCATGCTTTTAGATAGTTTGGTGATTGTAAAGACATGATGAGGGTATCAGAATTAATAGATGGACCTTGAATCCCCTGTTTCAGACAGGAAAGAGGAGGATTGGGACAGGAGTGAGTAATTAAGAAACAGGTTGATCAAAAGCAAATGAAAACAAAAAGCAAATAAACATAAATATTATTCTGTGGTGTGTGTGTGTGTGTGTGTGTGTGTGTGTGTGTGTGTGTAAAATCTCCCTGGATATTCTCTAATGGAAAGAATAGAAATTTTTGATAGTTACAGTTGACATACAAATATATGTAAGAAGCACTTGGTCACATGGAGCACTAAGACCACGACAAACGGAAAATTTTAAGTATTTCTAGAAGAATGACCATAAATTTAATTATGCTTTATACCTCAGACATCACTTCTTTAACTTTAGCCACATTTTCTTGGAATATCTAATAGCATAAGAAATTTAATTATAAAGATTAAAAAAACAAAAAACTTTGGAGCAAGCCTAAAGGAAAATACAGAGAGAAAACCATGTTTAAAAAGAGATGGTTCCTACAGTGTTAGCTATGGAGTGTGTAGCGTGACTCTGTAATGGAATATCATGGCAGGGGGTATAATACTGTAAATAAGATGAATATGCCACTTGTGGATTAATGGGCAACCTAAAGAGTGGCTTTATTTACATCTATGTGTGAGGTTCATTTCCAGTTTGTGTATTTTTTCTTATTCTTGTAATTGGAGTGCTTAAAACCTGATGGTTTAATTAGGAAACTTAAAATCAGTTTCCTTGAATCTTAATATGTGTGGGGTTTTGTTTTGGTTTGCGGTTTTTTTGGGGGGAAGGGGGTAGGATTAGTATAATGTGATTTTTGACTTTAAAATTGTTCGGTTGAAGGAGTTTTCTTTTTTTCCTCTAGGTAATACTTAAGGAGAAGAGGTGGGTTCTGAATATAAGTCCAAGAAATACAACTACTTTTTATATTTTACATTTTGATAGGGAATAGGTGTAGACATCACATTATAGATTATAGTAGATTCCATTTGCAGTGATAAAAGGATATGGGATGCTTTTCAAAGGTTTGAGTACTGAGTAATGTAAACTTGAATACTTCTAGCCTGGGACACTGTAGGAGCCACTATCTCAACATTATAACATGAGAACATGCAATAAGAGTAGATTCTAAGTGAGAGTTTTATATAACTTATTTTTTTTAATTTATTGAAGTATAGTTGATTTACTATTTTGTGTTAATTTCTGCTGTATAGCAAAGTGTTTCAGTTATACATAAATATACATTCTTTTTCATATTCTTTTCCATTATGGTTTATCACAAGATATTGAATACAGTTCCCTGTGCTATACAGTAGGACCTTGTTGTTTATCCAATTCTATATATAATAGTTTGCTTATATAACTAATTTTTTACTCAGCTGTTTAGGTTGCTATTGGTTTCCACTTAATGCTATTATTTAGTGCTCTTAAAACTTCAAATTTTGAGATTTAGACTATTTTTTACTCCCTGTTTTCTCCCTCAATTGAAAATGTGTGGTAAAAGTTACCTATAAAGGGCAAATTATATGCAAAACTAAATTGCCTTCATTGTAGAGTCTGAATAGGACTGATTTTCACTTGCAGAAGGTAGATTCTCAAATTATATTTGTTGAGTCTGATATATATTATTTAAAGTATTAAAATCCAGAGATTGTGTCATCAAGTTTTACAGCATTTGTGCACCATTATTTATTGAATGTTTACAATGTGCCAGACACTAAGGGTTAAGGGTTTTATATACATTCTCACTTAAATCCCCACAACAATCTCATTAAGCATACAACCCCATTTTATATATAGATTAACCAGAACTCAGAGATATCAAGCAATTTGCCCAAGGTATGTTGCAGAACTAGAATTTGAACCCAGACTGTCTGACCCCATGGCCATGTGTTTTCAATCATTGTGTTTTGTGAATTTTAGTACATAGAAATTAGGGCAGATGTAGCAAATGTGAGGGGATTATCTAAAAAGTTCTCTATGGTGCCTTTTAAGTGTTAACAATTTATTAACAAATAGCCATGATTTGGAAAACACAGAAGTATGCAAATTGGTTATATAAAATCATGGTACAGTAATACATTTTAGGTTTGTGTTCTCCTCTTACACGTATAGTATTTTCCTTTTCAGCATTCTATATGAGATGATAAAAATTAAAAATACCTCAATTAGCAACCACAAAAAAGTAAAACTGTTAATTGAACCTTGTAATCTCCTCTTACTGTCTGTTAGGCTTTTCTTTTCAGGCTTTGATTGTGTGTAATAAAACTGTTGCTTAATTAATGCCAGAATTCTGAAGCCTTTGGATGCCACAAAAGAGAGTGAAATGGAGAAACCAAGAGGCAGCATCGAATAGCTTTTCTGTTGTGTTAATTTAGATCTGTCATTCTTGTTCTGGTTCATGATATATGGCTCCCAGTAGATACTAGGTGAATTAAAAGAGAAGCAAGTAGTGGATCCTGTCTCAGGAAAAACACAAATGATTGAAGCTCTCAGTAGCTTAATGAATAACTGTTTTCGGATAATATTTCACCCCTAGTTTGAGCTGCCCTTGGAATGAATGTGGCTGTGTTAATGTGACCAGCAGACATAATGCAAAACCAAACTAATTGGTAACTTGGCATTATGGCTTTGTGGTATGTGCAGGAGCGATCCAGTACTAATGTCCATGCCGCACTGTCTTTGGCAGAGTGGTGCTTGTGTGTAACCAGAGCATGAGAGAGGAAGTCATCCTGACTTGTATTAATCTCCATTTAGAATGCTAAAAAAAAAAAATTTCCTTTGGAAATTGTTAAAGTTTCCTATAATTGTGGACACACTTTTTGAGGGATCTATATGCTAAGAAAAGGTTGATAGGAAATGTTTGTTCCTTATAATAGTTCAAAAAATGTTTCTTTAGAATGCAGAATAATGAAGAACACATAATAGTCTTAGCTAAAATGAATTTATTTTTTAAGGTGGTTCTTTATATTCTCTTCTTTTTCATTCTCCTTGATTCAAGGGACTTATTAATTAGCTGGCTTTATATTTGTATTTTAACAAGAGTGTTGAAAAGCAGTGTTTCTTTCAGAGAGGGGAAGATTTGAAACCCAACAATGAAAAACGAAGCCCCTTTTATTTCTGGCTGCATTCTCAGATAGTGTGTATTATAATCATTGAACTTTTAGAGACTGCTCAAATGCTGCCTGAAATGTGTAGGATTACAACATTATAACTAAATTATACTTTCTGGCATATCCAAATGTGAAACAGACATTGCTGAGTGGAAGCACTGATAACATAATTTCCATTGGTTAAGGTGTCAGTGGAGAAGGGAGTTTACAAGCATGGGCAAAGAATACAGGCTAATTTGAATAGGTCGCTATTGTCCAGGGGGTTATTTAATGCTAATAAATACTTGTTTTAGAATGGATGGAACTAGGTTAAGTGTTACAGCCAAACCTTCCTCTTCTCCACGGAAGAGCAAGGTTCTCCTAACACTGACCTACTTTGCTCTTGTGTGGTATATAGGTACAGTATATAGGTATGAAGCCATGAAGAGAAAAATTGATGAAGATCAGAAGAATTTTTAGTAGGGAAGTGCTTGGTAGCATGCTTCTTTGTTTGTGAGACATAATGTTGCCACAAATCATGAATAAATGTTCCGAATTCTCTAATATTATAGCAGTTATAACCATTTTTAAGCCTCCTTTCTAAGTAGATATTTCTCTCCTGGCTTTCTGTATTGTGAACTTCACAAAACTGGCTTAGGCAGCCTATTAATTATTCATTTCATAGCAACAATTAAAGCAAATTAAAAATAAAAATCGCCATATTGCATTTAACCGTGGGCAGCACCAAACTGTGTCAGCTCTGTAAAGCCCTGTGATGTTTCCTTAGTTAAAAGTGCTAGAGGGAGCTCTAACCTTGTTCAGAGTAGTGGCATATGGGAACAGTTATCTGTATGTGGCCAAAGGGTTGTAAGTGAAGATAGAGGCTAAGGCTGTGCCATGGCAAAATTTAAATCTTTTTTATAGAACTCCCTGTTTCATTTATATCAGAAAATAAGGGTTAGGACTATGTATCTGTGTAACCAAACAGGACTTTATTCACCCTTATTTCTCTTTTTATGAATATAATAATGTGTTCCTAATACAGTATTCAGGAGACCCTGAGTTTGGCTCAGTGAATTTTCACAAAGTGAACAACACATCTGAGTAACCACCAGCAAGATTTTTTTTTTTTTAAGCAAAGGAAAGGAAAAGAACCTGACCAGAAACCCACTCCTGCCCTCTTTGTCATTCCCCTCCCAAGGGTAGCCGTTATCCTCTCTGCTAACATCATGTGTTAGTTTTGCCTGGTTTTGAACTTTGTGTAAATGGAATCATACAGTATACATTCTGTACTGTTTGACTTATTTCACTCAACATAGTTTTTTGAAAGTCATATTATTGCATATACCTGTAATTTGTTTATTCTCAATGATGTGTAGTATTTCATTATGTAAATATACCAAATTTATGTATCCACTTTACTGTGGATGAACATTTGGGTTGCTTTCAGATTTTGATAACTACAAAATTTTTTCGGTATATATTTACAATGAATACACATATTCTATTGTGTATGTAACTAGGAGGGGAATTAGAATGTCCTGACAGTGGTACCAATTTATACTCTTTCCAGCAGTTAATGAGAGTTCCATTGTTCCTTTTCCTCACTACACAACACTTGTTGTCTGGCTTTTTCATTGAAGCATTCTGGTGGTGTGTAGCAGTATCCCATTGTGGGTTTTTGTGTTTTTTCTTAATTGTGGTAAAAAAAAAATTTATATAACATAAAATTTACTATCTTAACCATTTTTAAAGTGTACAGTTCAATAGTGTTAAGTATATTCACATTGTTGTCACGTGTTTTTAAATTTAACTTTCCCTTAACACTTAAAATTGAGCGTTTCTTTATATGTTGATTGACCACTTAGATGTGAAGTGCCTGTTCAAGTCTTTTGCCCATTTTTCTATTGTGTTTTATATATTTTTCCTAATGATTTGTAGGAGTTCTTTATGAATTCTGGATATAAGTCCTTTGATACATGTGTTACGAATATTTTCTCCTACTCTGTGACTTGCCTTTGCACTTTTAAAATGATATCTATTGATGAACAGAGGTTCTTAATTTTAATATAGTCCAATTTATCAATCTTTGCCTCACGTAGTTCTACCTAAGAAATCTATGCCTACTCCAGTGTCATGAAGATATTCTCTTACGTTTTTTTTTCTAAAATTTTTATTGTTTTTTACCTTTAACGTTTAGATCTGCACTCCATTTGATTTTTGTGTGTTGTGTTAGGTAGAGGTGAGAGTGCTTTTTTAAAAAAATGTGATATTCGGTTGACCTAGCACCATTTATTAAAACATGTATTTCCCACTATACTGCATTGTTTTCTTTGTCATAAATTACATGACCATATATGTATAGGTCTTTGTCAAATCTTGAACTCTGATAGTAAGCCCTCTAGCTTTGTTGTTATTCTTCAATATTACCTTGGTTATTCTTGGCCATTTGTATTCTCATATAAATTTTAGAATCAGCTTATCAGTATTTACCATCTATGTGACCTTTGCATTGCCTAATATAGTATTGGCACATAGGAAGTCCTCAATATATTTGTTTAAATGAGATAACTCAGTACACACAAAAATTCCCTAAGTTGTAGTTTCCTCTGATTTCACCCAGAGCCTTTGAGCCTGGCTCTGCTGAGCTTCTCTTACAGTCTAATCACATCTTAAATTTTCTTTTTTTCTTCACAATTCTATCCCCAATCACATCAGCTAATGGTGGCTAGACAAGTTAGCATATTTTAAAATATTCCAATTCATAATTCCCCTTCCTGGGGAATTTTGTATGGAGTTTCAGTTAAAACTACTTTCAGAGTTTGGTGGGCAGGTCCTGATACAGGCCGAATTGCTCTGATGGTTTCTACATACTAGCAAATGAAAACAACTACCTTTATTAGGCATTTATGTGCCAGACCCTGTGCTTAGCATTTTATACATAATCTCCTGTTGTTTCTTTTAACAACCCTGGGAAATATGTGGTATTATTCCCCTTTGCATGTGAAGAAATTTGAGGCTTAAGGAGGGTAACTAGCTTGCACAAGCCTACATAGTTTGTACATTGCAGACATAGGGCTTGAACCTAGGCTTGTCTGGTACTATGTAGTACTGCCTCTAAAATCACAATTCCTTTTACTTCATCTACAAGGAGCCCAGGCTCCTTGCTATTATCCCTAGGAATATATCCTCCCAAATGTCTTGATTCTGTCTTCTTCCCAACCCTACCCAACATAGTCACTGCTACTGTCTTAGTCCATGTCCATTCTGCTATCAGCCTACTCTTCCAGCTTTATTTATTTACAATGTAGGCCCATTAGATTGCTCAGTATTGGAAAATACTATCACCATGGCAGATGGTGCCACAAATTATGTTTGTAACTTCCAGTGAAATTTAATCTTTCAAATGGAAATTGAGGCCCAGTTCTTTTTCATATATCTTTATTTAATACAGTAGCTGATGTATCACCTTGGCCTTGAGGACACTTGATGGCCTTTGGAATTGACAGAAAAAGGTCTCTAAGATACAGCAGGCTATGGGCTATCATGCTGAAAATTAAACTGGCCGAGAACAGCAGAACCTTGATAAAGCATTAAGAGGATCCCAGTAGGTTTTTCATATCTATTTGCAGACTCTTCATGTAGCCCTGCTACTTTGATTTGGCCCCAAATAGACAAGTTGGTATATTAAATTGATACAATATTTTATCTCCATGCAAAATAAAGGAATTTTTAATAGAGATACATTCATTTATTAACAATTTTCTTGAAAACCTTCCCTTAAATACTGGGAACTATGGAGAAGGTGGGTGGGGAAATGAGAGTAAATTATGAAAGAAATGAGGCACATTGAGACACAAAACCTCAAGACATCATTAGGTCTTCAGGTCCTCGAGTCAGCCCTGAGAAAGGTTAACACTGTAAAGTTTTAAATTCTTAATTATGGAATATTTTAGCATGTAGAAAACTAAGAGAATAATAATGTTACCTGTGTACCTGTCACACTCAGAATGATAACATTTCTTTGCATTAAAAACTCAGTTGTTGCAGAAAAGTTTGACTTATTCTTGGGATTTTGGAATATATTGCCTGTCCAAATAATATTATGAAAAATATTTCTTTTTACTTGAGATGTGTACTTAAACTCTAATATGTTAGTTTTTTAGTGAGAAAATGTGAAGAATGATTCTTTTTAAATGTATTCCCTCAGCTCTATTTTAATTTACCATGGAACTGAACCATAAACTCAAAATATAAAAGCCAGACTGAGCCTGAGATTATTCCATCCACCCACTCATTTTACAGATGAGATCTCAAACAGTAGAGACTTACCTAAGATCACATAGCTAATAAGTGATGGGACTAGGCCATCATGCTGTCTTACTTTTGCTGTGGGGCTGTTCACATGTGAATCAACTATAAGAAAACTTTTCATAATGGTTTGTTTCCAAAGCATCAAATTTCCAAAGCCTCTGTTTATTCCTTAAACAGAAAATGGAAATAGAATAACTTCAAAACACTTGGCACATAGGAAAACTTCATTGGAAAAACTTGTTACCCTTGCATTTCATATTTATAGTGCTCCATGTGAGCTTAAGTCACACCCAGGTGAAGTAAAAAGTTGGGTAGTAAAGCAGGAAATGTCTTTATAGAAACTATTTCATCCGTTAAGAAAAGCCAAGTTCTGCAAAGAAAAGATACAGTCCTATTTCTAAATTAAGCACATAAACAGTATGGAATTAACTATCTTCCTGATTTTCATTTTCTCATCCCACCTTCACTCCCAACAAACACACACAGAATCCCTGGTGGGGGTTTGTCCCATTTTGAAAAAGAAAATTTTTGTGACACCCAAGATTCAGTATTTCCTCCAAAACACCAAAAATCTGCAGTCTCTGGCCCACAAAACCCCATAAAAATAGTGCCCATGTGGGGGAAATGTAAATAACCTTCAGATAAAATCACAAAGTAATCATTTTTCTGCTAATTTTTGAGAAAAAGAAGGGTGGATGCTGATGACAGCTGGAATTTCAGTCTGACTTCTGCCCTAGCTATGTCTTTGCTGATTACTAAAATGAAGTACAAAGTCTGAAGGAAGCAAAATGTACTCTGTACCCTACAGGATGTAGGAATCATCCTGTATTTACTGTAGAAATCAGTAAAGTGGATTTTCAAAATTAGGGTACTGTATTGAGAATCTTGTTACCATTCTAATAATTTCCTTATGGTTCTTCCCTCACTAAATTTGAATGTTATGGGAATATGTTTTGGCAATTGCTCTGAAAGATTGAAAATGAAAAATAATTGATGTTCAAATGTCTTTTATTTCACATCATAAAACATATTTCGAGGTCTTCCTTTTGCTCTTTCCTGTCTTCACCAGTTGTTAAATGTCACTCATCATTAGTTCAGTTTTACCCTCATTCTTAAATTTTTACATAGTAATATTTTATTACATTAAAATGTTGAAACTAATCTTAGAAAACAGTGGATTAAAGGTTATTAAGTTAGAGTACTTAGGGACAAGCATCAATGTAGTGATAGTAGCATCCTTGTTGGTACGAGAAGGGGACTCCAAATATGTTTATAACCACAAAGCAATTTACCACTACTCACCAAAAGCAATATCCACTCCTTACATTAGCTTGGATTGAAATTTCAATTTACCTGATATTTTTGAGCTGCTGCTACATATCTGTATAGTTACGGTATATATCTAAATGGCTTATGTCGACCTCTGTCCTTCAGAGTTTAAAATCTAGTTTGAAAGTGAAGGTTGCTGGGCATATATTATTGTAAAAGTGAAGAGAAGATTGTATTTAATAAAATTATTAAGCTAATAAAAATCAGCAACTATGTACATTGCAGTGTTCTCTAGTTAAAAGCATAATGAGAGCTAATGCCCTTACTATGTGCTGGGTACTGTTCTAAATGCTTTTTCATATGTATTATTTATATCCTAACATTAACCCTTCCAATTAAGTACTGTGAGAATCACCATTTTACAGATGAGGTATTTGAGGCACAGAGAGGTTAAGTAACTTAGCCAAGAACACATGGTAGTGCTCGGATAGAATCAGTGCAAAATCATGGTATTATTTTTTTACGATATTCTATTACATAAACATGAACTCCTTCAGAAAGACATTTGAACTGGCTTCGGTGTAGCACTTGTGGTCTTGATGGTCATGTAAACTTCTTTTGGCTATAGAAAATGTCTTTATCCTTTTATACAAAATAGTCCTAGTGTTCTGTATTTAGTCTTAGTCATTGACTTGGAGCTTCATTGTTATTAGAAAGCCAAAGGTCCAGAATTTCATTTTAGAAAAACTGTACACTTGTAACAACTGCATTTTGAAATTTAGTGTGAACTCTACTAACTTACGTGAATTTGAGCAAGTTATTTTGATCACCTCTGCTAAAAAAAAACAGATGCTGCATCCAAACTAAGCTTTTCCTGGATAAATTAAGAAGACAATTACCCATGTATTCCAGAGAGAAATGTCTTTTGTCCCTTGATGCTCCAAGGGTTATTAAAGTTTTACCTGCAGATAACCAAGACTTCCAGAAGTTACAAGTCATTTACTTCATTCACTGCAGCTAAGAGAGGCCTGTGCTGCTGCCTCATAGGATTATTTCTTGCTGCATTTAACATGCATTAACAAGCATTTGGAAAGAGTTGAATTTCTTCTAGAAAGCCGAGTTGGCTTCTTGAGATCCTAACCCAAAAAACCTTGTATTTTCCTAATCCAAGTTTTAGATATAGCTTCTCAAAGGCTTTCTTCAGGAGCAAGTTTTACCAAGTCATTGAGACCTTTTATTGGACCAAAAAATGTAAGGATTAGAACACAAAGAGGAGGAGGGTAGTTTTTTCTTCTTTATTTAAAACTGACTATATTTTTTCCCATGTCCTTTTTTTTTTTCTTTTTAAACATCTTTATTGGGGTATAATTGCTTTACAATGGTGTGTTAGTTTCTGCTTTATAACAAAGTGAATCAGTTATACATATACATATGTTTCCATATCTCTTCCGGCTTGCATCTCCCTCCCTCCCACCCTCCCTATCCCACCCCTCCAGGCGGTCACAAAGCACCGAGCTGATCTCCCTGTGCTATGTGGCTGCTTCCCACTAGCTATCTACCTTATGTTTGGTAGTGTATATATGTCCATGCCTCTCTCTCCTTTTTAATTGCGTTTTAAGTGTGTCTCTGTGTTTTCCTCTGGCAGCCAGTGCCTCTATCATTCCCTGTTATTTATTGGTAGAACTTAGCTTTCTGATGCTAAAATTAAGGGAGAATGTGAGGGAGAAGTCAGGGAGAGAAGTGTCTTAGTTAAAACTTTCTCCATCACAGAAATTTTATTTTGGTAATATTAATATTATTTAACATCCAGGTGAGCAACCTCTATCTGAGGAAGTTTACAGAAAGAGCAACAAGATTCCAGACAATTAAACTTTATTATTCTGCCCGAAACATTAAGTAGTGGTTTAGAAAAGTAGTTTTTCATCCCCTCTCCCTCTTGATGTTTACTGTATGGGAGAGGACCTTTTCATCCAACAGGCATATTGCTTTTCTTGAGGTAGGTGAGCTTGGTAATGTTAGGTCCCTTTTGCATTTGGTTATATTTATTCCTTTCCCCCTCATCTCTCTCCACCTCATCCCTACTCTCTCCCTCCATATCTCCCTCCATCTATTTCCTTGCCCCTCATCTCTTTTCCCTTTGCCATTTCTTCCTATCCATGCTATCCTTCCCATCTTTTTCCTCGTCTCTCTCCTACCCACTCTCTCCTGTTCCCCATCTTCAGTCACTTTCATTCCTCTCCCTTCTCACCTCTCCTCTCCTCCTTGCTCTCTCCTTTCTCCTTGCCTCCCTTCCCTTTCTTCCCGCTCTTCCCCTTCCTTCTCCCTCCTCCTCACTCCTTCCCTCCTCTCTCTGCCTCTTCCTCCTCTTCTCTCCCCTCCTTTCCACACTCACAATCACTTATAATTCTGTATCCTATAGGATCAGATCTTGACTTCTCTGAGGTGTTCAGCAAAGGAGATAAATTTTGCCTGCTCTGATTAATTTGATGTTATAGACAAAGAATTCTCTAGATGACACAGAAACACTCTCCCACATATCAAATAATTGACTAATAATTTTTTTTTAGACCAGAAAGATATATATCCACCAAAATGTGAACACTGTTTATTTGTTGATGGTGGAAATTATGGGCAATTTTTATGTTCTTTGTGTTTCTGTATTTTTCATATTTTCTAAAGTTTGTCTATTATAAATGCTGTATTTTAAAAAAAATCAATTGATCTTTCTTTGCTTGACCCCAATAATCCTGATTTAAAGAAAGAAAACCAAAAAAAATGAGGAATCAAATTTGATCCTCTAGTGAATATGAACTTGATTTGCCATTTTTGTTTGTTTGTTTTTTGCGGTACGCGGGCCTCTCACTGTTGTGGCCTCTCCCCTTGCGGAGCACAGGGTCCGGAAGCACAGGCTCAGTGGCCATGGCTCACGGGCCCAGTCGCACCGTGGCATGTGGGATCTTCCCAGATCAGGGCACGAACCCGTGTCCCCTGCAATCAGCAGGCAGACTCTCAACCACTGCGCCACCAGGGAAGCCCCTGATTTGCCATTTTGCTATTCAGTTTTCCACATCCTTTCAACTTTCAAAATGGTGGCCCCTTGATTGCAACAGGAAGCCTTCAGCTGTTGGCGCAAACATAGCAGATAATGGATGTTAAAAACAGTCTCACAAGTTAGGCTTAAACTCTAAGTCCTACAAGGCCTTTTCTGCCTTCCTCTACCTTTCCCAAAATTTAGTTCATATTTTGTTGTTTGTAATATTACTATACTATGAGGGTGGTCAGTTTAACAGAATTAGCAGTTTATATAGAGATTTGTTTTGTTTTGGGGGATAGAGGGGACCGACACTGGTGAGCAGCCATTCTATTATTTGTTATACCTTGTCTATTGTCTTTGCTACCGTTGGTTATAAAAGGCTTAAAATTCATACTGTACTAGGCCATGGTACCAATTCGCTTGCAGTTAAACGTTAAAATTCCAAGTTCAGATTCAAGTTTGACCAAAAGAAAAAAATTCCAGACTGTTTCCTTCGCAGTTGGCTAGCTTAGGTGTGGAAGGTGAATGTAAGACTAGATGAAATGTTCTACACAAAGTTATGCATTTCCTAGCTACAGTGTACTTGTTTCAGAAAGGGTTAAATGGTGTAGTTAGTAAATGATTTTCTAGCTGCAGGGGTTTTTGAAAAGAGATCTAGGAATTCTGCAGTTAATTGGATTCTGCAGGCATGGACTTACAGTCGTTGAAAAAATTTGAGTGAGTGAAATTCTCTTGCTTTGCTCCTAGGTATAGTTCATACAGTGTCTTAGAAGTCCAGAATTATTTTTTTTTTAAGGATCTTATGCCTGTTTGTGCTGGTTGGACATTTTATATGATAAACATGACATTTTGAAAGATTTTACACAATATATTCCCTTGCTTTGCCCTTCTCCCTGTTTTTTTTTCCTTCTTCCCTCATTTCCCCAAGTCTGCATCACTGGTGCTTTTCCTCATTTTTCCCCATCTTGTGAGCAAAGTCTTAACAGTACGTAGAAAGTTAACTGCCTGGAGTCTTTTAAATATAAGTAACACGCAACCAGTAATAAGCTGTCGGTTGTTTTTTTGCTGCCTGCAAAGAAACATAAACACAGCGCTCATTTCTGGCAGGTTTTTACTGTCAGAGTTTCTCCTATTATATTTATCTTACAATTTGCCAGGGGGTGAAGTTATTAAGTTTTAGCAGCAGCCATCGATCAAGTTCACAAGTTAACACGATAAAGGCTCTATGCCGCTCCGATCGGGGGAAATGATGATCCTCACTCGGTAATTAACTAAATGAGAAAGTTAAATCTTACTTGAGAGCTGGGAGAGATGAAAGAGAGATGTTTGTCAGTTTCTCAGTGGAAATTAGAAGCAGTTTTCTGCAATTCCCTAAGCTGCTGCTCTGTCATATTTTACATAAGCACTGGGAAAATGTCTTGTAATTAGTGCTGTCATGGAGGATTTTTTTTTTTTTTTTGCTGAAGGATGTTGGAATAATTCATTAGATTATCAAAGAAAGGCTTGTGTCCTGAAATGATTAGCACAGTGAAATTTAAACCATTAACGATAACAAGTTTAGAGCTTGCTGCAGTGCAGAGGCACCCGGGGTATGCCTGTGCCTATTTCAATCATTTCTTATAATTAAACATTATGTCCTTTTTATTCCCCCCATCACTAAGACCCATCCAAAAATCCTTTTAAGGTGGCACTGTCTACATCAGTGCGTTTACCAGCCTTGGAGGTGTGCGTGGTTAGTAGCTATCATAATGCAGCAGTAAATTAAACTGCTGTGAGCTTCTTGGTTTAGAACAAAAGAACCTATCACCCTGGAAGCTATGAAATTGCATGAGGGAACCCACTACAGAAACAAGAGCCCCAATTTGAAACCTAAATATGTTAAGTGACTATCCTATCCCTCAAAAATCCAGAAGTAATAAAAATGGCTTTGTTGTGATTTTGGTGAATTTTTTTATATGGCTTTTCCTATAATTAGTAAATAGAAAAAAAGATTGCCAAGTGTCCAGTCTTTAAAGAATCATTTATACCCGGGCATTTATGAATTCATTTCCTGGTAAGTTTTATTTAAAAGAATTGGAGTGATTGCAAGCTTTCTCTTGTTGGTTATTAGAAACCAGTCAAATTCATAATGTGAACTTTCCTTCTGCTGACAAGTCTGCCCCTTCCTGTCTTCCACGTTCACTAATCAGATCTGACATATTTATGAGTTCACCTAATATATAATCATATTTAGTAGAAGCTGTTAAAATATTAATACAATAATCCCACTGAGAAATGTGATGCTTACTCCTGTTGAAATGTTTGTCCTGTTCTATACATGCAGCCACCATTTTCTTTTCATTTGCACTCTTACCTGAGGCGCTCCCCCAAAGATAAGGGACTACTTCTTTGGTCACTGAAAGTTATAGAGATTTTTTAAAAATGGAAAACTGGAAATGTTAAAAGTTATGGTTCCACTTTTGAGCATTCATTACCTTTTACTCTGCATGTTCAATTTATGGCCAAATTCTTTCAGTT
Source organism: Delphinapterus leucas (assembly GCF_059928025.1). NCBI lineage: Eukaryota > Metazoa > Chordata > Mammalia > Artiodactyla > Monodontidae > Delphinapterus > Delphinapterus leucas. Next base: position 60,335,004 of record NC_143144.1, read on the forward strand.
TCTCTTGAAACTCACTTGTTAAAAGGTGCTTAAGTGCCAGTGGACTCTATTGAACCTTCTGGGTCCCTTTTTCTTTTCTACCCTAGCTCTTTGTAAGTTCTAGAGCTGTTCTGGATCTCCCTGCTATCACCATCTCCATCCTTAGGTGTGCTTACTTATTTCTTTCAGTCCTAATCAAAATGTAGACAATATCATTTCCTCTTAATTTAACGAAGACAATGTTGACTTTTTTTTTTAAGAGATATTTTTACAAAGAAATCAAGGGAAAACAGTAGGAAAACACTTTGAAATCAAAGTTTTTGTATTCTTATTTAGCTGAAGCCTGGCGATAACCAATAGAGAACAGTATAGACCTAAAAATTCCTCCTCTTTCCCATGCAAAAATCTTGAATGTTTTACCTTGTTTCTCCTGGCCACAAGGAGCAAGAACCCTGGTTTTATCCCTATCCAGGTTAATGTACCAGATTAAATATTTGAAGGATCGGCCCTACTGAAGAAGTAAATCACTATACTGAAATAAATGTGTATTATAACCTAGATTTATAATTCTCAATTATATAAAAGGAGGGCTTTTCTCCTCCTTCCTCTCTTGTGAGGGTAAAATACCTTTCTTCTAAGCACTTCCTAATCTACCTCTTCTAACCTTAGCCATGATCACTTCTTGCCTGGATTATTTTATCAGCTCTAATTGGTCTTCCTTCCTCTGCTCTTTCAACTAGCCCTTGTTATCCCCTCCCCACTGCCCCAGATGCCCCCCACTCCCCTTTCTCTGTGTGGTACCTAGTATAAGTATTTCTAAAGCATAAATTAGATGATGCCATATTTAACTATCTCTAAACCTCCAGGGGCTCTCCTTTACACTTAACAAGAAATCCAGACTTCTTACTGTGACCTGGAAGGCCTTACATGATCTGGCCCTGCGTCACCTTACTAACCTCGTTTCCCACCACTTTCCCCCTCATTCAGTTTGCCCCACCCATACCAGTCACCTTTCTTTCTTTCACTTGAATATACCTTTGACTTGTTCTTCCTTCTGTCTGGGAGGCTTTTCCCCCAGATCTTCACAAGGCTTGACTCTCATCTTTCAGATCTCAGCTCAAATGTTACCTGCTTCAGCGTCATTTCATAACCACCTCAGTTAGAGTAGGTTGTACTATTCACTTCCTGTTTTTTGTTACCTTATTTTGTTTTCTTCACAATACTTACTGGTTTCTGAGATTAAAATATTTATTACATATTCTCCCTCTACTCCTCACCAGAGAAAGAAACTTTGTCTACCTGTTCACCAGTTTCCCTAGCACCTAGAAGAATGCCTAGCACAGACTAGTCACTCAATAAATGGTTGTTAAAATTATGGTTACCACGGATAAGGGGGGAGGGATAAATTGGGAGATCGGGATTGACACATACATACTACTATATATAAAATAGACAACTAATAAGGGCCTACTGTATAGCACAGGGAACTCTACTCAATACTCTGTAATGGCCTATATGGGGAAAGAATCTAAAAAAGAGTGGATATATGTGTAACAGATTCACTTTGCTGTACACCTGAAACTAACACAGCATTGTAAATCAACTATAACCCAATAAAAATTAAAAAAAAAAAAAAAAAGTAACACAGGGAGGCCCAGGGCAGGCCAGCTCAGGCCAAGACATCACTCTGATCCCACCCCGGTAGCCCTGTGTCCCCTCCCTGTATGTGTGAAGGTGGGGGTTTATGGGGGATCGGTCTTCCTCAAGCAAGAGCAGGCTGATGAGGAGTTAGAAGTCTGATGGGCCAATTATGTCCACACCCCAGGTCAAAGCTGGCTGGGCTGGATGTAGAGAGCCCAGGCAGTGCCCTTCTACCCGAGGTTTATCACAAGCCCTCTAGATGTATATCCTTTCTCCTAAGTGCATATTGGAGCAGACACAGGTCTGTGCCTGATCTGGGAGCAGAAGGTCAAATGGGCAGAAGAAGCAGTGATAAGATACTGGCCAGGCAGGGCTCTGATACCTCCGGGCCAGGCCAGCTGCTGGTCACTGTCATTGCAGAGCCCCACCCCAGAGACTGGCGAGGAGCTGCTTGATGGGGACATCCAATTCATCTGCCCAAGTGAGGGGCCAGTGCACCACACTGCCAGGGAGGGCCAGTGCAGGCTCCCGGTGAGTGTGGCCACTGAGGGTTCATTAGAACCAGGGCCCAGAGGTGAACAGGAAAGGCCTTGGCCTCGAACACCACCCAGGCTACTCCCCAGGATCCTGTCCTGGGCTCACAGGGAGCTTATTAGCACATCCGGCTCCAACATGGAGCACTGTGTCAACCTTCCCTTGAGTCAGCTGTAGGACCTGGAGTCCACCGAGGCAGAGTCTGAAGCTCCAGCAGGAGACCCAGCCCCAGATGATGATTCACCACCTGGGCAGGGAGAACCCGCCGCTGCTCCTGCAGGAGACCCAGAGCCAGGTCAAAATTCACCACCCCTCCAGGGAGAACCTGCACTAGCTCCTGCAGGAAATCCCCACCCGCCCCCGCGGGCAAATCAGGCTCTTCACCACCACCATTGTCAGCTCCTGATCTACACCATCAACCTGCTACCCCAACCCGAAATTTACTTTCTTTCCTCAGTCTTTGTGTTTGAATGATTTGTAATTTTATCTTTTTCTTCCCTGTTATTTACGGCATTCTGTACTTTATGTTTTAAGTGTAAAGTAATAAAATTTAAACATTTTCTATTTTTTTTTAAAAAATGGTTGTTGGTTGATTGATAACACTGAAGTTCCAGCCTTAGTCAGAATTCTTGTCCTATCCCTCTTAGGCTGCAGCCTTATCCCGAGTACAACTTTTACCCATTTTATTCTTACATTCATTCATCATCGTAATCATTATATCCCTTTCCCCCCACCCCCCATGGGTTTCAATGCCAGAATCTTTCCTCAGAGTCCTTCTTAAGACCAAACAGAATTCTTAAATATCATTTGCATCTCTCTAGTCATCAGTATTATTCTCTGTATCTAGTTCTTGCACCCCCAATTCCAAATGTTGTCCTATATCTGGAACATTTTCCTTTCTCTACTTAACATACCCTTCCTTGTGATTAACGCAGGGTTTACATGCAAACTAGAAACATCTGTCATCTTACCATCAAGTTCAGCCAGTCCATGCTGTATCTTCCAGCCTACACACAGTACCGTTAGCAAAGTCAGCACACTTTAACGTTGCCGTGGTGGTGGTTAGGCTAGTTGGTGTCTGCAAGTATATATTTTTCCCTCCTGGCCCAGGCAGCAGCTTCAGAGAAATTCATGGTAGTTTTGAAAGTGATGCTTTAATATATTTTCAGGGAGGGAAATGTTAGCCCTTGGCCTTTGAGGAGTAAGCTGAGGACAGTCGTATAAATACTTAAGTCCTTTCATTTTGTGTGTTTGTCACCTGACGGCTTCTTTCTTTCTTTCTTTTGGAGATAACTGTTCATTGTAAACAGAAAAGCAGAACAGGAGGTGTGCAGGGGTGGCAGAAAGTTAGTGTTACCATTAAACTGAGGTTGTTTGTCAGCTTTCCTAGACATTTGAACAGTAGTGGTTGAGTCATCAGGCTTTTGCTGGGAAAGCCAAATCAATTCTACTGCCACAAGTAACCATTACCGTCACTTCCATACACTCTAATATACAACCTTTTGATTTTTTAATACTTGAACTTTTTCACTGTACCCCTGTGGATTTTCTGAGATTCCCAAATTGAAATTTTGCTGCATTTACTTTAGACATTAGTAGAAAATCCGTAAGGGAGAAGGATAGAGGGAAGAGGCTTGATAACAAAGACCTTTATCTCCAGAGTTCTTTACAAATATAAATTTTAGTTATGAATGAAATTAATATTACGGTGGCATTTATCCTTAGGAATATGCTATCCTTAGAAGTTCTTAAAATCTATTTTATTAAGGTATAATTTACATACAATAAAATACACCCATTTTAAGTATCCAGTTCGATGAATTTTGGCAAATGTATATACCTGTGTAGCAGTCAACAATATAGAGCATTTTCATTACCCCCAAAACTTCACTGGTGCCCTTACCCAGTCAATCCCATCCCCATATCCAGCCCCAGGCAACCACTGTTCTGTTTTTATCACTATAAATTAGGTTTGTTATTCCTAGAGTTTTATATAAGTAGAATCATAAAGTAATATATTCTTTTTGTGCCTGGCTTCTTTCATTCAGCATGTTTTTGAGATTCATCCTTGTCATTTTGTGTATCTGTAGTTTGTTCTTTTATTGCTGAGTACTATTCCTTTGTACAGATATATCACAAGTTGTTTATCAGTTAAACTCTTGATGGGAATTAGGATTCTTTCAGTTTGGGACTATTATGAAGCAGCTATGAACATTCATGTACAAGTTTTTGTGTGGAAATTTTTTTTTTCCATTGGGAAGGGGTAAACACCTAGGAGTGAAATTCCTGGGTCATATGGGAAATAGATATATAACTTCGTAAGAAACTGTCAGCCTGTTTTGTAAAATGGCTGTGCTATTAAACATTACTGGCAGCAATGTATGGAAGACCCAGTTGCTCATCGTTGTTGCCACTACCTAGTATGGTCAGTCTTTTTAATTTTAGCCATTTTAATAACTATGTAGTCGTGTCTCGTGATTTTAACTTGCATTTCCCAAGTGACTCATGATATTGAACATCTTTTCATGTGTTTATTGGTCATCCCGTATATGGATCCTTTTTTGTGAAGTGTCTGTTCAGGTCTTTTGCCCTTTCAAAAAACAAAACAAAACAAAATAGGATTACTTGTTTTCTTTTCTTATCAAGTTCTAAGAGTTTTTAAAAAATATGTTTGTTCTTTCTTGTTCTTTTATGCCTTATCTATGAAATGTTTGCCTATCCCAATAACACCAAGATTTTCTGTTTTCTCCTAGAAGTTTTGTTTTCTTCTAGAAATTCAGCTCCTATGTATAAGTCCAGAATCCACTTATGTTAACTTTTTTTTTTTTAGATTTTTAAAATTTATTTATTTATTTATTGGCTGTGTTGGGTCATCGTTGCTGTGCATGGGCTTTCTCTAGTTGCATCGAGTGGGAGCTACTCTTCGTTGCAGTGCGCAGGCTTCTCATTGCGGTGGCTTCTCTTGTTCTGGAGCAGGGCTCTACGTGCACGGGCTCAGTAGTTGTGGCTCACAGGCTCCGGATGCGCAGGCTCAGCGGCCATGGCTTACGGGCCCAGCCGCTCCGCGGCATGTGGGATCCTCCTGGACCGGGGCACAAACCCGTGTCCCCTGCATCGGCCAGCGGACTCTCAACCACTGCGCCACCAGGGAGGCCCGCCGCTAATTTTTTAATAAGATCTAAACTAGAGAACAAGGTTCATTTTTTCTATATGGATATCCAGTTATTTCAGCATAATTTGTTGAAAAACACTATCCTTTACCTATTGAATTATCTTGGCACCTTTCTCAAAAATCAACTGGCTATATATGTGAAATTGTTTGTGAATTTGCTATTCTGTTCCATTGATCTACATGTTTGTCCTTACACCAGAGCCATGCTATCTTGATTACTATTACTGTTTTTTTTTTTTAATAGACTATACTACAGAGTTCCATCCATCAAGTTACCACATGCTGTAGTTTAAGGGTGTGATTCTTTTTTTTTTTTTTTAAATAAATGTATTTATTTATTTTTAGCTGTGTTGGGTCTTCGTTGCTGCGCACAGGCTTTCTCTAGTTGCGGTGAGCAGGGGCTACTCTTCACTGCAGTGCGCAGGCCTCTCATTGCCATGGCCTCTCTTGCTGTGGAACACAGGCACATGGGCTCAGTCATTGTAACTCGCAGGCTGTAGAGCACAGGCTTAGTAGTTGTGGCGCATGGGCTTGGTTGCTCTGAGGCACGTGGGAGCTTCCCGGCCCAGGGCTCAAACCCGTGTCCCCTGCATTGGCAGGCAGATTCCTAACCACTGCACCACCAGGGAAGCCCGATTACTATTACTTTATTGTAAGTCTTGAAATTCATTAGTGTGAGTCCATCTTTGTTTTTATTTTTCAAGATTGTCTCAGCTAAAGTTTAGGTCTTTTGCACTTCTGTCTAAATTTTAGAATCAGCTTGTCAGTTTGCCTGCTAGATTGATTGATATTGCATTGACTTTATAGATCAACTGGAAAGAATGAACATCTTAACAATATTGAGTCTAATTTGTGAACTTATATTTCTCCATTTATTTAAGTATTTTAAGTTTTCCCTCAGCAATGTTTTGTAGTTTTCAGGTGTTACACATATGTTGTTAAACTTATTCCTAAGTATTACATTTTTTAATGCTACTGTAAATTGTATAGGCAGTTTTTTTAAAAATACGTATTTTAAAAAATGAAATAAAGAGACCTTCAAGATGGCGGAGGAGTAAGACGTAGAGATCACCTTCCTCCCCACAAATACATTAGAAATACATCTACATGTGGAACAACTCCTACAGAACACCTACTGAACCCTGGCAGAAGACCTCAGCCTTCCCAAAAGATATATATTTTTTCTTCCTTTTTCTCTTTTTGTGAGTGTGTATGTGTATGCTTCTTTGTGTGATTTTGTCTGTATAACTTTGCTTTTACCATTTGTCCTGGGGTTCTGTCTGTCCGTTTTTTTTGTTTGTTTGTTTGTTTGGGTTTTTTTAGTACAGTTTTTAGTGCTGGTTATCATTGGTGGATTTGTTTTTTGGTTTGGTTGCTCTCTTCTTTCTTTTATTATTACTTTTTATTTTTAATAATTATTTTTATTTTTTATTTTAATAACTTTATTTTATTTTACTTTATTTTTTTCTTTCTTTCTTTTTTTCTCCCTTTTCTTCTGAGCCGTATGGCTGACAGGGTCTTGGTGCTCCAGCCAGGTGTCAGGCCTGTGCCTCTGAGTTGGGAGAGCCGAGTTCAGGACATTGGTCCACCAGAGACCTCCTGGCTCCATGTAATATCAAATGGCAAAAGCTCTCCCAGAGATCTCCATCTCAACGCTAAGACCCAGCTCCGCTCAACGATCAGCAAGCTACAGTGCTGGACACCCTATGCCAAACAACTAGCAAGACAGGAACACAACCCCACCCATTAGCAGAGAGGCTGCCTAAAATCATAATAAAGTCACAGACACCCCAAAACACACCACCAGAGGCGGTCCTGCCCACCAGAAAGACAAGATCCAGCCTCATCCACCAGAACAGAGGCACTAGTCCCCTCTACCAGGAAGCCTACACAACCCACTGAACCAACCTTAGCCACTGGGGGCAGGCACCAAAAACAAGGGGAACTACAAACCTGCAGCCAGCGAAAAGGAGACCCCAAACACAGTAAGTTAAGCAAAAAGAGAAGACAGAGAAACACACAGCAGATGAAGGAGCAAGGTAAAAACCCACCAGACCAAACAGATGAAGAGGAAATAGGCAGTCTACCTGAAAAAGAATTCAGAGTAATGATAGTAAAGATGATCCAAAATCTTGGAAATAGAATGGAGAAAATACAAGAAACGTTTAACAAGGACCTAGAAGAACTAAAGAGCAAACAAACACAGATGAACAATACAGTAAATGAAATTAAAAATTCTTTAGAAGGAATCAATAGCAGAATAACTGAGGCAGAAGAACAGATAAGTGACCTGGAAGATAAAATAGTGGAAATAACTACCACAGAGCAGAAAAAAGAAAAAAGAATGAAAAGAACTGAGGACAGTCTCAGAGACCTCTGGGACAACATTAAATGCACCAACATTCGAATTATAGGGGTCCCAGAAGACGAAGAGAAAAAGGGAATGAGAAAATATTTGAAGAGATTATAGTTGAAAACTTCCCTAATATGGGAAAGGAAATAATCAAGTCCAGGAAGTGCAGAGAGTCCCATACAGGATAAATCCAAGGAGAAACATGCCAAGACACATATTAATCAAACTCTCAAAAATTAAATACAAAGAAAAAATATTAAAAGCAGCAAGGGAAAAACAACAAATAACATACAAGGGGAATCCCCATAAGGTTAACAGCTGATCTTTCAGCAGAAACTCTGCAAGCCAGAAGGGAGTGGCAGGACATATTTAAAGTGATGAAAGGGAAAAACCTACAACCAAGATTACTCTACCCAGCAAGGCTCTCATTCAGATTCGACGGAGAAATTAAAACCTTTACAGACAAGCAAAAGCTAAGAGAATTCAGTACCACCAAACCAGCTTTACAACAAATGCTAAAGGAACTTCTCTAGGCAGGAAACACAAGAGAAGGAAAAGACCTACAATAACAAACCCAAAACAAGGAAAATGGTAATAGCAACATACATATCGATAACTACCTTAAATGTAAATGGATTAAATGCTCCAACCAGAAGACGTAGACTGGCTGAATGGATACAAAAACAAGACCCGTATATATGCTGTCTACAAGACACCCACTTCAGACCTAGGGACACATACAGAGTGAAAGTGAGGGGATGGAAAACGATATTCCATGTAAATGGAAATCAAAAGAAAGATGGAGTAACAATTCTCATATCAGACAAAATAGATTTTAAAATAAAGACTATTACAGGAGACAAAGAAGGACACTACATAATGATCAAGGGATCAATCCAAGAAGAAGATATAACAATTGTAAGTATTTATGCACCCAACATAGGAGCACCTCAATACATAAGGCAGATGCTAACAGACATAAAAGGGGAAATCGACAGTAACACAGTCATAGTAGGGGACATTAACACCCCACTTTCACCAATGGACAGATCATCCAAAATGAAAATAAATAAGGAAGCACAACCTTTAAATGATACATTAAACAAGATGGACTTAATTGATATTTATAGGACATTCCATCCAAAAACAACAGATTACACTTTTTTCTCAAGTGCTCATGGAACATTCTCCAGGATAGATCATATCTTGGGTCACAAATTAAGCCTTGGTAAATTTAAGAAAATTGAAATCGTATCAAGTATCTTTTCCGACCTCAGTGCTATGAGACTAGATATCAATTACAAGAAAAAAATCTGTAAAAGATACAAACACATGGAGGCTAAACAATACACTACTAAATAATCAAGAGATCACTGAAGAAACCAAAGAGGAAATCAAAAAATGCCTAGAAACAAATGACAATGAAAACATGACAACCCAAAACCTATGGGATGCAGCAAAAGCAGTTCTAAGAGGGAAGTTTATAGCAGTACAATCCTACCTCAAGAAACAAGAAGCATCTCGAATAAACAACCTAACCTTACACCTAAAGCAATTGGAGAAAGAAGAACAAAAAAAAACCCCAAGTTAGCAGAAGGAAAGAAATCATAAAGATCAGATCAGAAATAGATGAAAAAGAAATGAAGGGAACAATAGCAAATATCAATAAAACTAAAAGCTGGTTCTTTGAGAAGATAAACAGAATTGATAAGCCATTAGCCAGACTCATCAAGAAAAAAAGGGAGAAGACTCAAATCAATAGAATTAGAAATGAAAAAGGAGAAGTGACACTGCAGAAATACAAAGTATCATGAGAGATTACTACAAGCAACTATATGCCAATAAAATGGACAACGTGGAGGAACTGGACAAATTCTTAGAAAAGCACAACCTTCCGAGACTGAACCAGGAAAAAATAGAAAATATAAACAGACCAATCACAAGCACTGAAATTGAGACTGTGATTAAAAATCTTCCAACAAACAAAAGCCCAGGACCAGATGGCTTCAGGGGCAAATTCTGTCAAACATTTAGAGAAGAGCTAACACCTATCCTCCTCAAACTCCTCCAAAATATAGCAGAGGGAGGAACACTCCCAAACTCATTCTACGAGGCCACCATCACCCTGATACCAAAACCAGACAAACATGTCACAAAGAAAGAAAACTACAGGCCAATATCACTGACGAACACAGATGCAAAAATCCTCAACAAAATACTAGCAAAGAGGGCTTCCCTGGTGGCGCAGTGGTTGAGAGTCCACCTGCAGATGCAGGGGACACGGGTTCGTGCCCCAGTCCGAGAGGATCCCACATGCTGCGGAGCGGCTGGGCCCATGAGCCATGGTTGCTGAGCCTGCGCATCCGGAGCCTGTGCTCCGCAACGGGAGAGGCCACAACAGTGAGAGGCCCGCGTACCGCAAAAAAAAAAAAGTACTAGCAAAGAGAATCCAACAGCACATTAAAAGGATCATACACCATGATCAAGTGGGGTTTATCTCAGGAAGGCAAGGATTCTTCAATATACACATATCAATCAATGTGATAAACCATATTAACAAATTGAAGGAGAAAAACCATATGATCATCTCAATAGATGCAGAAAAAGCTTTTGACAAAATTCAACACCGGTCTATGATAAAAAAAACTCTCCAGAAAGTGGGCACAAAGGGAACTTACCTCAACATAATAAAGGCCATGTCTGACAAACCCACAGACAACATCATTCTCAATGGTGAAAAACTGAAACCATTTCTTGTAAGATCAGGAACAAGACAAGGTTGTCCACTCTCACCACTCGTATTCAACGTAGTTTTGGAAGTTTTCGCCACAGCAGTCAGAGAAGGAAAAGAAATAAAAGGAATCCAAATCGGAAAAGAAGAAGAAAAGCTGTCACTGTTTGCAGATGACATGATACTATACATAGAGAATCCTAAAGACGCTACCAGAAAACTACTAGAGCTAATCAATGAATTTGGTAAAGTAGCAGGATACAAAATTAACGCACAGAAATCTTTTGCATTCCTATACACTAATGATGAAAAATCTGAAAGAGAAATTAAGAAAACAATCCCATTCACCATTGCAACAAAAAGAATAAAATACCCAGGAATAAACCTACCTAAGGAGACAAAAGACCTGTATGCAGAAAACTATAAGACACTGATGAAAGAAATTAAAGATGATACAAACAGATGGAGAGATATACCATGTTCTTGGATTGGAAGAATCAATATTGTGAAAATGACTGTACTACCCAAAGCAATCTACAGATTCAGTGCAATCCCTATCAGACTACCAATGGCATTTTTCACAGATCTAGAACAAAAAAATCTCACAATTTTTATGGAAACACAAAAGACCCCGAATAGCCAAAGCAATCTTGAGAAAGAAAAGCAGACCTGGAGGAATCAGGCTCCCGGACTTCAGACTATACTACAAAGCTATGGTAATCAAGACAGTATGGTACTGGCACAAAAACAGAACTATAGATCAATGGAACAGGATAGAAAGCCCAGAGATAAACCTACACACATATGGTCACCTTATTTTTGATAAAGGAGGCAAGAATATACAATGGAGAAAAAAAAGCCTCTTCAATAAGTGGTGCTGGGAAAACTGGACAGCTACATGTAAAAGAATGAAATTAGAAAACTTCCTAGCACCATACACAAAAATAAACTCAAAATGGATTAAAGACCTAAAGACCTAAATGTAAGGCCAGACTCTATAAAACTCTTAGAGGAAAACATAGGCAGAACACTCTATGGCATAAATCATAGCAAGATCCTTTTTGACCCACCTCCTAGAGAAATGGAAATAGAAACAAAAATAAACAAATGGGACCTAATAAACAATGGGACCTAAAAGCTTTTGCACAGCAAAGGAAACCATAAACATGAGAGTTCATGTGTTTGCCAACTGTCTGCTGGTACTACATTCTAGTCACCACCCCTCAAAACAGAGTATTTCCTTGTAAGTAGAAAGACATACACCTCAGATCCATCATCACTTTACATGAGTACTCTTACTACACCATATCGCATTGTTTTAAGAGTGTTGGCCCTACAGTAGAAAGACCTGGTTTTAAATTTTAACTCCTTAATTTAGCAGCTGTGTGACATGGAATAAATAACTTGATTTTTTTTTGAGTCTCTGTTCCCCTTGTCTGTAAAATGGGGCTAATTATAGAATCTATTTCATTGGGTTTTTGTGAAGATCAAATAAAATAATCTAAGAAAAGCCATGCTTAATTGGTTCACCACCTGGCATACAGTAAAGTGCTCAGTAAATCAACAGTCAATGAATTTATGACACTGCTGGAGCTAGGCCTTCTCTCTCTCTTTAAATATATCCTTCGTTCTCATTATGTAATATATTTTTTCTATTTTAATTTTCATTTCTAATAGCCAGTGTTTTAGGTCCCATTTATGACTGGATCATTGAAAGCATGACAAAGTCTTGACTGAACTTTAGCTCCTGCGGTGGGATAATCAATATGTGAAATCCTTAGGCATTTTTATCTGTTAATGGTCTGATAGCTGTGATTCCATTTTTATAGATGGTTCATTTAAAGTATAAACAGAATAGTGGTTACCCTTAGGGATGCTAGTGACTTGAAAAAGGGAGCACAAGGCAGGGCTTGTGAGGCTTGTGATAATCTGTTTCTTCATCTGGGTGCTAGTTACATAGTATGTTTACCTTGTGGAAATTCATCAAGCTGTACACTTAAGATTATGTACTTTTGGGCTTCCCTGGTGGCGCAGTGGTTGAGAGTTCGCCTGCCAATGCAGGGGACACGGGTTCGTGCCCCGGTCCAGGAAGATCCCACATGCCGCGGAGCGGCTGGGCCCGTGAGCCGTGGCCGCTGAGCCTGCGCGTCCGGAGAGGCCACAACAGTGAGAGGCCCGCGTACCGCAAAAAAAAAAAAAAAAAAAAAAAGATTATGTACTTTTACATATATTATACTTCAAAATCTTACTCCATATTTCACAAGTTTTCATTTTCTGAGATACAAACAAATAACCTACATAAAACAGCCTGGAAGTCCCCCAAGGCCCATGTCCAACAAGTTTCTTATTAATCTTTTTTGGTCTTATAGACAACCGTGGCATTTATGCTAAAAAACATCCAACTCTGTGTACACCAAGGTTTGCTGTTTATGGCGTCCACTCCTTCTATGTAAATAGAATGGCTTGGGATTTCCCTGGTGGTGCAGTGGTTAAGAATCTGCCTGCCAGTGCGCCAATGCAGGGGACAATGGTTCAATCCCTGGTCCGGGAAGATCCCACGTGCCACGGAGCAACTAAGCCCGTGCACCGCAACTACTGAGCCTGCGCTCTAGAGCCCGCAAGCCACAGCTACTGAGCCCGCGTGCCACAACTACTGAAGCCCTTGCACCTAGAGCCTGTGTTCTGCAACAAGAGAAGCCACCACAATGAGAAGCCAGTGTACCACAACAAAGAGTAGCGCCTGCTCGCCACAACTAGAGAAAAGCCCGTGCGCAACAGTGAAGACCCAACGCAGCCAAAAATAAATAAATTTTTTTAAAAAAAAATAAAAAGGAGAATGGCTAATGCCATTCTTGGAAATATACTTTCAGCTGTGTATCTGGAATCATTTGTAAAGAGGCCTACAGGTAGGAGTTAACCTTTAGAAATTAAGGCAAGTCTGTGCCTTTAATAGCAGAAGTTGATTATCCAAATTTGATACAGTTTTATGGCACATTCAATATGTCTAGGCAGGTATGAACTCCACAGTAGCATGGGTCTCCTTGCCACACTGGGTTTGCCTCAGTCAAATATGCCAAAGATCCATCAAGTTACTTTGAAAAGTACAATGCAGGGGATGCGGGTTCAATCCCTGGTTGGGGAACTAAGATCCCACATGCCACGGGGCAACTAAGCTCACACGCTGCAACTACTGATCCCGCGCGCCACAACTAGAGAGAAACCTGCACGCCGCAACGAAAGATCCTGTGTGTCGCAACTAAGACCTGATTCAGCCAAAAAAAAAAAAAAAGTACAAGTACCTAGTTGTACCTACCACGTTGTGGTTATCCTCTAAAGAAAATCAACTTTTAGAGTAGCAAAAATTTCAGTTAATTTCTGAATCTTACCCTAGTGTTCCCCAGCTTCAGACTTGAGTATGGTCCTTGTCTCCTTTTCCCCCCTCATACCCCGCATTCAGCCTATCAGCTAATTCAGTTGGCTCTGCCTTCAAAGTGTATGTTGAATCCCAGTTATTTCTCACCACGCATGTAGCTGCCTTACTAGTCCAAAAGACTGTTGTCTCTTCCATGGACTACTGTGAAGTAATCTGTTAATTAATCTCCTAATTTCCATTCATGTCCCCTGCAGCCTATTCTCCACATAGCAGTGATCCTTTATAAGGTCTCAGATTGTCATGCTCAGGCTATGTGCTTCTCCATGTGACCTCTCTCTGCATAGATTCTCATCCTCCAGACTTCCCTCTCCAGCAGGGTACTCTGAATTTCTTACATGGTGGCTCAAGGTTCTAAGATAGAGTAAGCAGAAGTTGTCTGGACTCAGAAGTCCCAGAATGTCACTTTCTCCACATTCTGTTAGTCAAAGGCCAGATTCAAAGGCTAGGACAAACTACTTCTTGATGGGAGGAACAGAATTCATGTTCAGGAAGGGATGGAATTGTTTGGGGCCATCTTTGGAGATAGCTACTACCACCCAAATGACCTGGATCATCTGGCTTGGACTACTTCTTCAACTGTATTTCTTCTTGCTTTGCTCACTTGGTTCTAGCCACCCTGGGCCCTCCTGTTGTTCCTTGAACATGCCATTTAGACTACCATCCAGGACCTTTGCTCTCAAAATGCCCATTGCCTAGACCATTCTTCCCCCGTGTAACAAAATGTCTAGTTCCCTCATTTCCTTCATGTGTCAGTTCAAATGTCATATCTTTAGGGAAACTATCTCTGACCCCTTAGACTTAAATAATTGTTAGGTTGTTTATTAATTGCTACATAACAAATTACTACAAACTTAGCAAGTTAAAATAACACCCATTCATTAGCTCACTGATGTCTAGGTCAGAAGTCTGATATAGCATGACTGGGTCCTCTGCTCAAAGTATCACAAGGCTGAAATCAAGGTGTCGGCTGGGCTGAATTCTCCTCTGGGGAAAAATCTTCTTCTCAGCTCATTGTTGCTATTGTTGTTGGCAAATTCAGCTCCTTGCCTTTGTAGGATTGAGGTCCCCATTTCCTTACTGGCTGTCTGCTGGGAGCTGCTCTCAGCTCCTAAGGATGACTGAATTCCTAGTCAGGTGATCCCCTTCTCTTCTGCAACCAACTGGAGAAAACTCTCTGCTTTTAAAGGGCTCATGTCATTAGATCACACCCACTGGAGTAATCTCCCTATCTTATGGTCCTGATTTGGGACCTTAATTAAGTCACGGCAGTACCTACATGTTTGTTTGAATAACTGAGAGAGATGCTTGTACACCAGGGGTCAAGAATTTCTTGGGGGATCATCTTAGATTTTTGCCCGTCACAATAGCATATATTAATTTTTCTATCCCTTTATCCTGCTTTATTTTTCTTCAAACTACTATCTGCATTATATTTTCTGTTTGTATGGTAATGTTTTTAGCTTGCTGTACCTACTACAATGTAAGTTACTGATGGTAGAGACTGTATTATTTTTGTTCAATGCTGTATTCCTAGCACCTAGGACAGTGTTTGGCACATTATAGATGCTCAATTAATATTTATTGAATGAATCAATTAATATAGAAGACTTTATGGCATATAATTTTGATGGCAGCAGAGATAGGAGTTTGGGGTGGTTGGGGGGAGGAAAAGGGTATATTGAGCATTGATGTTATTTAAGCTTTATCTCCAAAGGTACCAGGGTCTCAAATTATTCATTGGCTTTTCTTTGCATGGAGGATTTCTTACTTGACTATTAAAAAATAAGCTGTGGGCTTCCCTGGTGGCGCAGTGGTTGGGAGTCCGCCTGCCGATGCAGGGGACGTGGGTTCATGCCCCGGTCTGGGAGGATCCCACATGCCGCGGAGTGGCTGGGCCCGTGAGCCATGGCTGCTGGGCCTGCGCATCCGGAGCCTGTGCTCCGCGATGGGAGAGGCCACAGCAGTGAGAGGCCCGCATACTGCAAAAAAAAAAAAAAAAAAAAGTTGTGAGTAAGTAATTGTATAAATGCCCAGTAACTGGTGTATACAAGAAAAAGCAAATTAGCTTTTTTGCTTGCTAGTAATAACATGCTTTCATCAGTTTTCATCTATATATCTCCAAATAATGCTTTCCTACGAACTTTTGGAAATGGATACCTTGTCATCCAGCAGTATTCTTGATTTACCAACTTGCTGTGGTATTTCTGTGGCTTTTTCCATGTAACTGCTGTTTGCAAACTTCCAATTACTAATAGAGTAACAGAGTGAGCTCCATCATATAGACATACATAACATAGCATGCCAGACTGGAAAATTATATAATTTCTCTTATTTTCAGTACTTATATGTTTCTTTCAATTCACCTCTTCTACAGACAAAACTTGCCAATGGCACTTCCAGTATGATTGTGCCCAAGCAACGGAAGCTCTCGGCAAGCTATGAGAAGGAAAAGGAACTGTGTGTCAAATATTTTGAGCAGTGGTCAGAGTCCGATCAAGTGGAATTTGTGGAACATCTTATATCCCAAATGTGTCATTACCAACATGGGCACATAAACTCGTATCTTAAACCTATGTTGCAGAGGGATTTCATAACTGCTCTGCCAGGTATGTCTACAGATGTTTGTAAGCCATTAATTTGCCTGGAAGATATGTTACAATGGTAATCATACTAAATCTACAACTCTATTATCTCTCTATTTAAAAAAAAATCTTTGTTGGCTTAATTTTTACAAACTGAGCATTTAAATTGTACCTTCTTGGGATATAAATACAAAAAATCAAACTCTATAAATAATAGACTCCTCTTTCCCCTCTCTTCTCCCTGTCTCTATTCACCCTATTTTTACTCACACGTAGGTTTAAATAAAATCTTTTCTGAGGTGTTGTCTGGTTTGAGATGTGTCTTTTATAATGTGTCTTAGTTTTAAGGTATATTAACTAATGTATTTGAATTTGGATTTCTATGTGAATTTATCAACCTAATATTTACATTATAGGAATGAATAAGAAACATTTTTAATTGAATATTTTAGAAAGAAGGGTATCTCAGGAGCCTTGTTGTGATATTAAATATGCAAATGCCAGGGTTTACAATCTCACTGCTCAGGAACTAAATAGCTATTATAAACTATATGTTTTTAAATATATATATATATTTGTACATACACACACAGACACACATATACACACACACACTTAAAATACTTTGGAGAGTGCTGTGGTTGTTTCACTGAATGCTTGATGGTGATCTAGGATACTATGTAGACATCAGTATTTGGGGGAAATGCTGTCTCAGGAAAATACAAGTTTCTCACCTGTGTTAATAGCTTATAGTATAAAAGTGAGTGAATCTCTAAAATAGCTTATCTTGTTTTTATTTTTTTTCAGTTGTTTCCTGATTATAGCACTTATGGGAAGTTTAGAAAATTCAAAACAGTTTAAAATATAAAAATAAAATTTACCAGAACCCTACCATTCAGAGAGAACTACTAATATGCTATTAATATTTTTCCTAGGTGTGTATATTTCCCTCATAAGTGTTTGTAACATTTTTTTCTTACTGTATTCTCTTAATGTGTTTTTCTAAGTGTTGGTTCTTTTAAAAAATAATTTTTTTATAGTATTTGTATTACTTATGGTGATTGAAGCACACATTATTTAAACCCTTTATTGAACATTTAGGTAGTTTAAAATGTTTTTTGCATTATAAACTGTGCTGTGGTGGACATTCTTATTCATCTTTTGGGCATCCTAGGGAAAAAAATACCAGAAGTAGGATTTCTATATTAATTATGAACATATTTTAAGGCTTCTAATACATATGCCAAACTATCCTCTAAGAAAAATATACCAACTTATATCTTCCCCCCAAACTGCATGTTACCACTCTGCTTAATCTTTGCCAATTATATCTTTTTAAAAATTTGTTTTTCCAAAATTGGAATTTAAATTGCCCTTTAAAATAAAAGAAATGCCTATTTATATCTTAGAAATAACCATTTTCAAGCTGAATTTGTTCCTATATCTTTTGTTAAGTAGAATAGATTTCTGCCCCTTCTTCACTCATTGGATTTTATTTTAGCCATAGGCAAACAGTTTTCTTTGTGCGAACAATCTGTGTGTACCTCATTACTGTGCTCTTCCCAATCACTGAGACATGTTACAATCTCAAGCATATACCACTAAGAATTGAACAGGAGATGATTAAACTTGTGTATCCTTTGCCTAATAACAATCTCTGACGTATATCTGCTGACCGCTTCATAAGACACTAAATCATCAGTCTAATGCTTTATGGCCACTTTAACTTATGAACCTACACCATCTGGCTACATTTAGTAAACCAGACTACTTCAAAAAATGCCTGTAATCCATTAATGTAATGGGTTTGTTTGGAGTGTTAGGTGAAATTACTTCCAAAGACTTATAATAGGGACATAGTGAAAGATCAGGAGCAGTTTCATGCCAGCCATTAAAAACAGGAATGCATTTTGGGAACTTCTGATGGTGTAGAAAGTTTCAGTATAAAGATGCAGAAATTGTGCCATTACTGTATTTTGTATGATGAACTAATTATTGTATCTTTAATTGGCTTATAGTCATGTTTCTTTAATAAGAATTAGGTGATGAATGCCTCCATCTGCTTGTGCTTAAATATGAACATGTGATGCCAGCCAAACAAGATCCATTTAATGCTTTCTTTTCCAAATCTGCTGAAAAATGTGACTGATATCCATACAATTTTTATAATTAAAATAACGTTTAAGCACATTTGGATTTTTGCTGATGGCATCCAAATGTGTCTTTGTATGATTCAGGGGAAAGACACAAAATGAAATGTGGTATTCTCTCTCCTGTTTGTTAAGTTTGTGCCTAAGGGAATCAGAGTACGAAGGAATCTTTCTGCACTATTTAAGTCTTTAGCAAACCTCTGATATGTAACCTGTAAAGAGAAATAACTTTGAATGTTTTTGTCTCACTTTTGAGTTAGAACAGCAGCCAAAAGTTAGTGCGAATATCCTATTTTATAGGATTTGTTCCTCTGAGGCCCCAGTACAGATTTGGGTAGTAGAGAATAGTAATTGAGAAACCCACCCAGTTAACACAGTCCAAGATCTCTTCCACTGTTTTTCTCTGTATATCCTACAAAAATAGTCTCTGAAATTATAAGTTATCTATTGGTCTGGGATTTTTTTTTTCCTTTTTTGGCCAACTGTCATTTAGGCTTTATAGCAGCAACTGTTCTCAAGTATATTTTTTAAACATCTAGAATTAAACTCATACTTGAACTTAAACATACCTCTCGGTCATTCTTCTTGGAATGTTTCTATACCAATCTGTATTTCCTTCTTCTCTCCTTTCTGCATGCCCAGAATTCTATAATCCAGAACATTCTGCTTAGTGCCTCTCCCCCAGTACATTTAAAGGATATTTCTTCTACTGAACAGCTTAGGAACTGCAGCAGTAATAGAAACAGAATGAGAAATGGACCTAATATAGAGAATTGGGGTGTGGGGGGTCTGAACCACAGAGTTTGAGATGCCATCCATAGAACATCCCCTAGTGCCGAAATCCATATAGATAGATGTGAATTGTTTCCTGGAATCCTTTTTATTTTTAATGTCTTGGGGGGTTTGCTGGTTGTTAGTTTTCACTTCCTTATCTAAAGGAAGATGGAAAATACTGTTCATTTCTGTAACCTTATAGAAAAATTATTGACACTCATTTTACCCCAGTCTGTTTGAAAAAGAAACTGGACCACACTAGGGACAGTAATGTGCCTTCATAGCAGAATAAATGCTGTTCTGATTTAAAGGACCTTTTGTAAAAGATCATTCACCACTATCTATGTTCTTTTTCTTTGCCTCCTCCCCCCACCGAAAGCTCGGGGTTTAGATCACATCGCTGAGAACATTCTGTCATACCTGGATGCCAAATCACTATGTGCTGCTGAACTTGTGTGCAAGGAATGGTACCGAGTGACATCTGATGGCATGTTATGGAAGAAGCTCATCGAGAGAATGGTCAGGACAGATTCTCTGTGGAGAGGCCTGGCAGAACGAAGAGGGTGGTGAGGCTTTTAACGTTCTTACTGTTACAGAGCTTCAGGACCTGGCCTTCCAGTCTCTGGAATACAGTATTATTGGGAGCCATGAGACCACTTATCTTTTGATACAGTGATTTTGCTGTTTTATAGCAAAAAATGTTAAATAGTTGTTCGTGTACTTGACAGTTTTTCTTCTGACCAGTCACTCATAAGTGACATAATAATGTGTTAATACTGCTTTGCAAAAAATCATAAAAAACTGGCCAGCCATTCTATTTGAAGCGTTGTGTTCTCTGGGCAGAGATTGGTATCCTGAAAAAGGGCTTATGGGCAATTTATAAGTCAAGTAGATGGCTTTGAATCACACAGAAGCCATCAGATCTAGCTTTCCCCTAAAATAATCCAGAACAAATAATTATTTTCTTTTTCAGATTTCTTGCCTTCAGCCCTTGCCTGTGGTGTTTTATCATCTTTGTAATCAAAATTATTTTTATGCCCAACTAGAATAAGAACTCAAGCCATCAGAAAGAGGGAAGATTGGAATTTAGTATAAATCATTGTTTCTTTTTAAGACTCTTATATTTTCTCAAGATTTTACTGCTTAATCCTGAATCCCTTAAGGCATTATATAGTTAGCAGCCCAAGAGATAGTCACCAATTTTGTTGTTCTCTTAATGTAATGGTACCATTTCATTAGAACTTCTGGAAGATGTCTTCTATATATAATTTTCTCTCAGAGGATGTCTCTATAATGTCACTATAAGAAAGTTGGGTGTGAATATTTTATAAATAAAATAAAGGTGACATATTAAATGTTTTAGTTGGGAGATATGTACCAGCAGGCATATGTATGCTCAGTGATATCCTGAGCAATTAATTTTATGAATTGTTTATCGTGGATCATAAAGAGATACAAAACAGTTAAGAATGGAGGATCAGCTTTTCTTAGCAATTTTCATAGAAATATAGTCAGCTCCCTTACTTTTTTTGCATCTTTGAAATTCATTAAAGCATAATAAACATAATGACCTCTAAACATTATACCAAGTGCTTCAAGAGATTTCTGTCATTCTGGCTATTAGGAAGACTTTAGAATTTCTCCCAAATTCAATTAAATTAGGAAGCAAACGCCAGGCAGTTTTGGGCTATGTAAAAATTGCATAAGTGAAAGTTATTATTTCTCCTTCCCAAATATGTTTTCTTTATTCTCACTTACTTCACTATATAGAAAACTAGAAATCTTACCTTTCATAACTAATTTCATAATTTGGAAATAAACTCTTTATATTGTATAAAAAAACAAAAAAGTATATAGTTGTATGGCATTCAAAGTCCATCATTTTGCTAAGCATGCCAGGATGAGCCTTAGAAATAGAGGAGGCAGTTGCTTACATGGGAAAATTTTAGGGCAGCTAGGAATATTCCTCCACCCCTCAGGGGAAGAAAAAAAAAATGAAAAGAAACTCCCCTCCAAATAAGTCCTGACCTGAAATTTCAGTTGTAGAGACTTATTCCCATAGCTATAAAGGTTTTGTTCCCTGTTAAAATGTACTTTGTTCCCATTTGGACTGTAAATGACAATAAGCCTTTATCACACCTTGAGACTTTACAAAGTCTCTTTTTTTGAAGGCAGGGAGAACAAGAAGTAGATGGACAGGTCTTGACACATACGTGTGAAAATGCCAAAGATAAATGTAGGCTCCACAGTTTTGCTTAGGGTTGGCACTAAAGATCTATTATGTTAGTTACACAGAAGAAAAAACCAGTTAAGATCATTGAACCAGACGGCTTTTTGGCCTTTTAAAAGGGTGTGTGAAGGTATAGCTGAGAAATAATTCAGGATTCAGCACCAATTATCACTCTTCCCTCTATCTCTTCAACCACAGAAACCCATTCCTGCTCTTTTGAGGATCCTTCAGAGTTCTGACTGTATTCCTTTGTCTTTGGCCATATTTATCAGCTTGATACAGACCCATGAAATTTCAAATATTTGTTCACCCCATGAAGATCGCCTCCAGTATCCCCTTCACATTCTGTGGCTGCTTATTTTTACATGTTGCCTTTCTTCCTGTGTTAGTTGTCCTTCCCCACTTAAAAAAAAAATTAATCTATGATCACTTTTTCATTTTTTTCTTGCAGGTTGTCTTAACCAAGCCTCCTTTGTCAATAAAGTCTGTTATACTTCCCCAAATACTGTCTTTGAAAGTTTCTTCCATTGCTTCCAACCAAAAATAAATAAATACAGTTTTCTAAAAAAGCTTTGGGTTTAATTTCCACTCTACTGTTGTATTTTATATCTAGATGAATTTGACACTCTGCCCCTAGGACATGAACTCTTATTTTCTCTCTTGAATAATACTGAATATTCTCTCTGCTCAGTAATGGTAACTCTTAAAAGTATAATAAAAGACCACTTGGGAAAAGTCCATTTTCTTAATCAGCAGATCACATTTTATGATAATATTCTGAATTTAATATTTAGCATTTATCATGTCCTCACACTCTCAGAAGTACTAGGCATTTCAATAGAAGTGGTCCCTGTTGTCAAAGAGCTTCCATCATAAAAGGTTTTGACTTACAAAATAAATATAGACTGAGAAACCAGTTTTCAACACTTAGCCACCCTTTTTTGTAGCACCTTTGATTCAAAGAAACTCAAACACTTTAGCAAGGTGTGATAAATACAGTGGGGTAGAAAATGAGATCAGAGGTTTGTATGATTTCTTTTTCCTTAGGGTATAGTTTCATTGCATATGAAGAAAATCCTGGGGTGCTTGTATACGATTGCCAGAGATTAAAAGGAGGACAGGAATCTCTGAGAAATGGTGGGCATTGAGAGACAATAAAGTAGTTAGGGCTTCCCTGGTGGCGCAGTGGTTAAGAATCCGCCTGGCAATGCAGGGGTCGTGGGTTCAGGAATCTCTGAGAAATGGTGGGCATTGAGAGACAATAAAGTAGTTAGGGCTTCCCTGGTGGCACAGTGGTTAAGAATCCGCCTGCCAATGCAGGGGTCGTGGGTTCGAGCCCTGGTCCGGGAAGATCCCAATGCTGTGGAGCAACTAAGCCTGCGAGCCACAACTACTGAGCCCACGCACCACAACTACTGAAGCCTGCACGCCTAGAGCCTGTGCTCTGCAACTAGAGAAACCACCACAACGAGAAGCCCACACACTGCAACAAAGAGTTAGCCCCCACTCGCTGCAACTAGAGAAAGCTCGCGCACAGCAGCGAAGACCCAACGCAGCCAAAAATAAATAAATAAATAAAAATTTAAGAAACAAACAAAAAAACCCACCAGAGATATAAAGTAATTAAGAGTGTGGCCTCTGAAGTCAGACTTAGATTCAAATCCCAGGTCTCCTCACTAGCTGTGTGACCTTGGGCAAGTTGCTTAGCCTCCCTGACATTTGATTTCTTCATCTGCCAAATGAATATAGTGATTCTTACCTCATTAAAGGATGTTGACGTTGAAACTATTAAATTGTAATTATTGACCAGATTTTTTTTTTTTTGCTGAGCTGTGCAGCTTGCGTGATCTTAGTTCCCCCACTAAGGGTTGAACTCGGGCCCCCAGCAGTGGAAATGCCGGGTCCTAACCACTGGACCGCCAGAGAAATTCCCTATTAACCAGATTAGAACCTCTTCATTCAAAATCGGTTTGCCTGCAATATGTTTATAGAATAATATTGTTCAGAGAAGTGTATCTTGAAGCCCAAATTATTTCATAATGTGTCTTGTTTGCCCTTTTCTTTATGTTGATATATCATGTTTCTTGTTCCTATTAGTCCCTTTAAAAAAAAAAAACTATTGTTTTAGCTTCTCTGTTGCAGATTATCCTTTTTGTATCAACACAGAAGTCAGAGCCAGCTACCTTCCTGATAGGAAATTTTCTCAACTAATTTTCAAGGTGTATAATAGGAAGAGGGCAGGAGAGAAGTGCTCCTAGAGACACTGAACAATTAATTATTTTGTAATGGAGCTATAGAGGGAGGAGTGGATGACTGGCCCAGAGAAAACATGATTTCTCTGGTGCCAGGATTACACTCAGAGGCATTTCTGCCTATCTCCACTTTGCAAGGCACAGTGCCAATGAGAACAGCAGTTAGTACACCCATAGTGGGGTTTACTAGCTTGCACACCGTGTTTGGTGGGTTCTTAACTTCAGGATGAGGAATTAAGTTTTTTACCCAGCAGGAAGTGATTGCCATTTACTGATTTTTTTTTGTAGCAAAGATCTAGCTTGGGATATGAGTATTCCAGAGATGTTCTGTCATAAGGAAGGAGATGCTAACAAATGTTGCTCACTGGAATCAAGGAAAGGCAATAAAATCCATGTATGTATGTACATAGCCAGGAACACACCTGTGAAAGTCAATTTTGTGCCTTAGACTGGACAGCACAGTGCTCTTAGGCATTTCTTTTTTTAATCTGCTTTCATAATTGCTGCTGGACACTCCTGTGGTCCCTTTGTTTTCTGTCAAAATTGCTCCTTTTAAAGCATAGCTACACTGATCACCAGCAGCCTGGGTGCCTGAGCCGCCAGCACACCTTACCCCATATAACTGGAGACTAGAAAAAGTGATCTCTGTGACAGAGCCATTCCTGCTGCCCACAATGCTAGGCTCCACTGACACTGGCACAGCTTTACTCAGTGAAAAAGAAGTCTTTGGGGCATGTGCCTAGTTCAAAGGTGGTCGTTATCATCACTAACAAAATTTTCAAAAGATAAGGCCAATGAATCTGTCTGTACAGTGGTCTGATAGTCAATAGATGAATTCTGAATGTGTGCATTCCATTTGTCTATTGACATAATATTCCTGAAGGCCTGACACTCTGATGTTCTATACTAGAAATCATCATGTTTTACCCAGAAGCAAATCAATGTTGGCAGAGTTCCTTTGAGCCCAGAAAGTTCCTCCTTGACATGGACTCTTGAAATTGAGCTTAACTTCACACCTCTCCAGGCTAGTTATGGAGATTATATGGAATGGTAACTGTGAAAACACCTTGAAGAAATAGGAAGTTCCTTGTAAATGTATAATATTATGATTTTTATTGGGAAATATTTGTTGTTTTTTAGGGGACAGTATTTATTCAAAAACAAACCTCCTGATGGGAATGCTCCTCCCAACTCTTTTTATAGAGCACTTTATCCTAAAATCATACAAGATATTGAGGTAAGAATCTATGTATATTTGGGTATTTGCCAAATACTAGAGAATCAGCAACATTCTTCAGTAACAGCATTGTTACAGCAAACCCATTAGGGTTTATTGTGTGGGTTAAAAATCAATTTCTTTACAAGTGAGTAGGATAGGTAAAATATAGTAAATTCCCAGGCAAAAAAAATTTTAAGCTTTTAAAAACTGTTTACTGATAGATAAATAGATGAGAGAATACGATAACAGCAGTGAAACTGCTAAAGTTGCACTTATAAGCCATTATTCAAATATCTTCTGAATTGAGCCTTCTGTGGAAGTTCACTGGTAGAAATGGCCACCACAAATGAAAGATGAGCACTGAGTAGGTAACCTCATGTGGTTCATAGCTTGCCCTCTGTTGGTGAACAGTCTCTTTCTAGCAGGTTTATTATTTAGTTCAACGAGTTACATACAGGAGAGTTCTAGGAAATAAATCTTTAATTACTTTGCACATGGAAAAATGTTTTACAGCGTTAAATAGTGGCTTTTTTAAAAAAATGCCTTAAGTTTTATATATCCAGTAGAGTAAAGCATTGAGCATTTGTCATTGGTTACCATGAAAGTCAAGTAAGAACTTAGTTCTAGTCCTCTCCTAATTATTGCTTCTTTACCATTCCTTCTTCTCAGACAATAGAATCTAATTGGAGATGTGGAAGACATAGCTTACAGAGAATCCACTGCCGAAGTGAAACAAGCAAAGGAGTTTATTGTTTACAGTATGATGATCAGAAGATAGTAAGCGGCCTTCGAGATAACACAATCAAGGTGAGGTCTCTTCAGTTATGGGAAGGTAGCAGAAGGGGTGAGGATGACCACAGTATAAAGCAATCAAGCATAAACTCTAAGCAGTATTTCCAGAAAGTAAGAGTTTTAGATTGTTTCCAGTCCAAAAGCCAAAATTTCCTTAAAGGAAAAATGCCTGCTTCCCTCCAGAAACGCATGCAAATGGATAGGGCTAGGGTTAAATTCTCTTCTTGAAGTGCACTGAATGGGCTATTACTCTTTTGGCCTTCACATAATTATAGGCTACCGCTGTTCCTTAATGAAAAGGATAAAGTCTGCGTTAGTACTGAAGCCACATATATATAGGTGCTTAGCTATACGTATAGGAAAGAATGCATTCCACACTACTCTGGGCTTTGATTCTTTTGGGGAATCAAACACATAATAGAGCCAGCAAGTCTCTGCAGCACCCCATTATCATGATGATCAAAAGGATCTTGTTTGCCATCCTAGATCTGGGATAAAAGCACATTGGAATGCAAGCGAATTCTCACAGGCCACACAGGTTCTGTTCTGTGTCTCCAGTATGACGAGAGGGTGATCATAACTGGATCATCGGATTCCACAGTCAGGTAGAAAATTTCAAATGATCTTTTGAACTCTGAAATAATCAGATTCACTCTGTTCTGCCTTAGATAGTAATTTTGTATGTATTTGCATGAACACAGTTATGAAACTTCATAACCAAAAAAGAATAAACAACCAGCTCTCCCCATCATTGTGTCAGTCTAAAACTAGAAAACTTGATTTAGGAATGGTTACGGTAAGTTTACATTTTTGTACATTTAAGAAACTACAGGGACTTCCCTTGTGGTGCAGTGGTTAAGACTTTGTTTGCAGTGCCAATCCAGGCGGCCCCAGTTCTATCCCTGGTCAGGGAACTAGATCCCACGTGCCGCAACTAAGACCAGGCACAGCCTAAATAAATAAATAAATATTTAAAAATAAAAAAAAACAATTTAATTACAAAAAAAAAGAAACTACATATTCTATTTTGATTTGGGGGAATCATCTATTACAGAAACTTGGTATACCTTGCATTTCTTACAAAAGCCACCTCATGGGGGAATGACATGAATGGAATGAAGCCTTCCTTTCAAGTGGTTATAACTGTAGTACAGGCATGCGTATCTCCTTTAAAATGTATACAGGTGAGCAAAGCTCTCTCTTTGTCAACCCCTCCCCTGCTGTCCCTGCAGTTTTTAATTGCAAGCTTCACTCAGGGAGGGACCTTCAATTTCCAGAGGCATTAGTGATTTGATGACACAGCCATTATGCTGCTGGAGTCCACTGTAGCTTGAGTTCTGGGTACTAGCAGCACTACTGGAAACCTCTGTTAGGAATTTTGCCTTGAGCTAAAGGATTTAGCAAACATAATGCATCAAAAGTAACTTTAAAAAAATAGGGAAAAAAGCAGTTAACTGCATTGTTAGATTCTCTGAAGTTAAATGTTTACCATTCCAAGTTATCCTCTGTGAATAGAAAAGGCCATTCCTGTTTCTTGTCTTTTGACTTAAAGGCACAGCAAATTCTGTTTTTAGAGTTATCAACGTTTAACATTTATTGGTGCTTGTGGAGTGCCTCAAGGAAGCTGAAAGATTGTAAAGGCTAACATCATTTATAGGACAAGGGAAAAAATGATTTTCTAAAAGAGGGTTAAACTGAAAAAAGAAATACAATGTGTTGTAAAAAACAAAGTAAATATACAAAAATAGAGTGATCAAAGTAAAATATACCTTCACAAAAAATTCTCAAGCTATCCAAGGGTCACACACTCTGCTGTGAAGCCCATATTGATATTGGGATGGCTGTTCTTGATCCCTACACTCATTTAAAGCACAGAAATGGGGCCTTACATTTAGAGTCTAGATAATTTTAGGCCTTGATCTATGTGGTGAAAAGGTCCAGCATGATCAAACTCACATCCATAGTACTAACTCAGTCTGTTAGGGAAGCTTCTTGGCCTATGTCAGTCTAGGACCTGAGGGCTGTCTGTGGGACCACCAATGCTGTAGTTATTAATCAGATTCCCAGTTTAAAATGTAACAGATTGAATGTTAGAAAGTTTATGATAATCTTGAAGTCTGTGGCCAATTCTCTGGGGATGGTCGCTGCAACCTCATTCCAGCCCCCTGAAACTAGCCCAGATTTCACATTGACAGCATCCCATCCCCTTCCTCTTCCTTCTCTCCCAGTCCAGCCCTCTGTCTACCACTTCCCCATGGTCCATCAGTACACTTTAACTCAGCTCAACTTCAGAGCTGCAGAAGGAAAGTAGGGTGTAACACTAACTATGAGAATAGGGTGGGAAGGGTGGGGAGTGAGGTGGTCCAATACTTGTAATAGATTGTAGCATGAGCTCCTCCTCAATCTCGGATAACCTTAATGTTGTTTGTTCCAGGGTGTGGGATGTAAATACAGGTGAAATGCTAAACACATTGATTCACCATTGTGAAGCAGTTCTGCACTTGCGTTTCAATAATGGCATGATGGTGACCTGTTCCAAAGACCGTTCCATTGCGGTGTGGGATATGGCCTCCCCAACTGACATCACCCTCAGGAGGGTGCTTGTTGGACACCGAGCTGCAGTCAATGTCGTGGACTTTGATGACAAGTACATCGTTTCTGCATCTGGGGATAGGACTATAAAGGTAAAAAGGCATTTTTCAGTAAGTCCCCAACTTAGAAAAGGGAAGTTCATGTGGAAATCTGCTCAAGGGCAGTTTCATACTTAACCCTCACTGCAGAATACTTAATATTTAAATCAAATACTAGTTTTGCGTAAAAAGGTAATGAGTGAGATAGGTTGTGTGACAATTTGAATTAGGTTTTTATTCCTATAAATAATGGTGAGTATGAAAAGGGCAGGGGTAAATTTAGGTTCAAGAAAATTTGTCTGCAAGACCAGACTAACCCCATAAGAGTACATCAATTTGAGGATTCTCATGTGATAGCAGCCAGCTACAAATTAGCCGTATATTACTATGAATTAAACTTGTCATTTTTTGGTTTGATTTGGATTGGTTTGAAAAGTTGAATTCCCCCTATTAGTTCAGTCCTATTTTCTGCCTCCCAAAAACTCCAGTTGCCATAGATTTTGCTAGTGAAAGCACCAGATCAACTGCCAAATGCTATTTTTATTTCAGGTATGGAACACAAGTACTTGTGAATTTGTAAGGACCTTAAATGGACACAAACGTGGAATTGCCTGTTTGCAGTACAGAGACAGGCTGGTCGTGAGTGGCTCATCTGACAACACTATCAGGTGAGCAGCAGGTGCCCTTGCCCAGAAGGGATCACTATTATCCTGCCATTCATTGTTTGTGCACAGATCAAACAGATTTTCAACTGTGTTAAGTTTATAATAAAACATTTTTCAGTTTCTGTAGCTTCTTACAGATCAAAAGTTTGCCCCAAGCAGAGAGGCAGCATAGCAAAGCCTTTTGTTGATGTGTTTCCTTCCTGTAATAGTTTTATCACCATATAGACCTATTTAAAAAGAACTGCTTGAAAGAGGAAGTGAGCAAGAGAGATAAAAATGGAGGCTGAAGGCCCTTCTCTTTAAATTTCTCCTGTCTTCAGTTGAAAAGTGCTAATAAATAGCTAAAGGCCTTTTCTCTTTGCCACTGTTCTAAAAAAAGAAAAGAGATTTGTTTCCCTGCTAGAAGTTGTGCATTTTGTTTTCTTAGCATTACATAATTAGCCAGGGAGTTACCAGTCTTTGAAATTATGAAGAAATTATGAAGAATCCACAAATTGAAGTACTTTTTGGTATTTGTCCTTCATGAAGATGAATGACACTCATATGAATAGAATTTGGAAGATTTATCAACCCTCTCCCCCTCCTTCAAAGAAGTACTAAGGAATGAAAAGGCCATTGAAAAAACAACAGATAGATATTGTTACATCTAAGGAAATTAGCATTCCTAGAAATCCTTTGGATTGGTCAGAAAGCATACATAATTTAAATTAGTATATAAAAGTTTTTGAGAACTTACTTTGCATTTCCATTATATGAGAAAAACTGTCCTGGACAGTGGGGTGACAGCGGAGAGTGTCCTCAGTGACAAAGGTGGACATACTTTGTGAGGGCAGGATGTCACTGATACTGCGTCTCATTCTTATTAATTGTGATTTTAGGAAACATTATTTTTCTTGGCTTGGTCATTTCCTTCATAGGCAACTGTGTACATTGAATTCATCTTTTATATTCCTTGGTGACCCTGATTACAGAATTATATGAAGGTTGGTGCTTTGAAAATATATACTGCATATTTGAACTTAAATCGTACATTTTTCTGCTTATACGGCAGAAAAGAAATAAATTACACTGAAAGTAATACATTTGTGTATGAGTGTTGATTGATTTTATTTTTTGGATATTTTAAAAGATGTATGAAGTATGTTATTATAACATTCCAAGCTTAGAAAAGAATACCTGAAAATTCACTTGACTCAATTTTCTCTTTTAGATTATGGGACATAGAATGTGGTGCATGCTTACGAGTGTTAGAAGGCCATGAGGAATTGGTGCGCTGTATTCGATTCGATAACAAGAGGATAGTCAGTGGAGCCTATGATGGGTGAGTTTGCTAACAGCGTTTTTTAAAAAGCTGCCTGTTAATCCCTCCTGCCTTAGAATGTTAAATATAACCTTTCCTTGTCTCTAAAAGATTATAGATATCACAGAAAAAATCTGATACAATATTTCTTGTGTCTAATCCATATATTCACCTCTCCTTTGTTTACTCTTTTCTAAAATATGCTTCCCAATCATTTAATTGTACTTGTTTGCTCATGAATTTCATTAATATTTTGGCTTTTTGGTTATATATTTATCCGTTCTGCCGTATAAAGCAAAGAACTGGGTAAACCCACTATATCAGGATATGAATATAAAATAGTGACTTATTAATAAAGCTGAAATGTTGGAGGGCAATATCTTGAGGGTGGGGTGGCGCTTAGTATGGTACAGTCTTGAATTTTTATCTCTCTTAGTGATTCCTAAAAGTACAGCCCTCTTGTCCTCACTTCTAGCATTTCAGTCACAATGAGTTAAGTAATCTTTACTTTCCTTCAGTCTGATTTCGAATGGTCATAGAGTCCATTCATGTTGTGGATAGATCCCATGTCCAGCAATGCTAATAAGCACATAGTAAATTCTTACAAAAGTGTATTCACTTATGAAGTGCTGTCTATCATTTCTCCTCATCAAGGTGCCTGATTTGGGGAAGTAGAAGGTCACAGTTCAAATATTGGCAGCTTTTTATTTTATTTTATTTTATTTTTATATTTATTTATTTAGCTCCGCCGGGTCTTAGTTGCAGCACGTGGGATCTTTTTAGTTGTGGCATGTGGGATCTAGTTCCCTGACCAGGGATCGAACCTAGGCCCCCTGCCTTGGGAGTACAGAGTCTTAACCACTGGACCACCAAGGAGGTCCCTGGCAGCTTTTGTAAATATCAGAAACTAACTTACAACATTATCTTAGTTTATGAGCTGGCTATACTGATATATTAAGACAACTCTTAAGTAAGTGTTAAGAGACCCACTTCCTCTGCTTTGAGTCAGCCATCACTCTTCTACCCTTGGGAAATTGTTCAGGGTATGATGACATGTTCCAGATAAGTCCAAGGTTGTATTTTCTCATTGCCCTGGTTTTGATCTATACCCACTTACTTTTTTCTTGGGTTTTGTCTGTTATTAATACTTACCTTGAGGAGACATGACGTATACTTGATTTATAGAAGGGCTATACTTTTCTTATTTAAATCAAAATATGAGGATTTGCTTATATCAACTCCAGAGCTCTTAAATGGACCCCAGTCCTCTGATATGTGTGACGTGAGCCATTCTTAGAATTGACCAGAAAGAAGATGCCTCAGTTATAGGTTTCTAGGTCTAAGTGATCTCTTCTATCATTAAGAGTTCTAATGTATGGATATAAGAACTCCTTTTGGCCCAAAGTATGGTGTAACTTTACCATTCACTCTCTTCAGTTTGGTTAAAGCTAACCTGTTTGTCGTTTTTAGGTTAATCACGTACATTTTCCACTTTTAAGAATGAATGCAAGGACTGAGTCTCCAAAACAAAAAAGTTTTTGTATATTCCTGTGAGCTGCACTTATAAACTATCTTCGCCATACATATTTATTGCCGTGACTTTTTACTGTTCTTCCTGTATTCCCTTAATTTTGCTTTTAACTAAGATTTTTGTCCCCTTTTTGATCTTTAGAAAAATTAAGGTGTGGGATCTTGTAGCTGCTTTGGACCCCCGTGCTCCTGCAGGAACTCTCTGTCTACGGACCCTTGTGGTAAGAGCCTTATTGTTTAGAGGGGTTTGGGGAGCAGGAAGGGAAAGAAATTAACATTGATGTGCTGTGGAATACAGAGCTGGATTTGATAGTTAGAACTTCACAAAGCCTACTACTAAGTGGAAAGGCAACCAATACATGACAATAAAATATGTTTATATAGCTGCCTTTCATCCAAAAGTGCTTTAGAGACTGTATATGGAGAAGAATGTGGCAGCTGTTCAACAGCTGCACGGCAACTCTACACACAGTTTAGTACAGGAAGTGAATAAGAATTCTCTATCTGCCAGAAACAGTAGGGGGTACTTAGGGAGAGAGAACATAATTACTCAGTTGGAACCTGTCCAGAATCTGAGGACCTGCACACCTGTGCCTGCAAAAAGTGCCAGGGGAGTCTGTGTGAACCCCCTGGTCAGCCCCTGAGTTACGCTTCCTGTTTAAGGCATGCCGCCTGCAGCAATTTAAATCTCATCTCTTTTATACTAATATACCCCCTTGCCCAAACATCTTGATATTTGGGCAAAGAAGTGACATAGAAGGAAGAATGTCACCTCAAAAGCACCAAGTCCTTTATCGTGGTGTTAGCCAAAGGCCCAGATCAGAAAATGGCTTAAGGTTTGAAAGCTGCTTCCATTAGAAAAAGATTAAGTGGGACACCAGGGAGGACAAATCTTTTGCACAATTCAGGGAAAAGATGAGAGCAAGCATTTGAAGCCCAGTGTTCTGAATCCTGACTCTCAACATTTAGGCAGCCTCTGCTTTGGAGAAGAGGGAGATGCATTTCTTTGTCTTCCTTGTTGGATTTAAAGCTCATTCTTATAGCACCAGACCTGCTTTACCTGCATGTTTCACACATGGTTTTTAAAGTGTGTACTTTAATTCATTTGATTTTTGAAGTATAATTTACATACAGCAAAATTTGTCCCTTTTTTAGTGTACTTCTATGAATTTCGCAATTGTGTAAACACCACAGTCAAGATATAGAACATTTCCATCACCCCAAAAATGATACCCCTTCATATTAATCCCCTCTCCTCAACCCCTAGCAACTGTCCCTATAGTTTTGCTATGAGTGTCATATAAATTAAATCATATTTATGTAGCTTTTTGCATTTGGCTTTTTTCACTTCTTTTGAGATTCATCCACATTGTTGCATGTGTTAATACTTTGTTCCTTTTTATTGCTGAGTGGTATTCCATTGTATGGATGAACTAATTTCTTTATTCATTCACCAGTTTAAGGACATGTGGAATGTTTTCAGTCTTTGGTGATACTGAAAACATTCCCATACAGGCTTTTGTATGTACATTTTTTTCTTTCATTTCTCTTGGGTAAATACCTAGGAGTATGATTTCTGAATATATATTTAAATTTAAAAGAAACCACCAAGCTGTTTCCCAAAGTAGCATTTTGGGAGTTTGCAAATGCAAACCATTTTACATTTCCACTAAACAATGTGTGAATGTCCAATTTTTCCACATCCTTGACAGAACTTGGTGTTGTCAGTTTTTAAAAACATTACAGCCATTTGAGTAGGTGTGTAGTGGTTGTAGTTTTAATTTACATTTCTGTGATAGCTAATGGTATAGAACATCTTTTCATGTGCTTCTTTTGAAGTGTCTTCACATCTCATCCTCATTTATTTATTGAGTTGTCTTACTAAGTTTTTAAAAACATTTATTGTGGTATAATAGACATACAATAACATGAGCATATTTAAGTATACAACTTGCTAAATTTTGACGTATGTACAAAACAGTGAAAACATCACTTCAGCCAAATAATGAACATATCCTCATGCCCCCTATTACATAGTAATCCCTCCTTCCCATCCCACCCCACTTTTCCTTGCTCCTATCCCCTGGCAGCCACTGATCTTCTTTCTGTCAGTATTGATTAGTTTACATTTTCTAGTGTTTTATAAATGTAATCATAACAGTATGTACTCTTTTTTGCCTGTTTCATTTCACAAAGCATAATTATTTTGAGATTCACCCATGTTGTTCATATAGAGCAATTTTCCTTTTTGAAAATTGCTGAGGAGTATCCCATTGTATGGTCATACCAAAATTTATTTATCCATTTGCCAATTGATGAAAATTTAGGTTATTTCCAGTTTGGGCCTATTACAAATAAAGTTTCTATAAACATTTATGTACAAGTCTTTGTATGAACATATATTTTCATTTCTCTGGGATAAATCCTAGAAACAGAATGCATAGGTCACATGGTAAGCATATTATTAATATTTTTAGCAACTGCCAAACTGTTTTCCAAAGCATTGTACAGTTTAACATGGTAGTACAACTGTGCATGAGAGTTCCAGTTACTCCATACCCTCACCAATACTTAGTACAGTCTTTTTTGAATCCTTCTAATAAGTGTGTCATTGTACTGCATTGTGATCTTAATTTTATATCCCTAATGTTAATAATGTTGAGCATCTTTTTTTTTTTTTTTAAAGGGGGACTTTTAAAAAAAATTTATTTATGTTTGGCTGCATTGGGTTTTCATTGCTATGTGCAGGCTTTCTCTGGTTGCAGCAAGTGGGGGCTACTCTTCGTTGCCATGTGCAGGCTTCTCATTGAGGTGGCTTCTCTTGTTGGAGGGCACGGGCTCTAGGTGCGAGGGCTTCAGTAGTTGTGGCACACAGGCTCAGTAGTTGTGGCTCGCAGGCTCTAGAGCACAGGCTCAGTAGTTGTGGTACACGGGCTTAGTTGGTACACAGGCTTAGTTGCTCCACGCCATGTGGGATCTTTCCAGACCAGGGATTGAACCTGTGTCCTCTGCATTGGCAGGCAGATTCTTAACCACTGTGCCACCAGAGAAGCCCCAGTGTTGAGCATCTTTTCATATGTTTATATGCCATCCATATATCTACTTTGCTGAAGTGTTTGAATGTTTTGCCCATTTTAAAAATTGAGTGGCTTTCTGATTATTGAGTTTTAAGATTCTTTTGCATATTCAGCATACAAGTCCTTTGTTAGGTATGTGATTTGCAAATATTTTTTTTCCAGTCCATGGTTTGGTTTTTTATTCCCTTTAAAGTATCTTTTGAAGAACAGAAATTAATTTTGATTAAGTCCAGTGTGTCAATTTTTCTGTTAGGGATTATGTTATTAGCTATTATATCTTTTAAAAAAAATTTATTTGCCTAATCCAAAGTCACAAAGATTTTCCCCTCTATTTTCTTCAAGAAGTTTTATACTCTGAGGTTTTACATTTTAGTCAATGATTCATTTTGAGTTAGTTTTTGCGGATGGTACAAGGTATGGATCAAAGTTCATATGGATATCCGATTTTTCCACCTCCATTTATTCAGAAGACTATCTTTTTTGTCTTCGTCTTCTTTTTTTTTTTTTTTTTTAGATTTTTATGTTTTATTTATTGCTGTAGAACAACTGCCTGACATAGAGAAGATACCATTAATGGCTTTGGAGATTTGTTTCCCCTTTTTCTTCTTAATAGCAGCTTTGTCAAAAACAAATTGACCATATATGTGTGGGTCTACTTACGGACCTACTCAGTTCCATTGCTCTTTTTGTCTATCTTGATGCCAATATTATGCTATCTTGGTTACTGCAGCTTTTTAATAACCCTTGAAGTCAAGTAGCGTTAAGTCATTCAACTGTGTTCTTTTTCAAAGTATTTTGGATTCTTTGAATTTTCATGTGAATTTTAGAATCTGTTTGCCAGTTTCAACAACAAAAAGTCTGCTGAGATTTTCATTGGGATCATGTTGAATCTAGATAGATTTGGCAAGAATTGACTTCTTAACAATATTAAATTTTCTTTTAAATAAAGACCATTTATTTAGGTCTTTTAAAATTTCTCAGCAATGTTTTATAGCTTTCAATGTAAAGGTCTTATACATCTTTTGTCATATTTATCCTTAAGTATTTGTTATTTTTAATGCTATTATAAATGGTATTTAAAATTTTTGATTTCTGTATTGTTCACTGCAAGTATGTACAAATACACTTCTTTTCCAATCTGTGTACCTTCCATTTTTCTTTTTTGTTTTATTGTACTGACCATCAGTACAGTGCTCAAAAGAATTGGTAAGAGTGGATGTCCTTATCTTCGGGAAAAGGCATTTGGTCTTTTACCATTTTATATATACTTTTATATAGATATATGTTAGCTATAGGTTTTTCATAGATATATTATCAGGGGATTAGGAGGTTCCCTTCAGTTCCCAGATTGCTGAGAGCTTTTATTAGGAATGGATGTTGGGGTTTTTTTTTGTTTTTTTTTTGCGGTATGTGGGCCTCTCACTGTTGTGGCCTCTCCCGTTGCGGAGCACAGGCTCCGGACACGCAGGCTCAGCGGCCATGGCTCACAGGCCCAGCCACTCCGCGGCATGTGGGATCTTCCCGGACCAGGGCACGAACCCGCAACCCCTGCATCGGCAGGCGGACTCTCAACTACTGTGCCACCAGGGAAGCCCTGGATGTTGGTTTTTGTTAAATGCTTTTATCTGCATCCATTGAGGTGACCATATGGTTTTCACCTTTATTCTGTTAATTGCTGTATTACATTGATTTTTGATATTAAACTTTGCATCACTACAGATCCCATGGACATTAAAAGGATTCTAATAAAGGAATACTGTGAACAACTCTATGCCCCCAGAATTGATAACCCAGATGAAATGGACCAATCCCTTGAAAGATACAATCTTCTACAACTTAGGAAGAAATAGACATTCTGAACAGACCTATACCTATTAAAGAAATTTAATAAATAATTAATAACCTTCCAAAACAGAAAGCACCAAGCCCAGATGGGTTCACTGGTGAATTCTATTAAATGTTGAAGGAAGAAATTATACCAATTCTCTATAATTTCCTCCAGAAGATAGAAGCAGAGTGAATACTTGCTACCTAATTCTGTGAGGCCGGCATTACCCTAATACTGAAACCAAACAAAGATATAACAAGAAAAGAAAACTACAGACCAGTGTGTCTTATGAACACAGATGCTCATCTATCTAATGAGCTAATTTACATCTTGTAAAGAATATAAAATAGTGCAGCCTCTATGGAAAACAGTATGGTGGCTCCTCAGAATATTAATGATAGAATTACTGTGTGATCCAGCACTCCCACTTCTTGGTGTATATCCAAAAAAATTAAAAGCAGGATCTCAAAGAGATCTTTGCGTACTCATGTTCATAGCAGTATTACTCATAATAGCCAAGAGGTTGAAGCAACCCAAGTATCCATTGATAGATGAATGTATACACAAAATGTGGTGTGTTTGTGTGAATATATATATATATATATATATATATATATATACACACAGAGAGAGAGAGAGAGAATGGAATAGAATAGAATATTCAGCCTTAGAAAGGAAATACTGTCACATGCTACAACATGGATGAAACTTGAGGACATTATTCTAAGTGAAACAGGCTTATACCTGCTTATGAGAGCCAATTGTTAGACGTTCATGAATTTTGCAAGCTGGTTGAACTCAGATGGGTAGCTTGAAATTAGCCAGGATAGAAATTTTTAGACCATAAAATGTGCAAATGCTTTTACAAATTGGGGAGAGTTAATTGATAACTATATACCAGCACACTAGTTATTATTGCTCATCGGTCCTTGGCCTCTGATTGTAAAAGAATCCTAGAAATACAGGGAAGAGGATAAACCCAGGGAGGTACTGAGGAATGTTCTCATTCAGCCTAAGTCTAGGAGAGTTAGTAATGAGAAACTAGTGTACTATTTGACACGTATCAGCTCTAGTAAATATTACTTTGATTGTATACGAAATCAACTACCCAATATTTGACTTTTCCATCCTGCCTTTAATCCAAGTTAAGGTTTTTCTCTGTATTCTTGAAACAGCTAAATGGTAGAGAAAACTATCAGCATAGCCTTTCCATAGACTCCTTTTGACAAGTTGCTGAATTTGTGTCCTTTTGATTTTGAGTAGTTCAAAAGTTTTGTTTCTGCTTCTTTAGGAGCATTCTGGAAGAGTTTTCCGACTCCAGTTTGATGAATTCCAGATTGTCAGTAGTTCACATGATGACACAATCCTCATCTGGGACTTCCTAAATGATCCAGCTGCCCAAGCTGAACCCCCCCGCTCCCCTTCTCGAACATACACCTATATCTCCAGATAAATAATCATACACTGACCTCAGACTTGCCCAGGTATGAAAAAGAATTGTGTACATAGCACTGTGGGTAGGAAATGGAACATTGGCTGTAAGGTATTGTGAGTTCATGGAGTCTTCTCATGTCCTTTATATATCCAAGTCCTGTAAAGCAGGAGCTGACACCATGAGACAGGGCTGGGGGCTGCACATTGGACACTGCCTTTGGTTGAGGTAGCCAGCCTCAGTTCTTAGATGATTCTTGAACTAGATCTAGATGATCCTTGTGTAGTAGAACTAATATTCCTGCCTCAGTAATCTAGTAGGATTTTTAAGAAAATAAAATGAGATTTGAATCAGTTTCAAAACTAAGAGTATTGACCCCAAAGCCTATGGCTTTGTAATTCCCAGATTAAACTAACACCTTTAATGGAGACCCTTTAACCCAAGTAGATAATCTAATGTGTGAAAGGAAAAATTTCTTGGTGAAATATCGGGCTGCCTTCTCACAGCTCTGCCTTGTCAGTATCATTTGATTGTACAAGGTAGCTTTTCTTTTATCCTTATCCGCATTCCCTACTGCCTCCAAAAAAGAAAAGAACTATTTTTTGACCTTGGAAGTAGCTCTGGAGTTGGTGAGAACTCCATATAATCTCCCACTCAAGTCTCCATCCTGTCTCTGGGGCAGGAAAAGATCCTAACATTCATCTTAATCTATAGCCATTGTATATTTAGGTCATACTTGGTGCCCTAACCAGTTCAAATATAGGTAATCAATGGTTTGGGAAAACTGTACTAGCTACTGGGGAGGATTGCCATTATTGTGATTTCTTGTTTCCCATACTTGCCTCCGTTCTTGTGCCAGAAGTACACATTTAGTACACTTTTCTGCACATCTTTCTATAGTGGTTCTTCTGACCAGGGTGTTCCATGCCCTGCTGGGCTCGCTTCAGTGCTCACTTCTCTCACAGAGGACACACTGCTTCCTCAACCAAGGCACACAGACAGGCCTAGGTGAGAATCCTAGCTGCATGCCCTTGGGCAGATAACTTCCCAGAGCCTTAGTTTCCTTATTAGTAAAATGAGAGTTGCAATACCTACCACACAGAGCTGTTGTGAGGATCCCCTTGAAATGTTATATGTAAAATTCTTAGTGCTTAGCACAGTGTCTAGCACATAACAGGCCCTCACTAAAAAGTAGCCATTAATTAGTATTAATATTGTAGTCGTCATGTACCTATCCCCTCCTTTTGCCAAAATTTTCTCCTCCTTAGATTTTGATGGCATTTTGTCATTTTTAATATTCTTCCTGGCTCTCTGATTATTTATGTCTCCTTCTTTCTCTCACCCCTAAAACATAGACATCCACTAAGAGTCTGTCTCGGGCTTTTCTTCCTTATCTGAGTTCCCTGCTTTGGCTGCCTTATCTCTTCCCGAGGCTTCAGCTCTCATCTCTAATTTGTATCTGTAGTCCCAACCTCTGCCTAATCTCCAGGCCACATTTCCAGACACCACCTACACACCTGTCTTTGAAGGTACTAGGAGCACTTCTAGAGCACACATCTAACAATCAGGCTCTCCCCTCATCTACACTGCCAGTCCCCTCCAGCCAAGCAACCAGATGGCCTCACTTCACTCCCCCACTTTTGTTAGTGGCACACTGCGTTCATGGCTACTAAGGGCTGGAGCCTCAGAGCTGTCCTCGCCCGCTCTACCATTATAGGGAGCAGCTGAAAGCTTGATGCTACACCCACCATAGTCATAATCTCTAGATATCAGAGTCACTCTACAGCCCTGACCATGTCAGTGAGCCCTGCCGAGTCACTCTACAGCCCTGACCATGTCAGTGAGCCCTGCCGAGTCCCCAAACAGGCCATGTAGCCTTTGACAGAAGCTCCTGCATGGCATGGACAGAAAGCGGACATTAGGAAGGACCTCTGAGACTTTCCCCCAATTGACAGCTAGTTTAATATTCTTTTCCTCTTAGAGAAAGTGAGAAATATAGGAAAAGGGATTAATGACTATGTGCTCTGTTTTCGCACAGGACTCATTAAAGTTGCGGTATTTAACGTATCTGCCAATACCAGGATGAGCAACAACAGTAACAATCAAACTACCACCCACCTTCCCCGGACTAGCTGAGGAGCAGGGCTTTAAGACTCCTGTTGGGACACAGCTGGTCTGCAGTCAACCCAGGATGGTTTACTCAGCACAGCTGACTGCTTCCGTGCTGCTATCAGAAGATGTCTTCTATCTTTTGTGAATGATTGGAACTTTTAAACCCCACCTCCCCTCCATCTTTCCTCCTGCACCTGTTTTTTCCTCATTTGGTTCCAGACAGAGATGACATAAATATATTTAGTGTTTTGCCAGAATCTCTCTTGCTTTGCCGTTAAGCAGAAGAACTAGTTTCCTATGGAGCCTACTGGGAGAGAGCCGCTTCTAAGGGACAGGGGATACAACTTCAAGCCAGACGGCACCCAGTGTCTCCCTGTAAACTGCAAGAATACCCAGCACCTGGCAAGATCTGCCCAGCCCCACTGTGCTTATGAGGAAACAGCTGTCTGTGTAGCCTCTGGGGCAAGAAAGAAAGAAAACAAGAATGTACACCCTGGAAGATCTGGGCCTCTTTCCTTCTATCTCCTTCTCTGTTTCTGTCCCTCTTGCCCCTTCTCCCACTCCCCTTCAACATGTTTATCTGCTCCACCTGAGAAGAAAGAGTATGAAGAAAGTATCCTCAGTTATCATGAGGCAAATGAGAAAATGCAATACTTAGAAGAGTTAAGTACTCTTCAGTCAAAATTTCAAACCCAGGCTTTTGCTGCAAGTGACCCTATGTGGCGACGATGGATTCTCAGACATGGTACTGTCGTCGTATTTGCACCTCTTCTCTCTTCTCCTTGTAACACCCACCCACGCCCCCAAAACAAAAGGTGGGGAGGGGCAGAAATTTCCTGGGCTCCTTCAATGGCCACATCTTTTCTGGACTCAGCAGTCTCCTCAGTTCCACGTAGTGTGGAAAGGAGTTGCTGATGGCATTTCCTCTCATTAACAATTAGATGTGTAATAAAGAGCGTACTTTATCTTAAATCACTGCTAAGGCTCAGCCTACAGAAGGGGTTGAAATGGCCAGAGCCATTCTGCATAATGGTTCACATCTCTGATTTCCTCATCAGGGCCTGCAAGTACCCAGGCGTGCCTGTATCTTTGCCGAGACCACGATCAGACTAGCTTACCAGGTGGTCAAGACTAAAAGGTGATGTCTTTTTCATTTAAGCCAGTAAATATTGTCTCTCAAAAATCAAGCTAATCATCTCAACCTTGCTCTGCAGAACCTTCCTTCTGCTTTTCCAAACCTGGTATTTATGAAAGGCAGAACTGCCAGAGAGAGAATCAGGGTGAAGTTTGGCACACAGGGTTTATTAATGGCACAGAAATGCCTTCTCTTTCCTTTTCTTCCTTCTCTTGGCCTTATTTTACTCTCCACTCTCCCCAGTAAAATTCCCCTGGCAGTTGGTGAGCAACATAAATAAATGGACTTCAGGAAGAGCCAAGGCTTACTGGCTACTTCAAAATCAGCTATAGAGGCTTCAGGTGCAGGGCACGTGTGCCCCCCAACCTGGGGGCACAGGGAGTACTATCAGTATGTGCCCGGCTTGTTTCCCTGGGCAGGAATGGGCCTTCACCAGCCATCTTGTGTGGCACAGACACACCCATCAATGGGCACAGGGCAGTCTCCAAGTCTTCCCTTGGAAGCTGAGCAGACAGGCCCATTGTTTCCGTTATATCAAAGCAGTTGAGTAAAAGAAAGGCCCCTTTTAACCAGCTGCTGTAAAAACTTCAGAATGGGATCCTGTTGCAGGCGACCTCAAAGCCAGGCCACCTTTAGTTGGGGGCAGGGGGGGGGGTCATCCTCACTCTTTCCTCTGCTTTGCCAGAAGGAATCCTCTTCCCAAAATATGCCCAGACTGAATCTTGTTACGTACTGAGAGGCAGGTTGTGCATATGCATTTTCCCTTTCCTGCTTTATGAGTGCTTTTAAGCTTTTAGTTCCAGGTTATAGTCAGAAAACATTTCCCAGTGAAATGATTGTCATTGCTTGGGAAATTCTGGGTTGGCCAAAAAGTTCGTTCGGATTTTTCCACACATCTTACAGAAAAACCCAAAGGAACTTTTTGGCCAACCCAGTATTTTCTGAATATAATTTCCTTACCAAATACCCACATGCTAGATGTATGTCTTCTATTTAGCCACTATCAGGGTTCCTTGTCTATTGTCTTGACTGTGTGTGTGTGTGTGTGTGTGTGTGTGTGTGTATGTGTGTGTGTGTGTTGACTATTAATGGCTTTTTGATTGGTTAAGGATTTTGCTATAGATGAGGCAGAGGGCCATCCCAGGTCAGGCATTAAAGAGGCATGGATTTTGAGCTATTTCAAAATATTGTCCAATAGCCATAACTTTACCAGTCCTTCTCTTATATGCTGCTATTCAGAAGTGGAACCATGGAATATTCATTGGTCCCCAGGGTTTTGCTCTCTCATCTAGGTTCAGTTGAAGGTATGTTGACAGGAGCTTGTCCAGTACATCATAAATGAGATCAAGGGTGAACGCTGCAGTCTGGAGCCATTAGCTCTATGGAGGATATTCTCCAGGTTGTCCTCTGCTGCTCACAGAAATGGGAATGAAGTTAAGTGGTCTGAAAAACTTGTCGGTCACATTTCTCAGCTCCTGGGGGTCATTTACCAGTTCATTGTAGAAGAAATAATCAGGTAAGTAGAAGTTTGTTTCCAGAGAAGGTAAACGCCACTTACCATCTCTGCATGATTTCAGTGGGAATCGATTATCACTAATCCCCACCTGGGCTAGAATAAATAAAAAGTTTGACCTTTTTAAAAAGACAAGAGAAATGAAGTCTCAACACCTCCAAAGGAATGGTAGAAAAGGAGCTGAAGGTGTTTCTGGGCTCTGAAATGAAATGTCCCCATTGTAGATTAGTCTCTTCTCACTAAAATTCCAATTTAGGCCTGAAAGAAACATCTCATAAAGATGGGAGGAATCCTGTTCAAAGGCAGGCAAGGAGCG
Organism: Delphinapterus leucas; assembly: GCF_059928025.1. Classification (NCBI taxonomy): domain Eukaryota; kingdom Metazoa; phylum Chordata; class Mammalia; order Artiodactyla; family Monodontidae; genus Delphinapterus; species Delphinapterus leucas. The sequence goes on from NC_143144.1 coordinate 60,378,384, forward strand.
TGTGCATGCCCCTGCACCTGGTTACTCTGTGGGCACTTGTGAGCTCTCTGTTCACCCTGGGGCTCCTTGGACAAAACCAGCATGCCTTGCTACATGTGTGTGTATTTCCACTGCTGAGAACATCCTTTTACTTTCTTAATGTGCAGTTTGAAAATGGACATGAATTGTGAGTGGGAGGCCTTTTACACTTGTCCCTTGGCAAAATTCTTTCCAATGACTCTTCACCAGAAACTTCAGAGATAGGGACTCTCTGAAATTCTATTGACAAGTAATAAAGTCTGGCCCTCATAGCTTGTTTCTGGGAAAGACCCTGGAATCCCTAAATCATTCTGTTTTCTGCTTGAGTAAGAAAAATCCTTTTTTATTTTTCTTTTGTAAAATCAAAAGCTGAAGAGAAGAAAATATGCACTCTTCTCCTTTGCTGTCTCCTGGTACCCATTGGTCTGAATAGCTGTGGTTGGTCTGTTTCTTACTTAGCACTTGGTTGTACGTGGAAACACAGGGCTGGGGGTGGAGTGGTGGGGGGAATATTGGAATAATTAGGGCAAAATTTTCTTCCCCAGAATTAGACACCTTTGTATTGTTGACCTTCTTGGCATCTTAGATGGTAATACCTTCCTGCCTAGAACAGCGCAGGCCAGAGAGGCTAGGCTGCAAGCTTGATTCTGGAGGAATCCGAAGTACTTCCAGGTGTCAGAAGGGATGCTTCGATGCCTACCACCTGTTTGATGATCAGGTTTGCCATATGACTTTAATCCGTATTTCTGATCTCCTCCTCCATTTCTCTGAGTTCAGCAGACTTCCCCGAGCTGGAGAACAGAAAAAGGTGCCCTTGCTTCTTTTTGCCTTCCTCTCTTCCCTCCTAGAGTAACCCTCACTTCTACCAAGTGTACCTGAACCTGCAGGCTGAGTTTATCTCCCCAGGCCTCATCCACATAGCCGATCGCTGACAGACCACAGCCCCTTACATTATTCACAGTCTCAACATAATCAGTGTTGAAAAGACAGCCATCTCTTAGTAGATTAAAGCTGAGTTTCTCTTCTTGTTACTTTACCTGTAGTTCATTTGTGACTTCAGAATCCTTGGAACTGAGGAGAGAAACCAAAAAAGCATGATTATGGCTGCTGATTTCAGGTGGAACTTAATGCACTGATATCCAGAAACCTCTTCTGTTGGAAATTGAGTACCTATGACCTAAAATTTCCTGGAGACAGATGACATCTGCCAACATCTCTCCAGCCCGCCCAACTGGTTCCTGGGTGGCTGTGTGGGTGTTTAACGGTCAGTGCAGTAAACAGCATTATAAAGCTTCACCTCCCCTCTGTCCCTTTCTCTTCTTGGACACTGATGGAAAAGACCAACTGGAAAGGTTAGATCTCTGGGTACCAAGGATACTAACACTTTCCCAAATCAAGCCCAACGCAGACTGTTCTGACGGATGTTCACTGGACTCCAGCTATGGGGCAGGCCTGGCAACAAGTGTGAGCCTCCCTGAGAGCTTTCGGTTGGCTCAGCCTTTATTCTCTAGACTCTTCAGTACTGACTGCTTTGACTTTTGTGATTATGTTATGGTGATGTGTAGTCAATGTACCAATATGTTCACAACCTAGGATCATGGTAATACAGTGTGTTTTGTTTTGTTTTTAACTGTTCAGAAAAAAAGTAACTTAAATTACAAATATAAGATTAAAATGAATGTCCTGGGTGTCTTATCTCTTTACACCAACACGAAGAGGACAATGACTTTTTCAATATAGAAACTGAGGGAGTAAACAGAGACCTTTTGAAGGTAATCTGACATGAGAAAGCAATATTGAGAGAAGACAGGGCCAAATGGGTATGAATAAGTATGGGAAGGGAACCCAGGCATACAATTAGTGTTCCATGTTGAATTAAATTGAAGCCAAAAGTGATGTCTAACTTGGGAACTGGTCACTATAGCCTTGGCCTACCAACCTGAGCTCAGAACTTAAGTTTTCCTCTGCCACCTCATTAGGTGAAAAGACTTGGGTTTCCCCGGCATCCCATTTGATCAGTTTCGAGATGGGAGAGCTCACATTTGGGAGTAATTTCAAGAGAGATTCCAACAAGCTATAAAAATGAAGGGAGCATTGACTGGGGAAACCCACCCTCCTTCCCTTCTTAAATCAAACCTAGGGAAGTGAGTACCAGGTTGCAGCCAGACCGTTCCCTCCTCTCCTCCCTCTTCCCCTCTAGTGCCACAAGCAGGAACCTCAGCAAAAGTAACTCATCCTTGTTCTACATCTATGGGCTTTTAGTAGTGGTGGTCCTCCCTGCCTGACAAGGCCCCCTGGCTCTGTCAGCCTTGTTGTGCCTGTTGTACCTGGATTGACAACTGCGGTCATTAGAGCATTCTCAGACTATTAGATGACAGGGCCCCAGTGCAGAAGTATCCCTGCTAGAACAGGAGGCATGTCAGAGCATCAGGTGCACCTGACATTGTGCAAATGAGGAACCTGAGGAACAAGAAAAAGGGCTCCCCACACTGCCCAAGACCACACTGGAGTCTCCTCCCTAAGACCTAAGGAGAGGGAAGGGGAGGATTCAGTGGACACTCCTGGGGCCACTGGCATCTACTCAGTTGTCACTTGTAGGCTGGACTCCTGAGCCCAAAATTGAGCAGAGGCTGGGCCTGGGAGGGTTATGGGTCTCACCTTGAAACCCAGTGTCAAATCGCTCCCCTCTAGGAAGACTGGGGTCTAGGGCACACCCTTGGAAGACTCAGCCCTGAAATCACTGTCCTAAAGCAAGGCTGGGCCTGGAATCCCTCTCCCCTTGAAACCTATAGCTGTACCACCATCAGCAATGACTGAGGGGAGGAGACCTCTCTTCATCCTGATTGGCTCTTGCCAATTAAGAGCATTTTATTAGGCTGCTAATTAAAGGCACTTTGTTAGCAGCAGGAGAGGCCGGGTGGGTGCCTGGTGAGATGGAGCCGAAGCCAGGAGAAATCATTTTCCTCCCCCCACATGGAAGCTGAGCCTCTCAGGGAACCCTCTCAGTCCCCCAACCTCTCCCGCTGCACCTACCACACCCCTTGCTTTCAATTATTGGCTCTGAGGGGAGTGAGGTCATTACCAAGTCCAGGTGGAGAACCATCGCCTGCCTCAGACCAAATGAGGCCTTCGGGGGGCTGTCCTTGTCCCAGTCTCAGTGCACTCGTGTACCTCCTTTGGAGTCTGGGTCCAGGAAAGGAGAAGCCCAGGGGGTTGTGTTTGTTCTCCCCACTGGGGAATGGCCCTTGGATCCCCATCACTCAGACTGTCACTAACTTGGGTCACATGGCATGAATCTCCATGCCCACTTCCTCACCAAAGTCTCAGGAGGTTATTAGGAAATGTGACCTTCCTATCACTTTTGCAAGAGCTGAGCCCACTTAGACCCAGAGTGGGTCCAGGAAGAGGGGCTGGACCCACACATTTCAGACACTTAACCCTGCCTGGTCCAGCTGAGCACCAGGAAGGAAAGTCCCCTTCCTCCAGCAAGAGAGGAGGGCCTGGCTATGACTTAGCACATAGGGGCTGGCATGCAGGGTCAGAGATACCCCCTTGCCAGAACCTTCCCTGTCCCATCTTGCTGCCCTCCTCACCCCCTCACTTAACTGCAGAATTAGCACCAGCCCAGGCTGGGAGGGCGGATTTATGGCTAGGCCTGCCTCCTATTTAACCTGAGGCCGGTCCAGGCTCCAGACACTAAATTAGATTTTTGACAATTAGAGAGACTAATGGGCACATAGCCATCCCCAGAGCCAAATATCCAGCAAGGCCATCCTTTAATATCCACCATTGGCCAGCCAGCCCCTCCCTGGCTGCCCTCCTCTCTCCCCTGGTGGGCATTTCCCTCCCACACCCTGTATCTCTCTACCCCGGCTCTGAATGCACCCCAGAGGTTTCTCTGGTTCCGTCTCCCTCCATTTCTTACCCTCTCCTTCCCACCCCTGGCCCAGTACCAGCTCGGCTCTGGGGCTCTGCCCCTCCTTGCCCTCCAGTCACATCTCTCTATCTCTGCCTTCCCGAGGCCCATCCCTCTATAATCTTTCCATAGGCCGCTAGCAGACAGCAAGCCCCTTGAGGGCAGGGGTTTGTGCCCTACCTGTATCCAGCATGCCTAGTAACCAACGGGTGCTTAATAAATGTTTATCGTTTCCTGGGCCTGTCTTCCTGCCTCCTCCCTCTGAGTCCCTGGATCGCTAAGGCCTGCCCATGCTGCCCTCCTGGCCCCAGGCCCTGGCCTGGCTGTGCGCCAGCATGGGCTGGGTCCTCTTTCCTTGCAGCCCCGCAGCTCTGGCCGGTCTTGGGCTGGGCGGGTAATGAGATTGCAGTAAGTGGCGTTGGTGGGGGAAGCTGCTCACATTCACTCAGGCCGGCTCATAGCTCTGTCAGGCTGATTGGTCCTGAGTGGAGGCACAAACGGCCCCCCACGGACACGCTGAGATTGGTTATAAAATTACAAGCATTTGTTCTGCTGTCAGTGGCCTTCGCTCCCTCCCTGCCTGCCTGGGCTCCTCACCGCCCCCCACCCAGCCTTCTCTCCCCTGGGGTCAGCCCATACACCCTGAAGGACCCTGGCCAGGGGCCACCACGCCAGATGAGGCCAAGAGGCTAAGGCCACCAGGCTCCCCAACCAGGCTGGCCTTCTTGCCTTGGCCCTGGGATTGTCACAGCTCAGGGTGGCCTCAGAGTGACCTGACCTTGTGCTCAGGGTTTCCTATTCTCTGAAGGTAAGTGTGGGTGGGGGCCCAGGGCAAATAGGCCTTGGAATCCAGACGCTCTGATCCCAAGTAGAGGAAGATGTCCCAAGCCCAGGTCTCCCTGGGTCTACCAGTGCCCACGACATTTGAGGGAGTCCAGGGCAGGGGTCGGGGTGGCTGGGAGGCTTCCATGCTAAAGGAGGGAGCAGCAAAAGCCAGGTTGGTGGGAGGAGTCCATCTCTCTTCCCTTCATGTGGCCAGTCCCCTGCCATGTACCCTAACCCCAGGTAAGGACAAATCAGCTCTCAGGACAGTCCTCCCACCCCTACCCCCAGTCCCTGGAGCCTGAGCCAGACCTAAAAGCCAGTTTGGCCCACCAGATGCCTGCTATGGTACCCTCTACAGACTGAGTCCCCTTAGCCTGGCCCTTGTACTCACCCTCTAGGACCAAGGGTCAGTCAGTCCTTCTGGCCTTTGCAGGGGCCCAATTACCCCAAAGCAGATGTGCCTTGAGATCCTGGTTTGTGCTCTGGTGGTGATACTCTCACAAAGCTACTCACTCCTTACTGGCCCTGCTTCCCTGCCTGACACAGACACACCAGCCAGTCCCTCTTACTCTGGCCTCTCAGCCTCCTTCCCACCCTCATTCCTCCAAAAAGGCCCCAGGCCCTGGCCCTTTCCTGGCCCCTCAGCTCCAGCCTCAGTCCCTGCCTGACTGTCACCGTCCTGTTGGGAGGCACCAGGGTGCCCTGCGACCAGGTGCCGGGTTCCCCAGCTTGGAGTGGGAACTTGAGGGAGCATCGTTTCCTGGCTGCTACCTACAAGGTGCCTTCCTGCCATCCGTCATTCATTCTCTAGCCCAGAATGTATTTGCTGCAATTACATCTTTAATTAGGGTGGTGATGGCTCATTGTTCAACAATGATGGATCAGATCCTCCTACTTACCTTCCTCCCTCTGTCCAGCACCCTCCAGGTCAGCTCTGCCCCAGCACTGGGGTTGGGAAGGGTGCACAAGAACTTGCCCTCTCCTAGGGACCACCAGATGTCTCCTTGGTCCAAAGTGGCCAGGTTGTGACAGGGAGGCAGGCTGATGTTGCCCCCATACACACACATGTCACCATCACCACCCCAGGCTGGGCCCTGAGCCACACACTCATCTGAGGGGCTGACAAGCACAGAAAACCTCTCAAGTGTTGGGTGTATGTGTGGGTAGCCCTAACTCCAAGCTCCCCTGTGCATCAACCAGGGTCTCTGGCAAGTTCTCCACTCCGATATACTTGTACCCACTCAGGCCATAGGCCCAGGTCCAAATCTGAACGTGGTGGCTGTTCAATGACAGTGTTCAGTAAATGAACATGTCAGTCGGTAAGGGGAGATCTGCTCTGAGAGGGTGAGGCTCAGAGCTCCTCATTGGAGGCCCTGGGCTGGCTGGAGTCCATGGTGAGCAGAGGGGCTAGGATGGTCAGTGAAGGCCCAGGATCCTCCAGGAAGCCTTATGGGGTAAGATCCTAATCTGGGTTAAAACCCCAATTTGGCACCTACTGACTGTATGACACTGGGTGAGTTTCCTAACCTAAGTCTCAGTTTCCTCATTTGTAAAACAGATATGAAAGCGGTACCCTACCTTGTGTGATGGCTGCAGATTCATGGAGACACTGCACGTAAAGCGAAGAGTCCGGGATAAGGTGGTGGCAGCGGCAGGGAAAGGTGGTGGCTGAGCAGCTGTGGGGAACCCATCTCTACTGTGGCTGGCTAATGGCACCTGGAGCTGGGAGGTAGCCTCCATCCTGGTTTGAGGAAGGCCTTACCCACTCCAGGCGTTGTTGGGCACAGTGGTGGGGGTGGCAGGGATGTGACAAGGCTGGTGTAAGATTAGGTGCACAGTAGTTGCACAGGGCATCTTCACTGATAGGAATTGGCTGACCTCCTTTCAGAGGTGCGGGGGATCTTCCCCGGTGTGGTCAGGGTCTGGTCAGAGCAGGGTCCTGGCCTGATAGTACGGGAGGGGCTGAGAGGGAGAGCCTGGAGGCCCAGCAGGGGAGCTTAGCCTGTACCTTATCTTTAAGGGGACTGGGCTTCAGGAAAGTGGGGAGGGGAGAAAGCTGGGGTGGGACCTCTATCCCTTCTATCTTTCAGCTCTAAAATTCTATGACCCCCCCCTCCATGGGGCCCTATTGTCTCCCACAGAGCTTCCTCACTCCCAGGGGTCGCCCCTCTGCATTCCTTCTTCCCCAGTGATGCTCTCCACCCTGCAGGGCCCACCCTCCCCAGTGTGACTCCAAGGCCCAGGCTGAAAGGATGAGCTGTACCTAGCGGTAAGTATGCGCAACATTACATATGTATATTGGAGAGTAAATAACCCCAAAAAGCGCCTTGTAAATAGACTCCAAGTTTATCCTTTATTAATGAGGCACCGAGTGCCCCGCTGTTTTAGAGCAGCGAGACTTTCATAATATCAAAACCTAAATTACACTTGCGTCTCTCATCCCAGGGACGAACATCTTTCGGCTTTGTTTTCAGAGTGAGTAAGCAGGGATTCCTCCCTGCCTGCCTGGGATTTTTGTTTGTTTTTTAGATAATTTTTAAAATTTTTTGTTGTTGTTTTTTTTTTAGATGTTGGGGATAGGAGTTTATTAATTAATTAATTTATTTTTGCTGTGTTGGGTCTTCGTTTCTGTGCGAGGGCTTTCTCTTGTTGTGGCTAGCAGGGGCCACTCTTCATCGCGGTGCGCGGGCCCTCTCACTATCGCGGCCTCTCTTGTTGCAGAGCACAGGCTCCAGACGCGCAGGGTCAGTAGTTGTGGCTCACGGGCCTAGTTGCTCCACGGCATGTGGGATCCTCCCAGACCAGGGCTCAAACCTGTGTCCCCTGCACTAGCAGGCAGATTCTCAACCACTGCGCCACCAGGGAAGCCCCAGCCTGGGATTTGTTGGCACCTTTCTTTTACTGGAGGGAGGGAGAGAGGATGTACATACACGTGCATACACACACACACACACACACACACCCCGAGTTCCCTTAGCTTCGTGTCTAAGGCCTCAGGTCCCAGTGTGTGAGGGCCGCCTGGGATGCTGGCCTTCATTCCAGGTACAGAGTTTACAGGATCAAGGGGTCACCCCAGGCCCTGGGGTGTGGAAGTGGGGATGGGTCACTGGACTTTTACAAGCTCTGTGACCAAGCTATTCCCTATCTCTTAGCTTCAGTTTCCCTGTCTGCGAATGGGGATAACAATAGCTTCCTCCTAGGATTTTTGTGAGGACTCAGTTAATGGGTCAGAAGTGGGATTTGGTGTATAGCAAGTCCTTGGTAAATGTGAGCTGTGATGGTGATGACGATGAAGATGGTTAGTCCCCTCTTTGGAATGGGACACCAGTGTCTTCAATTCCTGGAACACACCACATATGGGGTCACAGAGTTCCAGCCTCATCTTGGCACCAAGGTCCTGCACTGACCATGGCCCATCTCACCCTTAGCACGTGCAAGACCTGACCTTCCAGAGGCCCCCAACCCTGAGCTGAGCCAGGGCAAGGAGCCTGGACCCTCTTGGCCCCCCTGATTCCCCAAGTCCAAGGCTCTTCTCAGACCCCTTGGGGATTGTGCCTACCCTACCCCAGTCCTAGACCAAATGGATTAGCTCGGCAGGTGGGCAGGCGGGTGCTGTGTGGGCAGGATTTACAGCCTGGCTGGCCAAGCTCCTGGTGCTCCGGTGGGCGTCATGTCGAATCTGTCCCATTATATGGACAGTTGAGTTTAATAGTCATTGTGTGCTTGCTCAGAGCCCAGCAAACATCGCGGGGCGACACCCCCTTCATGCGAGCCACCCGCTCCCCACCCACACAGCCCATCCATACAGTAAATTAAAAATATGAATCACTTCTCCCCATTGCCTCCCCAAACGCTCATCTTGTCAGCCTCTATGTTGCCTTCATTTGTATTACCTTAATTTAATGTTAATTATGGTCTTCATTTACAAGGAATAAGTGGGCCCTGCTCTGCCAGGGGACCTTCCCCCCACCCCCTCCCCCTCAGCCCAAGAGGGAGAGGCTGGGGGAGAAGGGGAATTTGGGGGGGGCTACAAAGGAGTAAGGAAGGGAGTTGGGAGAGGGCAGGAGATGAGATCTGAGCCATCAGCGGCTGATGGACAGTCAGAAAGGGACTAGGAAGACACCCCCCCACACCCTGTCATCAATCATTTATTCATTCAACAGTTACTTATTGAGCACCTAATAAGTGGCAGATAACCAGGAAACAGAGAGATTGGGCAGGGAGTCTTCCACCCTAATAAGGGCTAATGGAGTACCCTCGGAGTCCCCTCTGCCATCCTGAAGTGAATGTGCTAGAAAGCAGCATCAGGAAGACAAGTCATCCATGCCCCAGGTGGGCTGGTACCTGACTCAGCCCAAAGGGCACAGGACGTGGGCAAGAGATCTTCTCTTCCTTCCAAGCTCCTCCCTTGGCTACTAGTGCCATCCCTACTCCAAACTGCTTCATACTCTTTCCAGGCAGGAAGTTCTTTCTGAAGTCTTTCCTGAGTCCCTTTTGCTGCAGATCATCCTAGGCTCAGAGCCGGAGTGGGGTCAGGAGTGGAAGGGTGACTCCCAGGCTGCACTGTCTCTGGAGGGTTGGGAGGAAGGCATTGTGTGGATCACCACTCACCACCTCCACCACCCAGCCCTCCTGACTTGCTCAAAGTCCTGTGTCTTTGGGAGGCCTGGGAGGCCTGAGTGTGACCGTTTTGGCTGTCCCTGTGCTGCCACATTCTGCCAATGGGACACACAGTCACATGTAGGCCTGCAGAGCCTGTGGGGGGGGCTCAATAAATGGTGGTGGCTCACGTCGCACGTGTGCACACAGGGAGCTGGCAGAGGGCCACCTGCACTCAAGCTGCCATTAACCACGAACACCAGCCCCTCCCCCCAGCACGCGTCTCCTCAACTGGGGAAGGGGATCTCCAGCTGGGAGTATCTGCTTGACAGGTGAGGCTGTTCTGAGTGTGTGTCTGCATGTGTGTCCGTCTCCAGGGAGCCTTGATCCACGCACAGGGACGTGTGTCTCCCCAATTCCGGTGTGCCCCCTCAGGTTCCGTGTGCCTGTGTGTATGTGCAGGAGCGTGTGTCCAGCAGGCCCACGTGCGTGTGTGCGCGCCTGTGCTCATGCACGCGAGGCCGCCCCCCCCACCTCCATCCCCGCCTGTCAGCGGCGCTGGTGACATTGGCGCAGAAGAAAGTGATGACAAATGCCCGTTATCAGCGAACGAGGCCGATGACAAATGGGCGGGCGCCCGAGCAGCCCCATTACGCTGTAATAACAGAAGATGGATGGTCTAGCGCCCCCCACCCCCACCCCTACCCGCCTTCGCCGGTAACGGGAGCCCATACGGCTCCGCCCTCCCGGGAGGGAGCCGAGCCGCTTGCTGGGCCGCCAATCACGGCAGGGCCGAGAAGCCCAGGCCCAGGCCGCGGAGCCGGGAGCCCACGCGGCTGCCCGCGGCGGAGGAACAAAGCGACGCGCTCGGGTGGGAGCAGGCGGCGCCCAGGGCATCCGGCCCGCCCGCGGCCAGGACACGCAGCTGTGCACACAAATGGCCTGCACACGCGCCAGCCGCCTGCGTCCTTGCACGGTGCTCCTGCAGCTCCTGTCCAGGCACAATCCCCACGTCACGGGAGCACGGACACATGCTTTCCTGCCGTGCGTGGGCATACCATGTGCAGCCCAGATCCGGGTACACACCCACCAACATAAAACCATGCACACACAGCCATGCAGACCCGTGCACCTGCAATTCATGCACGCGACTACAGAAACCACTTAGGTCTGTGAACACGTATGCTGCCAACATGCCTGCACATGGATGGATATGGAAATATGCACACACTTAAGTAGAAATGCTTATGCATGGACACAAACCCTTACACTCAGTTCTGTGCACACAATTCAGGGCCTCCAAACATGACCACACCCACACGCCAAAGATGCTCACAGCTGCATCAACAAATGTTAACTGAGCCCCCTACCACGTGTCAGCTAGGTGCTGTGGAGTTACAGTGATGACTGTGGCACCATCCCTGGCTTCTAGAATTTTAAGTCTACTAGACGGGGCAAACGGCTGTGAGTGAAGGCAGAAGATTATTTGTGTTTTGACCCAAGTACATAGTATGTGATGTGAGATTTCCAACTGGAAAATCAGAAAAGTCTTCCTGGAGGAGGTGACTAAAGGAAGTGTACATTTTCAAAAGGAACTGAATTTTGAAAAAAAAAGTGTGGAAATGTGAAAGTGTAGGGAGTGCTTGGGGCCAAGATACCTAAGGGGCCAATAGTCCAGGCAAATAGTGTGGGGTGAGTGCGGTAGGAGTGAAACTTCCCAAATAGACTGGGGCCAAGAGGCTGGAGCTGGGAAGAGGCTGGGGCAGGTCCAAATGAGAGACCAAGGAGCTAGTTCCTGACATAGAAAAGGAGAGGACTAGGTGTGTGACCTGGGCGGTCCCATGGGGGTGTGCGTTTAGAAGAGCCCTGTGCTTGGTTTAATGCTGTCTTGAAATTCTTTATAAATTTATAATAAAGAGCCTGCATTTTCATTTGGCACTGGGCCCTGAAAATTATATAGCCAGTCCTGGAGCTAGGGATCTCTCAGGTTGGTCGAGTAAGACAGATTGGGGGAAGAAGATGGTGAGTTTTGGGGGGCCAGAGAGTATATGAGAGTCTGAATATGGAGCGAGGAGTTGAGATGATGGAGTGGGAGTTTGTGCCTTGCTTATGCCTCTACCCATGGTCTTTTCTACTCCACAGAGAGTCCACACACTGCCACATGCCATAGAGGTTCCTCCTAAAACATGTCTATGTACCCCCTTGCTGGAATAAGCTCTCCAGTGTTGCCCCCATATCCTCAGGGCATGGAAAATCGTTGCCACGCAATACCCGTTTGTTGAAGGAAAAAGTGAAGGTATGCATGAATAAGCACATGCGAGTCCACATATGTACACACACTGGGCACCATGGGAGGGGTACGTGAAAGTCCGAATATGGTGCCGCTACCCCATTGCCACTTCAGGGGTTGTTCTGTCACCCTGTGTCTACTTTAGGGAAAAACTGTCCTTGTCCCAGGGCCCCCTCATTGGGTGTCTCCTTTGCAGACAGAGCTGGTCAGGAGTTAACAGTGAGCCCAGGACCCTGGGGTGATGGACAGGGAGGGGCTGTGGTTTGGAGCCAGAGGATCTGAATTCAAGCCTCAGCTCCTCCCTTGGCTGACTGCTCCTCTCTCTGAGATTTAACTCTTCATCTGCAAAATGGGACTATAAGATGGAAAAGCATTTATGCCAGCACCATGATGCTGACAGAGATAATTAGGGGAGATATATTCAATAAAGTCAGGTATTGAGAGAGCTGCTTCCTTCCCCCAAACTCTGGGTTCCCTAGGGTGTCAAAAATAGACTGGGGATCCAGAGGATGACCCAGGTGACCTCAAACAGGAGGGGAGCTGGCAGACTGGAAGAAGGATGCTTTGGTCTACTCTCAATATGAGCCAGATGATCGAGGAGCTGAGACTCAGGCCCTGCCTCCCACAACACCCCTGCAAGCAGCGGCACATATGAGGCAAGGCAAATAGGAGGTGCCCTCCATGGCTAAAGGAAACACTCTGACTTTGGGTAGCTTGGGTGGGGAGAGGCAGAGGACATCTCCAGAGATATGGACCAATTGAGAGAGCCAGGTGGAGGCGGGTAAAGGTGAGTGCAGGGCACCAGTGTTGCTGTCTATTTCTTTCCCAGGGTACCCTGCCTTCTGCCCCACGGGAACTCCACCTGCTAACTTTGGCTTCCTAATATGTGACTTTCTCCGGTCTACAGAATGGGGGTGGGGGAGCATTTCCAGGAGCCCCCTCTGGTCTCCCTCACCCTCATGTGACCCACTTTGGGTCTCTCCAGTATGTCCTGGTCCCTGTCTCCACCTCCCCTATTTCAGCTGTGTTAACCATAACCTCTCAGTCCCTGTCAAGAGGCCCTCGGGAAACCCCCGGCGGAAGGGGCCTGCAGCAAGAGGTACCGGGATTAGAGAGAAGATGCCGGGAGGAAAGCGATGGGCCAGCTAATGGGCCTCGTTCCTCCTCCCTCACCAGTTCACTTTTTCTGTAGCGTTATTGACCCGTCATTAGTTATCCGTCCAAGGTCGCCTGGCCTGGCCCAGCTATAAATCATGGAGGCTGGAGGGGGCTACTGGCAGAGCGATAGCTCCCGGAATACAGCGGAGAACTCATCCCCCAGCACAGCGCGGAGGAGGCGCAGATGGCCCCAGTCTCGGGAGAGCTTCCGCTGAGAGGGCTAAGCCCCTCTTCGTACCCACCTATCCCTCCCTCCTTCCCTTCCTCTTCCTCCATTCTCCCCTTCTATTTGCTTTTCCATCGCCACCTCTCCTTCCATCACACTTTTCTCCTCTCCCCATCTTTTTCTACTTCCCTCCAAGCTCTGTGTTCAAGGTTGGCGAGGTCAGGGGAACGGGGCGGGGGGGGAGGGGGGGTACCTGGGGGCGTACTAGTTCCCTTTCACTGGGTCGTCTCACCCCACCTGGTGTCCTAGTTTAGAGCTTCCGGGAGCAAGGACAGAACTCACGCAGGGGGAAACTGAGGCACAGAATTTCGACCAGAGGTGAGTATGAAAAAGGGGTCCGACCTGATTCAACATCAAAGGTCACCAGTCCTGAATCCGCGGACCCTGCTCCCTTGCCCGGTAATGGGGAGGGTCTACCCACCCAGGGAAGGGCGCGCCGGGCCACATCCCCATCGGCCGCCTCCTCCTAAGGAGCAAGGGGCCTCGCAATCCGGACACTTCCTGCCCCAGCTCCCACCCCGGAGCTCGGAGAGAAGCTACTGGGCGGTTCCTCCCCGGCACTTGCTGTCCTCTCTACCACACCCCCATCCCCGGCCTTCGCGCGCACCGGGCCTCTTGGCCGGTCCTCGCGCGCCCTCTGCTGGCGCCTCCTGAGAAGCGCTCCCGTCGGCCTACGTACTCTCTCCATCTCCAGCCCAACACACCTGGCGGCGGCGCCCGGCCTCCCCCAAGGCCCCGTCCACCGCCCTGATCCACATTTTGCGGTGCCGCCCCCGCTCGCAAGGAGGCACCCTGGAGCACTCCTCTATCCCGCCATCCCCAGCTTCTGAGCAGTCGCTGCCATTCCAGATCCCAGGGAGGCCCGCTTGCCTGTTCCAGAAGAGTGGGCGGAGTGAGGTCCAGCAAGACAGAACTTGAAGCTTGGAGTGGAGAGAGCATTTCTCTTGCCCGTGGAGCCACGTTCTGGAGGAGCATCTGCAGTCCGAGTCTATACGTCACAGGGCAGCAGGTGGGGTTCCTTCAGGGCCTCCCCCTGGACTTGGCCCTGCAACTTCCAAAGGTACTTTGGTGGGGGAGGGTCGGGGAGGTCCTCAAGGTAGGGGGACCTTGGTGTTCAGAAGCTCTGAGGTGGGGGCTGCAGTCCTTGGCCCATGAGGTGGGAAGCTGGGGCTGCTCAGCGCTGCAGGACTGTTCTCTGGCATGGAGAGGAAAGACATGGCCTCTGGGGGCCTCTCTCCTGGGGCCAGACCCTAAGGGTCCTGGGCTTTCTCCCCATTAGGCAGCTTGGGAGGAAGAGGGACAGGCCAGGGGGTGATCCTTTCCACTGGGGTGTCTGGCCCGGTAGGTAGGGAGGGTGGCTCGACCAGAGGCCCTTGCCACACTGGCCCCAAAGTTCTCTAATACAGCAGAGTCCAAAGTCATGGTGTTGAGAGAGGATTCCTCAGGTGAAGCCTGGAGCTGAGGGGAGGAGTCTCTCAGGCCAGGCCAGGCCCCCAGCAAGCCCTGTGTGGAGTCCATGTGGGAACAAGTCAAGTATGTGTGGAGCTATGAGAGGGGGGTCCAGTGTGTGCAGGGACATGTGTAGGAGCTGTGGGGGACAGGCTGGGCATGTGTAGGGATAGATGTGAGCTACAGAGCCAGGACCCTTGCCTCTAGCAGGGCTGGAGTTTGAGAGTCAATGACCCCACATCACTAATTCCCTAATGGAGGTGGGAGGTTAGGGGGTCCCATCTCAGGGCAAATGGGCATTTGCTGATTCAGAACTCCAGTTCTCAGGGACAGGGATTGTGTCCTTCACCATCAGCATCAGGAACCTCCACAGACTCTGAAAAGCTCAGGGCTCTTTGCTTTGTGGGAGAAGCAAAGGGAGAGAAGTTAGCAGACAGCCCAGTTAGATCTGGGCTAGAGCCACTTCCATAGGGGGAGCCAGGGAAACCAGCTGGGCTTCCTTGGGTCACAGAGATCTGAGAATGAAACCCAGCTGTTCTCACATGCTGTGTGACTTAACACAAGTGAATGAATCTCTCTGGGCCTCTGTTTCCTCATCTGCCAAATGGGGATAATAGGGCTGTAGGGAAGGTTACATGATATAGTCCATGTGCAGGGCTGGGTTAAGGGTAGACTGGCCAGGCTCAGAGTCAATCAATAAATGCTGCTGGAATAAACCAGAAATATGGTGCAGCTAACCCAGGTCTCCTCAGTGGAGACTCTTTCCATAATTTGCAAAATGTCAGTTGGTCTTCCTCAAAATCCATGATGCTGCGACCTTCCAGTGGGAATCAAAAACATCTCCCCCCAGCACCCACCCAGGACCCATGAATAAATACTTTTTGAAAACTCTAGTTTGGGGTGAAGGGGAACTCGGTTTGAAAGCACATTAAATTATCAGCCATGCCCTAACCACATTCTAGAAGCCTCTGCCTACGCCAATTCCATAGAGGCTCATCCTGTCAAGGACCCATTCCTGTGAGGTGAGCTTGCTACTCCTCATTACCCAGGGGTCCAGACTCCACCTGGCAGGAATCATAAATTTAAATGCTTACAAGGGTTTAGTCCCAGGTGAAACAATAGGGAGTGATGAGAACTTTGGCAACTAGGGAGCAGCTCCAGTCAATTGTTGCCATGTGGGAATACGGTGGTGGTGGTTGTGGGGGGAAGTAGCATTAGGATAGAGCCTTAGACCTCTCCCAGCTTCATCTCCCTCCCCCATCGTAGGACCCTCCTAAGATACCCTTCTCCTAAGTCCTGCATATTAGGTTTCTACTGCTGCACAACAAAAGTGGTAACAAATCACAACTTAGCCCCTAAAAACAAGACCCATTATTTCACAATTCCGTAGACCAGAAGTCCAGGCAAGCTCAGCTGAAT
The DNA here is from genome assembly GCF_059928025.1 of Delphinapterus leucas. Taxonomy (NCBI): domain Eukaryota; kingdom Metazoa; phylum Chordata; class Mammalia; order Artiodactyla; family Monodontidae; genus Delphinapterus; species Delphinapterus leucas. The sequence continues at coordinate 60,394,284 of NC_143144.1, forward strand.
TCTCTGATTAGGGTTCCACAAGACCTAAATCAAGGTGTTGGCCAGGCTGGGCTCTTATCTGGAAGCTCTGGGAAAGATCAGCTTCCACACTCATTCTCATTGTTGACAAAATTCAGTTCCTTATGGTTGTAGGACTAAGGTCCCCATTTCCTTGCTGGCTGTCAGCTGGGGGCTGCTCCCTGGTCCTTGCACAAGTCCCCTTCCATCTTCAAAGCCAGCAAAGGTGTGCTGAATCTTCTGCTTTGAATATCTCTGCTGCCCCTTCTGCTAATAGCCAAAAAAACCTGCTTTTAAAGGGCTCACATGATTAGACCAGAGGCACCCAGATAATCTTCCTTTTGCCATATGAGGTAACATAACCACAGGAGTAACACCTCATCAGAGTTGAAGGCTTTACCCACACTCAAAAGGGAGGGGGTTATACAAGGGCAAAAGTCACTAGGGGATTTTCAGAGAATCCTGCCCACCACACCCAACCTTCAAGATGGGGTAGAAACAGCCCCCGCACCCCGACCTAGATCCCAGACTTCTGTGAGACATTGAGTCAGTCACCTCCCATTTCTGGTCCCGTTTCCTCACCTGTAAAATGGGGTAACGTGGTAGATAAAATCTAAATCCCTCCCAGGTCTCACATACTCATAATGAGGCAAGAAGACGGAGAATCTGACCGTTTGGACTGCAGAGGCCCCACTGCTCAGGAACTGCATAACCCTTCCAGAAACACCCCCTGCAGGCCTTCGAAAGGGCCTTACCAAGAAAAGCAGTACAGCCACAGAGCACAGCCAAGATGCTTAGTGTAAGAGGCCCAGCCACCCTGCTGGGCTGGGCTGGGCTGTAGGGAAGTGGCCACTGCTGTTGGCCAGAGACTATGGGTGCCTGTGAGGCCCCACAGACTAGAATGGGTCCCCCCTAGAGTCTGCACAGGGTAAGGTAGCCTACACCTTGTTGGTGGGGAAGTGGGGTGAAGACCACGTACCCTCCCCCCACCTCTCAACTGGAGCCGACCTTCAAAATCCACCTCCCAAATCCATCCTGTCTGACCCCAGTCTCAGCCTCTGGGTACCCAAAAGGGCTTTCTCGGCCTCTTCCTGCCCCTTCCACCCAGACCTAGCTGGACAGGGGTAGTTGATACTAGCATCCCAGACCCTCTGGGCTGTTCCTGCCCAGGGAGGGGCCAAGGGTCTCAGGAGTCTCTCATCTGGGAGTCCCAATCAATCACTCCACATTCCCCCGCCCCCGGCTCCCCCCACAGTAACAGAGCCTCTCTTCCAGGCTCCCCTCCAGCCCTCCCAGGCTCTACTTTCTGTTCTGCAGGCAAGCTCCCCTGCAGGGGTCACCACCCGCCAGGCTTCCACCAAGGCCTGGCAGAGGGGCTGGAAGGAGACCCTCCCCAACTCCATCCAAGCGCGGGAACTGGGTAAGAGGCGGGGAAATGAATATTAATTTATCATGATTAGGCAAATCCGGCAGGGAGAGCAGATTCCGGAGGAGGCTAAAAAGATGAATTTCAGCAATAAAATTAAATAAGGATGGACGGGCGGCCCCTCCTCCCTCCCGCTTTGCTGATCTCTCTCTTTCTTACAATTTATGAGGCCAATTATGAAGATGAGGTTGGAAGTTCCTGCAACTTCACTAAATGCAAACGGCGGTCCCTGCTGTTCCCATCAAATTAATTAACCGCGCGCTATTGATGGCCGCTCAAGGCTGACGCAGGCGGCCGGCCCTGCGGCCGCCTCCAGGACACGAGGACTCAGAGTCTGCAGCCCATTGGGCCTCTACCACCTTCTGCAGTCCCTGCCCAGCACCACAGGGGACTCCAAGGACTCCCCTTCCAGGCCCTGCCTGAGCCCTTGATGACCCTGGGGCATGCACACCGAGGTCTAGGTTGGCAGACACACTGACACACACCCAGGTTGTCCACACACGTGTGCAGATGCAAAATCATGAACCCGCAGCACACAAACACAGGGCCAGGGATGTACTTTAGGCACACAGGCAAATGCCCACGCAGTCAGACACAGGCACAGTGGCAGCTGAGCTGAGGGAACCGGAGCCTGGTGGGTGAGGACAGCAGGGCTAAGGGAGTCTCGCTGCGGGAGGAACATAATGTCTGGGGCCATGGGCCTTCTCCATCAGCGCCAGGCCCGGGTCCAGCAGAGCGAAGGGTCAGACAGCGGTTCTGAGCAGTGGCCCACTGCCTGGTGCCCGTACTGCCCTCCCATGGCATTCTCAGAGCCCTGCCCACAGTCCCTCCACCGCTGGGTCCTCTCCTCACCTCTGGGACATTTTTCAGTATTGTTCCCTCTTGGTCTTTCGCTAGGGCTCAGCTTCTGCACTGACCTCCAGTGTGGGGGACCAAGGCTTGCAGAGCCCCTGGTTCAGACTATGGGGATGAGGCCTGGCCCAGGGTCTCAGGCCAGTTTGGGGACTTCAGCCCTGAGGGTCCCCCTGTTCCAGAGCTCAGAAGCAGGGCTGCCCAGTGGCTCAGGCGTTCTGGAAAACTATCTGGCTGGTGTCCAGACTGAAGGGCAGAGTCAACAGAGGACTAAAGGTCTGGGGGCTGAGCCCGTTCTAGGCCTGGGGCAGCTGGTGTCTGCAGAGTATGGGTAGCAGCAAGTGCCCGAACAGCTGTAGCTGCCGTGTGAGGTTGATCTCTGGGATGGTGAGGAGGGCCTAGAAAGGGGGCCTCTCCTGTTGGGGAAGTGAAGAGAGGAAATGATGTCTTCTCCAATCTGTCATTCCTAGTCCTGGCAAGAAGCATCCCATTCTGTTTAAAGGGACAGGAACTCATAACCCTCTTGTGGAGAAGCAGGACAAAGGGCCTGGGTTTCCCATTCCCAGCCCTTGAGTCCTGGAGGGCAGGACATGGCTGGACCTGTCCACCTTGTAGTGCCCACTCCAGGCCTGGGAAACCCTGGCCCTGTGCCCACACCTGCTCCCCCAAGAGCAGCCAGAAGCCAGGAGGAAAGTTGGCCTGGTCTCGTTCCCCTTTCAGTGCAAGTCTTGGGCCAATGTTATCAATCCAGGCCCTGGGAAAAGATGAGGCTCCCGGGTTGGCAGGGCTGGGGCTGAGCAGCCTGGAGAGGATTGTACCTTAGGCACAAAGTGCAGGGGGAAACTGGGAGGCTCAGACTGAGCACGGGGCAGCCAGTCCATGAGGACTGGGCTCCCAGCTTTGCCTACCACCTGCCCCTCCCCTACTGCAGCCATGTAAGGAGGCCCCTCCCTTTCCCCACACCCCACTGCACTTCCAGGGACATCCTCCACCTCGCAGCAGGGCCTGCTCACACCCACCATCCCTCCGCTCACTTTGTACAGGGAAAGAACAAGACATACCCTGTCTATTGGTCCTCTATCGCTACAGTAACAAATTTCCATACACTCAGTGGCTTAAAACAACGCAGTTATTACTAAACAGTTCTATTGTTTAGAAGTCTGACACAGGTCTCCCTGGAATAAAACTGAGGTGTTGGCAGGGCTGTGTTCTGTTACAGAGGCTCTAGAGTAGAATCTGTTTCCTTGCCTCTTCCGGTTTCTAGAGGTTGCCCACATTCCTTGGCTGGTAGTCCCGTTTCTCTGTCTTCAAAGGCAGAAACATCACATCTCTCTAACCTTCCTTCCTTTGTCACCTCTCTCTGATTGTAGCCAGGAAAAGTTCTCCACTTTTAAGGACTCATGATTAGATTGGGCCCACTGGCTAATCTCCTCATCTCAAAATCCTTAACTTTAATCACATCTGCAATGTCCTTCTCTTACCAAGTAGGGTAACATATTCACAGGTTCCAGGGATTAGGCTGTGGACATCTTTGGGAGACCGTTACCCTGCCCACCACACCTGTGGTCTGGCCAGAGACCACTGTGGCTCAGGAAGAGAGTGACGATGAGCTGAGCTAGGGGCAGGAAGTAGGCCTGTGGGGCCCTTCCTCTTTGTTAGGGCCAGGTGGTGAGTGGGTGGTAGTTTTGGGGTGCTCAGTTGCTAGATAGGATGCCGATTCCCACCAGGGTTCCAAAATTCAGTCTCCCTTTTAGCAGGATGGGGCACTGTGTTGAAAGCCCACCCAGGAACCAGGCTCAGCGCTCAAGTGGCTGGGGAACCCCCCGACACACCCTTTGCTTAGTTTGGACTCAGAGGATCGCCCCCTCTGCCAAACTGGGCAGACTTCTCAAGACACAGAATCCTCCATTAGCTCTTCTCCTGGGCTCCTGTGCCACACTGAGCAGCCCAGAGGACACCACCCGCAGGATGGGTCTCTCTGGAGGGTGTGGGCACTCCTTTTTAACCCATGATTTCCTGTTGCCCTTACCAGGATGTGGGACCAGGAATTTGTACGGTTTGAAGGTGGTCTCCAGAATTCTGAGTCTCCTGGGGGGGGGGGTTGGGGGGTCCTTTCCCTCCTTCCCACAAGAGATGGCAGGAAAGGGGGCCAGGCCCCTGGTACCAGATCCAGAAGTCAGCACTATCCCTCCCTATGGTTCTGAAGACTTCCTGTGTGTAGGAAGGGGTTAATTGGCCAACTTATCCTGTGACCCACTGGTTCCCTCTTCTCCTAGCCCTGGAGGCCTTGCTCCTCTGGGTCTGGAGAGGCTGCTGAGCAGGCTGGGGCATTCAGGTGGGAAGCGAAAAGAGAGGAGCAGCAATGTTTGGACACAGACACCCCAGGCTTCGGACTTCTGTCAACTCCACCCCTTACTGGGGATGGTGGCGGGCACGGAGGGCCCAGTTGAGTAGACTAGCAGAGCTCCTAAGTGGGACTGAAAGCAGCCCTAACATCTGGGGGGCCCAGAGATGTCCCAGCTCCTCTTTTCCACTCCAGGCCCGGGGCAGCCACACCTCCCTGGGAGTAGAAGCTCCGAGGAGAGGCTCGCCCCTCACGAAAGCTTCTGGCCCTTTGATGTGGCTTCTCTGGTACTGAGCTGTGAAAGGGGCCCTCCAGACTCCCACGGCTTTTGATTCCTTCCCTGGCATGACCCATGCAGGCAAGGCCCCACGGCTTGGACTTCAAGGTTCTGAACTAGAGTTGAGGGGCCCATTCTAAGGTTGCTGGGATCTCCTGAGACCAGGCCAACAAAGGCCAGCTCTGGGACTCTGCAAGTTACCAACAGATGCAGGACTCGGCACCTGCCCCCTCCCTGCCTCAATGCCAGCACACTCAGGTGGAGCCCATCTCTGCGGCCCGGGCTCCTTGGTGCTCCTCCAACGCAGCCACCTTCTCCTGCCTCTGAGCCCGATATTCTTTATATTGTACTTGGTATGCCCAAACCTTCCCAGTGCCCCTCTCCCCTTACCAAATGTTTCCTGTCCTGCAAGGTCCAGTCTATGAAACCATCCTGATGCCACTAGCTGGACCCTCCTAGCTGCTCTATCAAACTAAGCCCCTCAGCTTGACTTTCAGTCCTCTACCAGCCTGGCCTTCTCCCGACACCCAGCACGTAGCATCCCCTCTAAAGCAGGTTCCTTAGTTGTCCCCAAACAGAGCTGCTTACCCCTCTCAAATAGGCTATTTCCTGCCAGGCTGCCCCTCGCCTCCTCCAGGCAGCCTTCCCTGACTGCCTCAGCCCTGTCAGTGGCACACAGGTCACCATTTATTTCTTCCTAATGAGCCTTGCCACCTTTGTTCATGTCCTCAGATAACCTGTTCTAGGGCAGGGTCCACAGGATATGCTGATGGGTAGACAGGCGCTCCTAATTCCCGACTCCATGAATTCTCCCTTTTAATGTCCACCCCTGCCCCCTTCTGAGTTGTTCAGGAGCTGACTCAGGCCCGGCCTGTTTGGAGAACAGTTAACTGGCCTCTCTGGGTTCCCATTCACCTCCTATCTCTGTCCCCGCCTGGGAGAAGAAAGGCAGGCAGAGGCTGCAGCAGCTCACAGACACACCAGGCAGGTTGAATGTCAAGTGCACTTTACTGGATCCCTGGGCCTTCCAATGCTATCCTCATCGCGCCTGGGGTGCCCCTTCCCTACACTGCCAGCTGCACAGGAAGTGGGGTGGGCGGAGGGAGCACGCGTGGAGTGGCTCATTCTCCTGCTCTGAAGGGTCTTGGGTGATGTTGGGCCTCAGCTGTGCACCTCTCCCCTGCAGCCCCCATCCCATGCTAGACCCTCCTTGGGGTAGAGAAGGGGGATGCCTGGGCCTTCAGCACAGGAAGCTGGCCTCAAACCAGGCACCAGTTCCTGCTTAAAATGGGGCAGGGGGCCATGTGCAAAACTCTCCCAGGGGCAATGGTGAGTAGAAGGGGCAGCACCCTGTTCCTGTCAGGGAGAGGGCTGGGTAGCCCTGGGAGCCAGGCTGGCCTTTTCCATCAGTGAGTCAGGTTCAGCCAGCTGAGGCTGGAGGAATGGCCAGGAGGGGCAGCTGGTCCAGCTTGGCACCCCCTCCCCCAGTCATGGGTCACCAGTCCCGCTCAGCTGGTTCTCGGTAGGGCAGGCCTAAGAGCCTGAAGACATCCTTCTCAGTGGGGGTGGGCAGTATTTGGCCAAGCCCCACCTTGAGGCCTTGGGTGTCCCGGACCACAGCTGTGCTGAGCGCATGCTCCGACAAGCTCATGCCCTTGGTCTTGGCCAGAGCCCGCATGGAGCGGTTGAAGTGGGCAGAGCCAGTGAAGTAGAGCAGGGCACAGGCAAACTCGCTGTAGGGAACCACAATGATGTCCAGTCGTCGGTGCCGCCGCCCTGGCCCTGGGAGCTGGCATACACCCAAGTACTTCTGCTGCTGGCCGTTCTCCTCCTGGCTCACCAAGTCATCCGTCAGGAACCCTGGCCCAATACAGGAGGGCTGTTGGGAGGGCAGGGAGCCAGGCCCTGGGCTGCCCAGCCCTGGGCCGCCTAACCTCCCAGGCTTCTCCTGATTATCCTTGGGTCCTCTATTCCCAGCTCATCTACTTATTTGCTGGGCGACCTTGCCCTCTCCAGGTCTGTGTCCTTTTCTGTAAAACATGCATAGTAATTCTTCTCCAAGTCCCCCACAGGGGCACAGAACGATCAGAGGAGGCACTCAAACTGTAGCTATTACTGAGCACCTCTTGGGAGGTAGGGGAAGCTGATTCATCTCTTCCCTGAAGTGGCTCTGGCCACAGGAGAGAGGTGGAATTTTCATGAAGCAGCCTTCCCCTGCTTCCTGCCTAGAGATTGCCACTCTGAGGTTCTCCCTCCTGGGGGCCACTCCTCCCCTGCCCCCCGGCTCACCCAGGGGTGGGGCTTATACCTCGCTGCCGGAGGCTGTCCAGGAGGCGGCTGAAGATGCCCTGGTGAGACCGGCCGTCCGGGTGGGTGACCAGCACATCCACATCACCGCAGGTTGCCTTCCCCCGTCGGTATGAACCACATGCCAGGCACAACAGCCCAGGGTTGAAGGCCTGAGCTGCTTCCCGGACCTGAGAAAGGACAGCGAGGGGGGTGAGGCCTGTGGGCCTCAAGCCCTGCCAGGAATTCATCACAGCAGCGCAAGGGCCTTCCTTGACGCAGAAGCCCACATGCCCCCTCATGTCCCAAGCCAATCCCTGGATGCATGATCCAGCCTGAGGGAGAGAGCCCCAAGGAACAGAGGCAGAGCTCCACCCTGGAGAGTGGCAGTTCTCCACCTTGGCTAGGACAGAAGAGAAGAAAACGTGCTCACATCACCGGGGGTGGCCTGAGGAGAGAGGTGAGAAGATGAGAAGATGAGAAGATGTGCTCGGATTCTGAGGGAAGGCACCGCTCTTCAAGAGCAGAGAGACATATCTTCTCTGGGCTTCTGTCCCAACCCATGCACCCAGGTCTGTGAAACTCCACTGAGAACAAACGGCCGGGTGCCGAGAAGCCCTCAGCCAGGTCTCCACAGTCCCAGGTGTCTTTGGATTTGGAGCTAAAGGCAGAGTGTGTGAGTTGGGGCTTGAGGCCTGACAGGTGGCTGGCAGGGTGCCCCAGGCCCAGGCCTCTGGGGGAGATGGAGCCTAGAAATACAGCTGCAGGTGTAACAAAGGAAAGGAGGGAAAGCAAAAGGGAAGCACTTCTGAGCCAATGCCCACATCCTTACTTGGAGGAATGGGGCTCGGTGGGGAGGGAGCTGAGACAGAGGGAACTGTCAGCTGAAGGACCATCCCTCACTGAGGGGGGATAAGGCCATTAGCCTCCACCCCAGAAACACTGAGGTCTTTCATATGCGGATATCTCTCTCTCACACACACACACACACACACACACACACACACACACACATACACGCCCACTTCCTCCCCGGGACACTGAGATTTCTGGGGCCCTGGATACCTCAATTCTCCTGACAGGCAGGCTCTGCTAATCCCCTCAATTCCCTTCTTGAGCCTCCCAAGAGGGTGGAGGAGGCCTAGGATGAGTAATCCCATCAAAACCTCCTAAGGCTGGAGACCTTAAATGGGGAGAGTGGGCCAGGTGGGGAGCCACTTCTGTTCCAGTGGGTCAGGGCTGGAGGCTCGCTGGGGCATTCTCTATGCCCAGATACCGTGGCTGAGTGACAGGTCATCACTAGCACCAAGGCCTGGTGATGGGTGGACAAAGGGGCTTGCCTGTCCCTCCCACACTAGCCTCAGAGTCCTGTGGCTGGGAGTAGAGCTGGAGGCTGATTTCAACTAAGCTGGGCCAGAGTCTCCAGGGAGTCCTACCCTATCAGAATCATAGACCAAAGTAGGAGCAAATCAGCCCCTACCCCTAATGCCAACTGAACAAATGTACCCTAGTCTCCCTCTAATCTAGGTTTAATATGAACTGAATCCCTAACCCAACTCTACACCAAACACTAATCTTGGCTGAACCTTATTTCCAGGACAATCACAAATTTTAACTAAAAGCATCCAACACTAAGAAAACCCTACTCCTAATTCAGGCCTAACCTTAACTCAGCTCTTGATCTAGCTTTCCTCTAACCCCAAACCTAGTCCTATTGGCACTGTGCTTCTACACCAACCCTAACCCAAACCCTGAACCAGCCTTGGGTGACCTGCAGAAGGTGTGTACTTCTGGAGATATAAAATTTTGTACATTTAAAAAAATTGTGGAGAGAAAGAGTCCATGGTTTTCATTAGGTTCTCAAAGAAGTTTGTGAATCAAAAAATGTTAAGAACCTCTGCCCTGATCACCCTAACATAGCCCAGTTCAAATCCCAATATCCTTGAGTAGTTCTGACCATAATCCATCTCTAATCTAGCCCTAACATTAACCCAGTCCTAACACCATTCTAGCACCTAAACCAGTGCTAACTCTGCCCGATACTGAGAACCCTACTGCAGAGAGCTAATGTTGCAGCCCTTTCCTACCTAAGCCAATTGCTCTTTCCCCACTAGTCCCAACCTCTGGCCCCCCATAGCTTCCTCTGCCTGCTGGGCTCCCCTGCTGAGGGATCCGGAGTTCTTGGCTTTGAGCCAGGCCCTGGCGTCGTAGTAGGACCTGGCTCTCCTTACTGGTCTGGAACACCTGCTTACTGTCTGCTCAATCTCTGCAGCCTCCTCCCTGGGCATGCGATCCAGGAAGTCATCATAATGCTTCAGGCCAATGGCCTGCTGGGTAGTCAGAGAGGCCTGGTTTCGGATGTCTTCTAGGCTCCGGAAACCCTGAGAAAATAGCCAGATGGGAAGGCTATGAGGATCCAGGACCAATGAAGAGGCAGTGAATAAGCACACACACAAGGCTTCCATCACCCCCAGACTCCAAGGAAAGCCTGAGGCAGGACCAACCCCAGGAGCGGTTGGGTCTGTAATCAGTGGGACTTGGGAAAGGCAGGGGGCATGGAAGACACACCTCAGTCCAGCCCTGCCACAATCCTAAAACACTGGTTCATGACTCCATCGATCTGGGAGTGATTCTGGGCATGGCTGGGTTTGGGAACCACTGTTCTGGATACTCAGCCCAGAGGCCTGGTCTCCTGAGGAAGGCCCCTGCTGGTCTGGGGGACAGATCTTGTCTCTGCCTACACCACAGATTAAGCCTCAACGATACCAAGCAACAGGGCAGTTCTGAGAGCCAAGAGAGGGATCTGCATGGGCCCTGGTCCCTTTGAGAAGTGGTCTCTCTATAGTCTGGGTTCATTCTCATCAAAGCACAGCGTAACAGGACTGTGGGACAGGAGCTCTAAGATACAGTAAAACTGAAGTGGGGGCTGGGACAGGGTGTGACCTGATGGTACCACATCTGGGCAGTCTTGGTTCCAGCTCCCCAGATGTTGGAGAAGAGCTCTAAGACAGGCACGCTTTCACTGATGTGGTCCAGCTTCCGCAGATGCCCACTCTCCAGGATCTCTACGATCTTTTCAGCCATCCGCTTTCCAATTCCAGAGATACTGAAGGCCTCCTAGAGGAAGGGGAGGCAGAGGCAGGAAGGAAACTGACTCCTTTAGCAGATGTCTGAGTAAAAGCCAGTATGGCCGGTGGGCAAATGATAGCTGTATAAAGCTTGGGCAGAGTTGAAGATAAGAAGTTTGGATGGAATGGGCTGGGAAACTTATCTGCTGGTTCCCAGAGGGATGGAGGTCAGCACAGGAAGCAGAGGAAAGGCAATAATGACGATACTAGTCACCACTGCCATCATAACAGTGGAGCTAATATTTATGAGGCTTTACCCTGTATCAGGTCCTGCATTACAGGGGTCATCTCATTAAGTCCTCATGGGAATACTGTGTCTGTTACTATTCTTAGTCCCTTTTTACTTTTGAGGAAACTGATGCTCAGAGGGTTTAAGTAACTTACTTTAGGCAAGTTACAGTTAGTGAATGATGGGAACCAGAATTCAAACTCTGGTCTGTTGACCTTCAGAGCCTGAACTTTTAAAAAACTTTTTATTATGGAAAAAATTCCAAAGGAGAGAGAACAGTATACTGGACCCCAAGTACCCATCACCCAGCTTTTATAATTATCAAGATTTTGACAAGCCGCTTTCATTAATCTCCCCATTTTTTTTCTTTTGTGCAAGTCCCAAACATCAGAGAATCTTAATCACTCCACCTGATCCCCACTTGTGACTGGTGCTTCCACCGACCTCTGGCCAGTAAAGAAAAGACCCCCCCCCAGCCCCCCACATACCCTCCCCTGACCCCCAGGTACCTGGTAGGAGGTGACAGGCTTGTGGAAGCTCTTGAGGGCATTAATGGCCTTGGCATAGCCCAGGGCTCTCCACTTGTCCCCCTGAACACTGTAGGCTTTGGCCAGCACTTCCAGCTTCTCTGTGATGTGGCGGTTGTAGTTGGTCGCCTTCTGGCTCGAAGGCTGTGCACAGACCCACTTATCCAGGCCCTCAGGGGCTGGGCTAGGCTCACCATCTCCCTCAAGGGGGGTTGGGTAGCGGCCGCTGATCAGGGCTTCCAGATCAGCTGCGCCAACCTGGGTCTCTTCCCCATCACTGGTTTCACCACCAGAGCCGGGCTTGACATAGGGAAGGAAAAGAGACAATAAGTTCGTGCCCCCCATGAGGAGGGCTCCTCAGAGGTGGGGGCTGAGTTTCCTAGTCAGACCCGAGAAGGACGCTAGGTCTTCTGCAGCAGATTTGGGTTCCATGTGGCTTCCTCTAGGGCCCAGCCCTAGGATCCCCAGTGATATGTGGTGGATATGGCCTGGGCAAATGCAGGAGTGATGAGTGTTGAGAAGAGTTAAATGGCTTCACAGTAAAGAGAGCCCTCCTCTCTCAGGGGCCTGGGACATTCTGAACAACCACCAGGCTCTCCCTGTTTCTGTGATCTAGTTCCCAGGAGAACAGAGCTGTGGGGCCGGGGAGGCTCCTCACCTGTGCTTGGAGGCTTGCGACTTCCTCTGCCCTCCAGGGAGGAGATACAGGTCTGGTGCGAGGAGGGGAAGGAGAGAGGACTGTCCTGAGCTGAGCCTCACTAGCTCCAGGAGGAGTCGAAGAGCCTTGGTCTGCTTTGCTGAGCTGTGCTTGATCCAGGTACCTGCAGGATGGTGATGGGAGGTTAAGATACCAAAGTCTCACGCTATCTCTGTTCCCAATCCTTCTCTACTCTGAAATCATGGTTTTTTTAATGTGTCCAATTAAGACGATGAGAGTTTAATAGCTCAAGAAAACATCTGAGGAAAGACTAGGACCAGCCTACCTCTTGGGGATGAAGATGCTGAATCCTGCTGTGTCCACGAGCCTTCTCTCCTGTAGGCACGAGCTCAGCCAGGCTGACTTCACCAGCTGAGCACCTGGGGGCAGCCAGGGCAGTCTAAGGAGGCGGAGGGCTCGCTCACAGTCCATGCCTTCATCCACCACGATGTGAGTGACCCCTGGGGCCTGGGCAGGGCATATCTGGCCACCATGCTGGACAATCTGCTTCTCAAAGAGTTCTGCCCGGGCTCGCCCAATGCCAGTGGGTACAACATGCGCCCGCACGGAGCTCAGCCACTCTGTGGAGGGGACATCCAGATCCCTACTGTCGTACTTTCAGACATGATCCCAATGAACCCTTCACAGTCCCCTCCCCCCAATCGTTTTCCTCCACCCAGACAGCCTGCCTTCTGGGGATTCCACCACAGGCATACAGTTAATTTCCTATGGGCCATCACTTGATGTAAGGGGCAAGGATTCTGATACGTCCTGTTCCCTGATATAACCTAGAACAGTGTCTGGCACCTTGTAGTTACCCTGTAAATCACTTCATTTGATCATTTAGTCTTTCAACACATATTAGTAGACACTTATTATGTATCAGGCACAAAGCACATGTTTTGCCATTATAAGCCTCACAGTCTAATAGATTCCCCTCCCCCAACCCAGCCCACCATGTAAGCTTTTGCCATCTATTTGTCAATTTGGCTGCAAAATAACTTGTAAGTCTGGGGACCTAAGAAGGATCCCCTCCTCGCAGCAGCAGGCAACCTCCTAGAGAGCAAATGATTCTGCCGGTCATTTCCTTAGGGACCAGGGAGTATTTTCTGATTTATGGAGGTCTCAGGGTGGGGTAGAAGATAAAACAGCAAGTCGCCTGTCAAAGACTGGGGACCAAGCCTAGGACAAGGCAGGTAAAAACAAACCTGCAGGCTCTGGGCGGACAGAGTCAACTGCAATATCTGATTCTGGGCATGAACGAAGTAAGAAGCCTCAGGCTCAAACACATGAGGGTTCTGAGGCTGGGTCCACTCACCTCCTGCTGCTTCTCCGTCTTCCCTCTTGGGAATCTTTGCAAGTGCTTTTGATGATGGATTGGTATGAATTTTCTTCCGCTTGGGAAATGCCTTCAAGATGCCCCTGGAGTCCATTGAGGTATGGCTGGAGCCTGGCCTTTCTGTTGGAGGGTTGATCAGGGCAGCTGTCATGTGGAAACCCAGAACTGAGGTCCCCCAAGCCCTTTGACTATGAAGGTGGGGTCTCTACTGACCAGGCCTTGGGGACAGTAGCCAAGTTCCCAGGAGTCTCCCAAAACCCATCTGAACTTGGGTGGTTTAGCCTAGCTCTATACTCACCACTTTCAGAGTACTGGGGAAAATAAGGGGAAGAGTGGAACTATTGGGGGAATTTTGATGGGTACCAAATGATATCATTTCTCAGGGAGTTGCTCTGAAGATTAAGTGTGCAGTGTCTGCTCCTGCTGCATCCCACTTCCAAAAGGCTTTACCAAAACGAGATGCCAGGCTAGGAATGGAGCTCCATCTTTAGGAAGGACTTGGGCTCCCAAAATGAGTGGGGACTCGGGGGGACCTGTATATAATCTTTCTCTACCCCCATCACACACCCGCAGAGGAAAACCGGGGTGGGGGATGGCAGGTGGAGATTAGGAGGCGGGGTGGGGAAACGCCCTGCACCTGCCCTGGTCTCGGACCTCTCAGCACGGGGGGAGCGCAGGCCCGCAGCTGCAGGGAGATGCACGACTGCAGCAGGTGTGGGGCGCCTTCCCGGATTGGGGGAGTCTCGGCCTCACAGCTGGGGGTGAAGAAGACGCTGGCAGGTGTGAGGCACCCGCCGTGAACGCAGCTGGCGCGCGCCCGGGACTCCCCCAGCTGGGGGCCAGGCGAGGGATGGACTGTCTGGATCCTGCCCCGAAGGCTCCTCCCCACTCCCCAGGTTCGTTGCCGGATGGGGTCAACTTCAGGCCGGACGGGTCACCGGGGGTGGGCAGGAGTAAATTACTTACCAGAGCAGCCAATGAGAGCAGACGAAGGGCGTGAGGGGTTGCGGGGTGGGAACACGCAAATATCCAGAACTTCTTCCGGGTCATCCGGAAGTGACTCTAGGCGGAAACGGTTGCCATGGCAGCGGCCGGGCACGCGGCTGGGCTGAGGGAAGATGGCGGTGACGGGTTGGCTGGAGAGTCTGCGGGCGGCAGAGAAGACGGCGCTGCTGCAGGACGGTAACTCGAGGCACCCCGCGAGCACCCTCGTCCTTTCCCCCAGCGTCCGGCCCTCCTCTCTGGCGCCTCCGGGAAGGGCCTCAGCCCAGGACGGCAGGGCTGGAAGGTCGCGGCCTCCCCCTAGGGCAGTTACCATTTGCAGATGAGGAAACTGAGGCCCAGAGAGATGAGGTGACTGGAACACACGTCTCTGGACACCCTAGTTTCCTGAACACCACCTCACTCCGCTCTGAGTTTTGTTACTAATAAATAATAATTCTTTTCACGTTCACTGTCATTTGCTCCTTACCGCTGTCCCAAGAGGTGGTTTTGACCCCATTTTACAGAAGAGGAAACTGAAATCCAGGATTTTAGATCGGCCCAAGCTCCCCGAGTCGGTCAGTGGTACAACTGAATCTTGACCTGGGATCCCATGAACCTCAGTCTGGAGGTTCTGTTGCTGAAAGCAGCCTGGTATCATAGAAAGGCAGGACACCTGGGCTCTAGTTAACGACTCTGCCTTTAATTTACCGTGGGCTTCCCAATCGGCCTCTTGACTTGTTTGAACCTCATTTTCCTCATCTGTAAAATGAGGTGGATGGATTACCTGTGTTGTCTCTGAGGTCCTTTCCAGCTGTAATGTTATCTTTGTAAGTGAACCTCTAAATGTTCCCTGGGTCTTTAGAGGAGACAAAGCAACCCCCTACCCCCACCTCGTGCTGGTCCTGGAAGAGGTGGGCACAGAGGTATGGATGGAGTTCTGACATTCTTCCACCCTAGGACTGGCCAGTGCTTCAGGGTCCCTTCCTGGACTCACTTGGCAGCCAGAATGAATTCGGTCTGAATTCCTGTAGCTTTCAGGAAACCAGCAGGGACTGACATCCACAGGCAGAGGCCAGTCAAGAAAGCGTGGAAATTGAAGTCAGCTGGTCATTTGCTCATTTATTCATGCAGTACTTAGGGATGCTTTTTACTGTGTGTCAGGTTGTGTGCTAGAGCAGATAGAAAAAGACACGTCCCAGGAGTTCACATAGTGGTCAGGAAAAAAATGTAAATAAACAAAAGCTTGTGTGTTAAATAGAGGTTGGACTCTTCTATAAAATGCTATGAGAGCACAGAGGTGAAAATGATTATCTCTTTGAAGGAGGACCTGACAGAAGAGGTGATGTTTATGGGTCCTAAAGGATGAATAGGTGTTTGCTAAGTGGAGAAGAGGGGATAGTTATTCCAGGAAGAATGACTCACGTGTAAAGGCACAGAGGTGTGAAAGTATATGGCTGATTACTAGGGGCATAACAAAACATTTAGTGAGGCCAAAACATTCACCCAGTCATAATATCTCCCTACACTGTGTAAGGTACTAGGTGCTAGGATGCAAGAGTGAATAAAAGGACGCTTTTCTCAAGCGATGAGGGGAAATGGTGGAAAATGAAGAGAGATTGCAGATAAATTGAGGTATGTTGTGATAGATCTCCTATGCCAAACCAAAGATTCTGAACATTATCTCATAGGACAGTGGGGTTTGTTTTTATTGTAAGAAGTACTTAACATAAATTTACCATTTTAGCTTTTTTTAAGTGTACAGTTTTGTGGCATTAAGTACATTCACATTGTTACGCCACCATCACCACCATCCATCTCCAAAACGTTTTCATCTTCAGCTGAAACTCTATACTCATTAAACACTAACTCCCCAGTCTCCTTATCCTCAGCCCCTGGTAATCACCATTCTACTTTCTGTCTTTATGAATTTGATTACAGCAGGAACCTCATATAAGTGGAGTATACAATATTTGTTCTTTTGTGACTGGCTTATTTCACTTAGCATAATGTCTTCAAAGTTCATCCATGTTGTCGCATGTGGAAATGAGGAAATGTCGCATGTCGCTTGAGGAAATTTTGATTTCCTCCCTTTTTAAGGTCTGAATAACATTTTTCCATTGTATGTATATACCGTATTTTGTTTAAACACCAGTGTGTCGATGGACACTTGGGTTGCTTCCACTTTTTTTATTGTGAATAATTACTGCTGTGAACATGGGTGTACAAAATATCTATTCTAGTCTCTGCTTTCACTTCCTTTGGTCAAAGGACAGTGTTTAAACAAATATTTCATCAGTTAGGACTTCGTTAAGTTTTTTTGTGAGTAACATCACAAAACAACATTGTTAGTCCCCCCACCAGACCAAAATCAAAAGAAAGAAAACAAACAAAAAAAGCCAAAGGTGTGTATATGCCTTGTCAAACCGCTCCTGTTGATTTATCCTCCTAATGTGTATGTGAGTGGGCGTAGGATGCTACTAACTTCCCACCAAGAATCACTTCTGTTGCTAATGAGAACCTAACACACTTCTTCATAAATAATTTATGTTCATTGTGGAAATAAGAAAAATAAGCAAGTCACTGGTAATCCTACCATGCAGAGATAATCACAATTGACATTTCCATACAGAAACTTCCATATTTTTTCCATGCATACAAACTCATACATATATATATATATTTTTTTTAACATCTTTATTGGAGTATAATTGCTTTACAATGGTGTGTTAGTTTCTGCTTTACAACAAAATGAATCAGTTATATATATACATATGTTCCCATATCTCTTCCCTCTTGCGTCTCCCTCCCTCCCACCCTCCCTATCCCACCCCTCCAGGCGATCACAAAGCATCGAGCTGATCTCCCTGTGCTATACGGCTGCTTCTCACTAGCTATCTACCTTATGTTTAGTAGTGTATATATGTCCATGCCTCTCTCTCGCTTTGTCACAGCTTACCCTTCCCCCCTCCCCATATCCTCAAGTCCATTCTCTAGTAGGTCTGTGTCTTTATTCCTGTCTTACCCCTAGGTTCTTCATGACATTTTTTTCCCTTAAATTCCATATATATGTATTAGCATACGGTATTTGTCTCTCTCTTTCTGACTTCACTCTGTATGACAGACTCTAGGTCTATCCACCTCATTACAAATAGCTCAATTTCATTTCTTTTTATGGCTGAGTAATATTCCATTGTATATATGTGCCACATCTTCTTTATCCATTCATCCGATGACGGACACTTAGGTTGTTTCCATCTCCGGGCTATTGTAAATAGAGCTGCAATGAACATTTTGGTACATGACTCTTTTTCAATTATGATTTTCTCAGGGTATATGCCCGGTAGTGGGATTGCTGGGTCATATGGTAGTTCTATTTGTAGTTTTTTAAGGAACCTCCATACTGTTCTCCACAGTGGCTGTATCAATTTACATTCCCACCAACAGTGCAAGAGGGTTCCCTTTTCTCCATAGCCTCTCCAGCATTTATTGTTTCTAGATTTTTTGATGATGGCCATTCTGACTGGTGTGAGATGATATCTCATTGCAGTTTTCATTTGCATTTCTCTAATGATTACTGATGTTGAGCACTCCTTCATGTGTTTGTTGGCAGTCTGTATATCTTTGGAGAAATGTCTGTTTAGGTCTTCTGCCCATTTTTGGATTGGGTTGTTTGTTTTTTTGTTATTAAGCTGCATGAACTGCTTATAAGTTTTGGAGATTAATCCTTTGTCAGTTGCTTCATTTGCAAATGTTTTCTCCCATTCTGAAGGTTGTCTTTTCGTCTTGTTTATGGTTTCCTTTGCTGTGCAAAAGCTTTTAAGTTTCATTAGGTCCCATTTGTTTATTTTTGTTTTTATTTGCATTTCTCTAGGAGGTGGGTCAAAAAGGATCTTGCTGTGATTTATGTCATAGAGTGTCCTGCCTACGTTTTCCTCTAAGAGTTTGATAGTTTCTGGCCTTACATTTAGGTCTTTAATCCATTTTGAGCTTATTTTTATGTATGGTGTTAGGGAGTGTCCTAATCTCATACTTTTACATGTACCTGTCCAGTTTTCCCAGCACCACTTATTGAAGAGGCTGTCCTTTCTCCACTGTACATTCCTGCCTCCTTTATCAAAGATAAGGTGACCATATGTGCGTGGGTTTATCTCTGGGCTTTCTGTCCTGTTCCATTGATCTATCTTTCTGTTTTTGTGCCAGTACCATACTGTCTTGATTACTGTAGCTTTGTAGTATAGTCTGAAGTCAGGGAGCCTGATTCCTCCAGCTCCGTTTTTCGTTCTCAAGATTGCTTTGGTTATTCGGGGTCTTTTGTGTTTCCATACAAATTGTGAAATTTTTTGTTTTAGTTCTGTGAAAAATGTCAGTGGTAGTTTGATAGCGATTGCATTGAATCTGTAGATTGCTTAGGGTAGTAGAGTCATTTTCACAATATTGATTCTTCCAATCCAAGAACATGGTATATCTCTCCATCTATTTGTATCATCTTTAATTTCTTTCATCAGTGTCTTATAATTTTCTGCATACAGGTCTTTTGTCTCCTTAGGTAGGTTTATTCCTAGATATTTTATTCTTTTTGTTACAGTGGTAAATGGGAGTGTTTTATGATTTCACTTTCAGATTTTTCATCATTAGTGTATAGGAATGCCAGAGATTTCTGTGCATTAATTTTGTATCCTGCTACTTTACCAAATTCATTGATTAGCTCTAGTAGTTTTCTGGTAGCATCTTTAGGATTCTCTATGTATAGTATCATGTCATCTGCAAACAGTAACAGCTTTACTTCTTCTTTTCCGATTTGGATTCCTTTTATTTGCTTTTCTTCTCTGATTGCTGTGGCTAAAACTTCCAAAACTATGTTGAATAAGAGTGGTGAGAGTGGGCAACCTTGTCTTGTTCCTGAACTTAGTGGAAATGCTTTCAGTTTTTCACCATTGAGGACGATGTTGGCTGTGGGTTTGTCATATATGGCCTTTATTATGTTGAGGAAAGTTCCCTCTATGCCTACTTTCTGCAAGGTTTTTTATCATAAATGGGTGTTGAATTTTGTCAAAAGCTTTCTCTGCATCTGTTGAGATGATGATATGGTTTTTCTCCTTCAGTTTGTTAATATGGTATATCACGTTGATTGATTTGCGTATATTGAAGAATCCTTGCATTCCTGAGATAAACCCCACTTGATCATGGTGTATGATCTGTTTAATGTGCTGTTGGATTCTGTTTACTAGTATTTTGTTGAGGATTTTTGCATCTATGTTCATCAGTGATATTGGCCTGTAGTTTTCTTTCTTTGTGACCTGTTTGTCTGGTTTTGGTATCAGGGTGATGGTGGCCTCGTAGAATGAGTTTGGGAGTGTTCCTCACTCTGCTATATTTTGGAAGAGTTTGAGAAGGAAAGGTGTTAGCTCTTCTCTAAATGTTTGATAAAATTCGCCTGTGAAGCCATCTGGTCCTGGGCTTTTGTTTGTTGGAAGATTTTTTTTTTTTTTTTCAACCCCCCCCCAATAATATAACATTTCACTCCCTACTTGGTATTTTGTGGTACGCGGGCCTCCGCGCAGGCTCAGCGGCCATGGCTCACGGGCACAGCCGCTCCGCGGCATGTAGGATCTTCCCGGACCGGGGCACGAACCCGTGTCCCCTGCATCGGCAGGCGGACTCTCAACCACTGCGCCACCAGGGAAGCCGGAAGATTTTTAAACACAGTCTCAATTTCAGTGCTTGTGATTGGTCTGTTCATATTTTCTATTTCTTCCTGATTCAGTCTTGGCAGGTTGTGCATTTCTAAGAATTTGTCCATTTCTTCCAGGTTGTCCATTTTATTGGCATAGAGTTGCTTGTAGTAATCTCTCATGATCTTTTGTATTTCTGCAGTGTCAGTTGTTACTTCTCCTTTTTCATTTCTAATTCTATTGATTTGAGTCTTCTCCCTTCTTTTCTTGATGAGTCTGGCTAATGGTTTATCAATTTTGTTTATCTTCTCAAAGAACTTTTAGTTTTTATTGATCTTTGCTATCGTTGCCTTCATTTCTTTTTCATTTATTTCTGATCTGATCTATATGATTTCTTTCTTTCTGCTAACTTTGGGTTTTTTTTGTTCTTCTTATTCTAATTCCTTTAGGTGCAAGGTTAGGTTGTTTATTCGAGATGTTTCCTGTTTCTTAAGGTAGGATTGTATTGGTATAAACTTCCCTCTTAGAACTGCTTTTGCTGCATCCCATAGGTTTTGGGTCGTTTTGTCTCCATTGTCATTTGTTTCTAGGTATTTTTTTATTTCCTCTTTGATTTCTTCAGTGATCACTTCATTATTAAGTAGTGTATTGTTTAGCCTCCATGTGTTTGTATTTTTTACAGATCTTTTCCTGTAATTGATATCTAGTCTCATGGCGTTGTGGTCGGAAAAGATAGTTGATACAATTTCAATTTTCTTAAATTTACCAAGGCTTGATGTGTGACCCAAGATATCTATCCTGGAGAATGTTCCATGAGCACTAGAGAAAAATGTGTATTCTGTTGTTTTTGGATGGACTGTCCTATAAATATCAATTAAGTCCATCTTGTTTAATGTATCATTTAAAGCTTGTGTTTCCTTATTTATTTTCATTTTGGATGATCTGTCAATTGGTGAAAGTGGGGTGTTAAAGTCCCCTACTATGAATGTGTTACTGTCGATTTCGCCTTTTATGGCTGTTAGTATTTGCCTTATGTATTGAGGTGTTCCTATTATATTTTTTCTTTCACGAAAATATCATAGTAATAAACTTAAAATTTTTTATATTCACATACATATGTACACATAGATTATGTACACATTCTATGTGTACATATGTACACATATGTACACATAGAATCTTGGGTACAGGAAGATATTCTAAGCACAACTTCTGGATAATAACCACAAAGGAAAAAACAATTGACCATATAAAAATTAAACACTTGTTTGGGAAAACCCACCTTAAACAAAGTTAAAGGGCAATTAAAACAGAACATTTGCAACATATATGACACGTGCTTAATATATACAAAGTTCAATCAGATTAGTAAGAAAAAGATGAATACCCAAATAAAATAGGCTAAGGCCTAAACAGGTAATTCACTAGAAACATGAACAATAAACCCTTGGAGCATTGTTCATCCTTATAACCTTAAGGCCATACAGATATCCTAGTATGGTTATTACAGGATCAACTTTGGCCTCAAGTGAGTTTAAGCCTGGGCTGTCATTTCCTAGCTTTATGACCTTGGACAAGTTACATGACCTTTAATCCTCAATTTTCCTTACTTGTGAAATACAAGTACTGGAGGCACATAGGATTATTTTGAGAATAAATGCAATAAAACATGTAAAGTGCCTGGCCCATAGTAAGCACTGCATCCTGCCCGCACTTAAGACTGGACTCCAGGGGAGAAGAGAGTCAGGCCAGATACCCTCAGCTACTCACAGGGAGCACCTTATACCCCACTCCTGACAGGACAACCTCTTATAGCTCTATGAGCCAAACAAATGAGTAAGGGTGGTGTAACCTAGGCGCCTACTGAGAGGCCCTGCAAATTTGGGGGTGAGTTTCCCCAGAATACAAATTCAGAATGACTCAAGGGAACTATGTCTCAGAGGAGTGAATGGACAGTGAAAAGGCTTGGTAGATCAGATAACAGTTGCAAGTTTTGGCTAGTGACTCCTTTAGCTGGTTAAGGGCCTTGGGGCTATATTCATCAAGCATTCGTTAGGTACCTGTATACTGGGCATTGGTACTGTTATTAGTCTCACTGAGGAGCCTACCTATGTCTACTTACCTATCTGTAAAAATAGGGGAAATTACACAGCCACTTTTAAGAAAATGCTTAGTATTATATTACATAGGTGGAAGAGCTGGTCTAAGAGACGCCATTGGGTTCTTCTGTGCTTTCAACGAAAGATGAAGCAATGTTCATTCATTCTCTCAATCAGTATTTAGGTGAGCTCCTAAAATATGCCAAATACTATACTAAGTGATAGGGAAACCATAGGTGGGGGGATAAAACCCCTCTTACCTTAGTAGAAGAGACAGGCAATAATCCAAAAATCACACAAATACATGTAAAAATAATACCAAGGTAAATGCTGTAAGGAGAACACACGGGGACTAACATCGTATGGATGTGTGATAGAGATGGCCTAGAGATGTACAGAAGAAGGCAGAGCGAGGGCACGGCTGGAGGGAGGCCTTGGTCGGGAAACCCAGTTCAGTATCCTGAGCACATGGGCTTGGTTTTAGGAACTGGGGAGAGAAAGATAAATATGATATCATTCTTGAAACAGATGCTTTTAAAAGTATAGTATGTGATCAATGCTCCACTGTGGATATGAATAAAGCACCAGAGAGGCATAAACAAACAAGTGATGAATTTTGCCAAAGTGGTTAGGGGTGATAGTTTAGGAAGATTTCACAGTGGAAGTGACATTTGAGCTGGATTTTGAAGGGCAAGGAGGAGTTCAGCATTTGGGAATAAGTTTGGAGCTATTGCTGGTAGAAGAATCAGCAGAGTAAAGACATGTTCAGAGAAAGCTTAGAAAGGAAGTGAGTCCCAGGACATGTCCTAGAGTAGTGGTGGGCAATGGTTGGCAAGGAGTTCGTGGGAGGCTCTGGGAAGGATTTTTTAACATGCCCAAGGCTGTTAGTGTTTCCCAGGTAGATCTCTTGACCTGCAAGGCCCAAGGCAAGAGGAGGCTCAGGGGTAAGGCACTCTCTGTTTTGTGCCTAGGGAGAAGGAAGGTGCACTATTTGTTCCCAGATGGGAAGGAAATGGCCGAAGAATATGATGAGAAGACAAGTGAACTACTTGGTAAGTGACGGGGCCCCCAGCGGGCCCTTAGGAACACTTGGGGTGACCTAAGCACAGGTAAACACGCATAGCTGAGGCTTCAGGGAGGATCCCAGCATCACATGTGGAAGCTCAGGGAGACTGAAGCCCTTGAGGCAAGATTGTTCCTGAAAATAATCTGAGGTCAGGGCTGGACACCAGAGATGGAGTGGGCGTCCACTTGACCAGTAAACCTCACTCCACCCCCAGACAAATGAGAGAGTGAGTAATTCTTCTCAGGTGGGAATGGACATGTAAAGAAACCGTTGGGAAAAAGCTTTACAGAGAAGGTGGAATTGGAAGTAAGCCTTGAAGGCTGAGTAGTGGTAAGGGCAGGATTTCCCTGCAGTTTTTTTTGTCTATTTTTTGTTTTGTTTTCTGAAGCCATATCAGGAACAAACAAGTATCAGAGGCGCAGCTTTTGACCTTGCCTCAGAAGTGACTCTATTAAATGTGTCCCTCATTTTGGAGAAGGTCTGAATCAAAGGGAGTAGGAGGTAGAAACGGTGATTTTGCAGCATAGTCATTTTCATTCCTGCAGCCCTTTTCCTCTAAGAATACGCTCATGAATAGGGGCCGTAGCACAGATTTCTGGGAATTATTCGATTTGTTCATTCTCTGTTCTCAGGTATGCACATCAGCATTAACCGACTTCCCAGAGCTAGGTGGCTGGTTCTTTGACCCAGGGCCTGAGGCTGTCAGCAGTGGGAGTTGGTCTCTTTATTAAATTTCACCTGAAATGCTAAGACCAATGATGGAATCATGGGCTGGGTTATTTTCTTGTCATTATTCTTGACTTTAATTTCTTCCCGGGCCTGATCGACAGGTAGTATTGGCGAGGGAATTTCTTTTTCCCTTTTTCTGACAGCTCATAAATGTCTAGAACCGACAACACGGGTTACACTGGTTTGCATTCTCTTAGTCTCCAGTCTTAAAATATGTGTCCTGTGCATGTTCAGCCGCAGAGTGAAGTGTTGATCCCTTCTTATTATGAGCTGCTTGGGTTCCAGTCCCAATTGGTTTAGTCTGCTACTATTAAAAATCTTGATGTGTTTAGCATATGACACTGATTTGGTGGAAACCAGTACAGTAGTAATATCCTCACAAACCATTGTAATTTATAGCGCTCCCAGGGGGTGACAGCCTTGGAATGCCTAACAGGGGTGAGCTTATGAAAGCAGAGGTCACGTGGGCTGACCAACACCATCACCAGGCCGGGGACTAGCGGCAGCTCTTCTCCCCCAGCCCCCAGCGTCACCTCTCTTCTCCACACAGAGCAAATAATACAGCTGTCGGGGCTGTGGCTGTAAAAACAAACAAACAAATAAAACCCAAGGCATCTTAGTTGTGCTTGGACATGAAATTAAAATGAGAAAAAGTCCAGGTCCCTTCATTTGTAGCATCCCACATGAACTTGTCATTTTCCCTCTTGGCAGGTGGAGAATAGACAGTGGCCTCCAAACTCCTTTTTCTTAAAAGTAGAAATGGAGGTTCATAGGAGAACGTTGTCTGACTAAAGTTTACCTAATGATAGCAATACCGTAACTTTTATTGGGCGCCATGCTAAGTGGTTTACACGAACCAACCACATTACAGCCCAGTGTGGTAGGTTACTGCTGTCTTCATTTAACAGTCGGGAAAAATGGAAGCTTCAAGAGGATAAGCACCTTGCTCAGAATCACACAGCTGGTTAGTTACAGAGCTAGGATTTAAGCCTAGGTCTATCTGATGAAGAACCCATGATTTAATCCACAAGAACATTCTGTTGGGAGTTGAGGTTATTTAATCCTGTTTTCTTTTCTTACTAAATCTTGTTCTCCCCAGAATGACCCGGGTAGGGGCTGGAGGGAGCAGGACAGAGATGGGCGGCAAGGAACACCCCACTCAAACCACTGGGCCCTTTGAACAGCTGATCCTTTTCTTACCTGTCTCCAACCACCCCACCCTACCTCTGCCAGCTTGCAAAATACTGTTTGTTTTTCATTTTTAAGTATAAATAATCCCAGGACCTGAACTGACTTTCATTTGTGCATTCTTTGAAGCAAAATATGGATGGGGTTTTTGTGGGTGTAAATGGGAATAGTTTCCATTTTTTCAGCTAATTATACAAATTGGATAATTGGCCAAACTGGTTTTCTGTCCAAAAAACCCAGAAAGTAATTTACAGAGAGAATTACCGATAGTACATCTGTCTGGGTTGGAGCTCTTCCGGTCGGTGTTAATAAGCATAGTAGTGTCATATTTTTTTTCTGCCCTCTCAATGCTATTCATTCCCACCCCCCACAGTGAATGCTGTATGTGTATTCATAGAGGAAAAAAACTGAAGGGCCCCATAACAATGATCGGAACATCAAACCAGCCCTAGAAGAACACAGCATGTCCAGGGGGGCAGAGGCTGAAGGGCAGGCCGTCCCCCAGCGATTACATTCGGATTACCGGCTTAATCTGCTTTGGTATTTGACCGCCAGCCTAACCACCCCAGGCTGCATTTGGAGGATATTGAGCACTTTCATCCCCAAGCACTTCACCGGCTTTATAAATGACCCACTCGATTCCCTTCAGCCTCCTCAGGGATGGGACGTGGCAGCTGTTTAATAGCCACATAGCAATGTTGCAGTGTTTTAGGGCAGAAAAGAAGAATCCTGCATCCAGTTTAAGCTGCAGGGAGTACTTAGGAAAGGGGAATGTAATTATCCACATTGGAAGTGGGCCAGGGCTTGGAGCTCTGGGGAAAGAGGCCTTTTAGGACCTCCACTTTCTAGCCCACCTGAAAGATGGGGCCTCCTTTCAGCAGTCTGGGACATCAGCCTGCTTCCTGCTGACTTAGGAAAAAGGCCCCAGGCGCTGCCTCCCTCATATATTCCCCATCAGACCCTTTACAGGGTCATTGAAAGTCTCCTTTCCAAGGACTGGCCCTGGCTCAGCCGGGAAGATATGACAGCGTCCCAGGGAGCTGCCTTGCACACACCAGTTTGGGTTTAACATATAATCAAATCAGAGTGACAGCAGGTGCAAACAGTCTTCTGTTGCCGCAGGAGCTGTCCTTGAGTTCAGGAACAAAGACAGGACAAGAAAGACAAAATGTATTTGCATGTGTGCATTCATGCCCACGTCCATGGGAGAAATAACAAGGACTTCACCGATTCATTTGTTGGATCTTATCTCACAAGGGAATGAATACGGAGGCTTTCTTCATATTCTAACAAAGAATTTAATTCCAAGGTGTTAAAAAAAAAAAAAAAGGCAAAACAGCCAAGGGTCCAAATTTCTGTGACCTGAGTGGCTTTCAAGGTCAGCAGTAAGGAAACCAGTAGCTGACTTTCCTCCTCCTTAGGGTACTCCTTGGGAAGGTTTCTGTTCCAAACCCAGTATTCCATGGATTAAAGAGTAGACAGGATATCCTGGTATCGGAATTGCCTCTCCTGGCCACACTGGCATCGTGCCTCAGGACACATGATTTAACAGGGTCCATGATTACAGGACGCCTCACTTATCAAGCCCTAGATAGTTAGGTTTTCATAACTTATCAATACATTTTCAAATAATTGAAGCTTTTCCTTTAAATGCTAAAATATAAAAAAGAAATAGAGCTTCATTTTTTTTTAAGTGAACCTTTTAAAATATCATGTATGCTTATTGAATGTTTATAGAATACAAGTTAGCCTTTTACTAATGATTCAAATTCTGGTCTTGAAGTTAGGAGACCTGAATTTTAGCTGTGTTTTTTGCAAGTTAGTGTATCTTTCTGAGCCTTGGTAATTCTTCATACTCTCCCCTGAAGAGTGGTGGCAAGGGTTGAAGGAGAGCAGGCAGGGAAGAAATGCTGTTTCCCATTTGAAAAATACAGGTATTGGACTAGATGCTTTCTAAAGGAACCTCCACCTTTAAACTCTGTGATGACTGTGTTCTATTATATCGTGATCCTGTCAGGGTCTAAGGATGTTTGTTTGTCCTCACACCAAATGGTCCCACATCCTTTTTAGTTCTGTCGCTGCCCTTGATGTGAGCTGTCCCGTCGTGCTGTTGTCAGTATGCCTGGGAAAAAATTAATTTCCTGCCTTATTCTACACATAGCATTTTATACATGTCTGAGAATCTGGGAGTGATCTTTCCTACAATAAAGAGTGAGATACATGGGTCTTGTCACAGGAAACCGCCACTTAGAGGCATTTGTCGCTTCTGAATTTGCAACTGTGAACACTGCAACCCAGAAGGCTGGCTTCCAGTTAAGCAAAGTATTACATGAATAGATTTGGATATACTTCTGGTCACAGTCCATTCACTTAAGAGAGAAGAAGTATTTGTGAGAAAAAGAAAAAAGTTGCCTTTAAAGTATATTTCCAAGTTTTACTCTTCCTTATTTATTTGCATTGTAAACTTGGAAATGTGTTTCTAGGGAGAGTTTTTGGCCCTGAGACGTAATAAAATCACACTGCAGAAGGCACCAGACCTTATAAAAGCACATATTAAAGGGAAAATTCGAATTGTGCAGCATACTTTTGTGTTCAGCTTGTGTGCCTTACTTAGAGCAGTGAGGGTGTCTGGGTTTGGCACAGCTGCCCAGAAGGTCTCAAAGAAACCCATCCTGAGAATCGCATTGCAGCTCTCACCCCCCCGGCCCAGAAAAAGGAGCAACTGCGACAGGACGCCAGGCACTTTCTGAGTTGTTTAGCTCCTCACAGCAGCTTCAGGAAGGCTGCTGGCCTGGAGCAACGCTGGGACTGCCACCTGGAAGACCCCCATTGCTGCGGGCAGGGAAGGAACAGAGGGGTCGCACTCAGGAAAGCCCCCTGTGGCCATGGGCGTGCTGACAGCAGTCACTGTGACAGGGCTGAGCAGGGTTCCTGAGCATCCCAGCAGGGGCTTTCAGTTAGTGTCTACTGAATTAGTCTTTTCACTTAGAATTTCCATAAAGTATGTGGCTTAATTGAAAAAAAAAAATCTTATGCAAACATCTGGGTTGTAAAATAGAGATGATTATTTGCATTATAAAAGGATGATTCCACTCTACAAAAAATGTACATTAGATCTTTTATAAATAATGCATTTAAAATATGGTGTGTGCCTAAAATTTCCTGTAAATACAACTCTGGGACTTTTAAGCCATGTGCACCTGAGATGAGTGAATTTCTATATTTAGACTTTCTGAATCATGAGACAAATCTGCCTATCAGCTTTCACCCTCTTAATTCATTTTTCCTCTGCCCATTTTTAGAGGGAAAAATGCATGTCACATTTTTGGGGATCCACATTTTCCCTGTTACTGGTAGCTACCCTTTTCCTAACATTCACATCTTCCCTTTGCATGAAGTCACACCTGGGGTTTTCTAAACTCCACTTGGCGCCTTTCAGAGCTTTGTTCTAATTCCTTTTGTCTGGGCACCCATGATATGGGCTTTACAAGTTGTCTAATATTGAAATACTCTCCTGAGATTTCAGAGGTTGTGAGGTCCCTGCTCAGATGGATAAAGCCAGTGTAAAAGCCTGTAGCTCCCACTTTTATCCTGTTCCAGTTACCTAATGTGATATTGATGATTCAGCAGAAAGAAGCATAGTACCTTTCTTCCCCATAATCCCACTGCTTCCTTCTCTCCTCAGTGAGGAAGTGGCGTGTGAAGAGTGCCCTGGGCGCCTTGGGCCAGTGGCAGATTGAGGTGGGAGAGCCAGCACTCCCAGGAGCAGGGAGCCTGGGGCCTGAACTCATCACGGAAAGCAATTCCAATGTATGTCTGTCTGTCAGGTGTCTTGGGGAGGCTGGGGGAGTGGGCTGCTGGCCCTCGGGGGCAGGCGCCGTGTCTTGTTCACCTCCTCATCTCCAGTGTACCCACCTGGACACAGTGCTCTAGAAATGTTTGCTTGAATGAGTACCCAAAGGGTTTTGGCTTAGTCATCCCAGGGCGAGGGCTCCAGGCCTAGAATGTCACAGCAATGGCAGTATCAGAGGGGAGCTGTAGGGAAGAGCTGAGGGTCTCCCATTGTGCCCCTTGATAGAGCTTTGTGGAGGGGGGAGCCATCCTTTCCCACCCCCCTCCAAGAATAGTCCTCAAGTTGGCTTTGCCTTCTGCAGCCCATCTTCATGCGCAAGGACACCAAGATGAGTTTCCAGTGGCGAATTCGAAACCTCCCGTACCCTAAGGATGTCTACAGTGTCTGTGTGGACCAGAAGGAGCGCTGTGTTGTCGTCAGAACAACGAACAAAAAGTAAGTGGCATGGTGGGCACCTGCCTGCTCGTGTATGAGCAAGGTGGGGGTGGGGTTTGACCTGAGGTTAGGGCTCAGATGGCTTCCCACCTCAGAGGGCAGAGAAGCCTGTTGTCCAGCTCTGAGGGAGGTAGGAGGGCTTCACTAAAGCCCTGTAGTAGGTGCTAAAAACTGAAGGGCTTTCTCTCTGCAGGACCAGCTTGAATATTGTAATCAGTTCCACCGGGGCAGGGAAATTTGAACAATGAGTATCTGGCCCAGTACTTGGCACAGACTGGGGCTCAGTAAATATTTGTTGGATGAATGAGAGGTTGACGGAATCACCCGGCCATTGCCTTGTGATCTTAAGTGGTTCTGCTGTAAGGTTATTGTGCCTTGACCTCTGGCTGGATCCAGTCCATGATGAACTTGGCCTGGTAACATCACTGTTGGAGCTGGCAGGGAGCCATGGCCTGGAAGGTGCACCTGTCTGAGGTGGCAGTTATCGAACTTTAAAGTACTGGTCTGGGAGCAGCAAACCTATTCCTCCCTGAACTGAGGGACAGTGAGCTGGTGCTTTGGCCTCTTGGAAGTCTCTTGCATGAAGTCTCTTGCATTATGTTTCAAAGGGGTTACTAGACTTCCCTTTGCTCCTCTTCTCATAGTCTGCTAGGGGAAGGCAAAATGTGGGGTTGAGGGGACAGAAGGTGACCAAAGTGGAGATCTAATCCTGGCAGGGCTGCTTCTGGGCTGATCATCTTGGAAATGCATTGATCTCGTTTGGGTTTCTGGAGCTCTGACTGATCACAGGAGAAGAGAAGAGCCCTGTGATGACTCGGTTGTGACCTGAGTCAGGGATTGCAGAATAGGACCAACTCCCATGAAATAGATTTGGGGCATTGAGATGGGAGGTTTTATGAGTTACTGGTCCACAGACTGTGAAGCCACCCAACATGTCTCATGGGGTGCTAAGCTTAGGCCAGAGGTGTCCCCATCCATCCACTAGTTTACAAGCAGTAAGGAGGACCCAGCTATTTGTCCATCTTCTCAGGTGGTGTGGTGCCAGCCTCCCGTTCCATCTCCCTCAAGGTCCGTGCCTCCCAGGCTCCCCTGGTGCAGCCCTGGGTTCTGCCCTCCTCTATGACCCCCACACTGTCTCACTTTGGCAGGGTTAAGTGGTGGGGAAGGGGTAGAGATGAATGAATTAATTTCAGGATTATTGCTGTACACGCAGCCAGCAGCCCCTGAAGTGGGCCTTGTCTATAAATACAAAGTCATAATAATAAGGATTTGCGTTTATAAAGCACTTTGAAGCCCTCAGATAAAAGGCAGTTTATTCCTGTTATTGTTCTCATCATTAACAGGAGTCAGTGCCTAAAGTGGAATTTAGCAATTTCAGACAACAGAGAAATTGCCTTTAGGAAAACAAACTCCGTGCTTCAGCAAACATTCCCTGGCGTAAGAGGCCCTGGGCCCAAATTAGGAACAAAAGTGCTTCTGATAGCACTTGAATCTGCAGCCCAGCAGTTTGCGCAGCTGGCTGCTGCCTCCCTTTTGTCCCCCAGAGGTCACTGTCGAATACAGATACCCAGCAGAAATGTGATTACCAGGGAGTGAGAAAAGAGAGGCTAGCTAGCTCACCAAAAAATTCATCTGCAGGCAGATCCTCTGGGTCCCATCTCCTGTGCGTATTCAGCCATAGGTGGCGCTCTTGGCCAGGCGCTCCGTGGCCAGAGGCCCACTCTGGCGCCCAACGCAGGGGGAGACATTTTTGAATTGATGGGTAAGGCCAGGTGGGATGGGAGTAGTGCCCCAGAGTGAGCAGGGCCGGGATTGGATTCCCAAAGAGGGGAGAGGAGTATGTGAGTGCCCACTGCAGAGCCTACAATGAGATCTCAGGTTCAGCGGCCCAGCCTTCCTCAGGATCCTCTGCTGGGAGGAAGGTGAGAGAGGCCGCTAAACCCCTAAAAGGCTCTTCTGAGCCTAGTGGCATTTTCATCTTCTATCTGGAGTAGAAGATGTCCTATACCTTTACTACCCCGAAATATACAGAACTCAATAGCTATTCCTTTGAGCAGTGTTTAGCTTTTTCAAGATACTTTAAAAATCTGTTTTCTGATCATCACATCATCCAGTGGTGGACAGGGTATGTATTTTTATTCTTGTGCTATATATGAATGATTATCTATAAAGTCAGCATGATGAACTGACTTACTGAAGGGATAGTTAGTGATGGTTTCGGTGCCCAGGCCTCTTCAGTTTCCATCACACTGTGGCTTTTCTGATTTGACTTCCTTCACCTGGAGGTTCCATGCCTGCCCCGATTCTGATATTCTGGATTATGGTTACCAGTAAAAGCCAGAGTTCCTTTGTCTATACCTGCCTTGTCTCTGAATAACTGGGTTGGCCATTTCTCTTGAAGGAATTGATTCCAGTGTATTATGTCCTTGGCCCCAGGTAATAGCAAGGGATGAATCAGGGAAGGAAGAAAGTGCTTTCCCAGGATCCCATTGTGGCACCATCTATTCCCAGTAAGAGTGTTTGTGCAGAAAGAAGGTTCCTAGCCTCAGCCTAGAAGCTGGCAGCCATAAGTGGAATGAGCTAGGATGTGGAGTAGGAAGATGTCCGCTTGAATCTGGCCACTGCCACATATTACCCGTAGCATTTGGGGCAAGGGTTCCTCATATATCATAGGAGAATACTCATACGTACGTCACAGATTGTTTGGGGAATTATGAAATTGTATATGTACAAACACTCAGCCCCATGCCCGGCCTGAAGCAGGCCCTCAACAATTCTTTGAAAATTAGAACCTGAGGAGAGCTTGGCTGATTTGACATCGGTAATACTAACACTGTGGGAGTGTTAATAGGCATCTCTAGAAAAGAGGATTCTGTGGCCAAATAACTTTTGGAAACTCACTTTGGTAGGACTTCTGAGTGCCTTTAGTATGTGAATGTGTGCTGTGACTCTCTACGAGGGGCTACTGTAGGCAGGGGTGACCAGTTTGCCTGGAGTGTTGATGTTTAAGAAAGAAGGGGAGATTTGCCGACTGATTCTCTAAGGGACGGACTGGCTAGAGGCTTCTCTCGACCACTCTGGCCAAGCCTGTGTGCAGGTGTGCAGAGCACCCACTGGAGGTGTGTGGGGCGTGGCCCATGTGACTCCACAGCCATCCTGCTTCTACTTTCAGCCTCCTCCAGAGTCTCTCTCTAAAGGCCTGGCTTCTTGTGCCCTTTCTCGGTTCACTAAAAGGGAGAATGGGTTGGGAAAGGACTGGGAATTGGGAAGGGGAGACAGCAGAGAGAAAGTGATAGGGTGAAGTGGATCATTTCTGAAATAGCCAAAGTGAAGGAGCTGTCCTTTTGGCACAGTTTGAGAGAGGTACAGAGTTGGCCTGTTCCAGTCCCTTTGACAGCAACTTAAAGTTCATCTAGGGCAGCTCCTTTATTTTTAGAAAGGAATTTGGAGGAAGAAACTGAGGCCCAGAAGTGAAGTGGCCTGTCCAGAGTCACAGGACAGGGCCAGGGAGTCCTCCTGAGAGCCTTTGCTTCCACATACATCTTTTGGACACTTTTACATTCAGAAAGGAAGCCCACTCTGTGTTAGAGGGAGTGTCCAGGAGACCTGCAGGGTGGCAGGGTTCTGGGGGTGACCACCCCCCATATCTGCCCCACCCTTGGACAGACGCAGGGAACCTAGACTAGGTGGTCTGTTACTTTGAGGTGAGAATGTAGAGCGATGGCGGGGGGGTCAGGAGATTGGGGGGATTATCACTGTAATAAGGGTATCTCCCTTTACCAGTTTTATGACTTGGGCAAGATACCTAACTTTCCTGTGCCTCAGTTTACTCTTCTGTAAAAGAGGATAACAGAAGCAACCAACCTGAGAGGGCTGTTTTGAGGATTCAGTGTATGTTGAACAGGGCCTGGCACAGATTTAGCATTCATAAATGTCACCTTTGACTGTGTGGCTGAGACCAAGGACAGTGAAGGCAGGTGAGAATGGGGGTGTTGTGCATCAGCGAAAAGTCCAGGAAGCACCACACTATAAAGGCTTAGCGTCCAGCAGAAACACCGGGTCTCCTCGTTCAGCGATATGGCCTGTTTCTTCTCCATCCTTAAATCCCCAGCTTATAGTTCAAGGTCTGGGACACAGCTGACGCCTAAGAAATGGTTGCTGCCTACCTAGGGCTGCCTGAGGCTGTGCATTTGGACTTTTCCAGAAGCACAGTGGGTCCCTCTCCAGTCCAGGTGCTGGTGAGAAAGTGAAGCATGGTTCTTCTCAGGGCAAACCCCAAGGCCAGGGATGGAGATAAGGGAGTGTGGGCTGCTCCCTGAGGAGAGAAAGCAGATGCCCCATACTCCCTTGAAGACTGCCCATCAGAAGCCCCTGAGGAAAATGGTTTAACCTCAGCCAATAAACTGAATCCATTAGAATACTCATAACAGAGCTGAGCCTCCAGACCTACTCTGCGTCCATCCCCCCACCTCGTGAGAGGTGATGGGAGTAGAACAGGGAAGCTGGGGTAAGTCATGCAACTCAAGTTCCCTTTGATCTTGTCATTGCTGTTGAGACCAAGCCCTGGGACTCTTTCTCCAGTCCTACTACCCCTGCCTGGGGAATGTGCCTTGACGGTGCCCCTCTGAGAGTACACAGGTGTGTCCCTGTCCCCCCTCCCCAGCACACAGCCAGGTAGGCAGAAAGGATGTCCCCACGTTCTGCGCAGCAAGGGCTTACACAGGCCCCCTGGGTTCGGCTGAGCTGTGTGTGCCCGGCTGCTTCTCTCCCGGTTCTGCTTCTTGTGTATGTTTGCAGGGAAGATGTTAACACTTCCTAACAAGCCTTTGTGTTCATCTAATCTCTGCTGTTTAACCTTTGACTCCCTCCCTATTATCAGTGTCTGCCACCTTTGCTGGCCAGACCAGAGGCCCCAGAAAGAGCCCTCAGCCTGGGCTGGCTAGGAAGAGGATGAAGCCGACATTCCACCCCGGTTTGTAGGCAGATGGATCACCTTTCCCTGGGGCAGAGTTTGGAAAATAAAGCAAACTTGTGGTGCCATTAGGATCCCCCAGCCCCCACTCCTTTTGAACTGTCAGCCTTTAAGTAAACATTCTTTTCCTGCCACGGGTCCCAGCACCTTGGCGGGGAGTGAGGAACCTGGAGGATAGGGGCCCTGAGAGCCTTCACTAAACTGAGGGATTTGGGCAGGGAGAGCAGGGCAGAAGTGCTTGCATTGATGTCAACTCTCCTGAGTCCCCAGGGCATCAGGGCTTTTGAAGTGGACTGGGGGTACCTGCCACAATGACCAGGCCCCTCTGACATATTAAAAGCCCTGTCCTCTCCAGGCCCCTCACTTGAGTTTGTCTGTACCTGTCTGCAGCGTTTCCCTGCCCAGCCACATACCCTTGCAGCAGCAGTGATGCCATGCCCAGGTGATAGGTCTGGTAGCCACTGGCCAGAGCCTAGGTCATACTTCCACCAAGGAAAATGCCAAACAGTCCTATTGCTAGAGGTGAGGAGGCCATTGCTTGTGCTCCAGTGAAATAAGCACCAGACCAGGATCAGGGAACTTTAATCCTGACTCTACTGACAACTGGCTGTGAAGCCAGGTGAGATATTTCACCTCTCTGAGCCTGAGTTTCCTCTTTGGCAAAGGAGGTCAAATTACAGACATTATGGGTTGGATGTTGCTATCTGGGTTTGTTTTGTTTTGTTTTTTTAGTTTTTTGGCTGTGCCGTGCGGCATGTGGGATCTTAGTCTCCTGACCAGGGATCAAACCCTTGCCCCCTGTATCGGAAGCGAGCAGTATAACCACTGGACTGCCAGGGAAGTCCCAGGGTTGTTTTGTTTTTTTACTAAAAGGGGTTATTAATCTCTGGACTGTCACCTGCCAATGGGGGAGACCGAGTGTGGTATGTGAAAATGGAGGAGTGGGGTCTCAGGGCCAGCAAAGTAGTCCAGAGCCCCAGAGATCCAGCTTCCTTGATGAGTCACATGGCTTGTTCTCTTAGGGATATTTCTCCTTGTGGATGTACTCCCCTCTCTGGCCTACAAGTAGAGTCAGGCTAACAAGGCCTTCAAAGACCCCAAAGGAGGAAAAGGTAGCTGAGGTCCTCAGTAAAGTGCCATGTAAGTGCCAACTGTCAGTCCCCAGCTTTCAAGGACAGCCCTAGATTTCCTTATTCGGTTTCTTGTTAGCACACATATCCCATTTTCTTCGGGTGCTGAGGAGGTAGGGCTCGCCTGAGCCAATTGTGTATTCCAGGAGGCTTCTTCCACGTGTCTTTGGGAGGACTGAGCTTGAAGTATGAGTCAGTCCGACCCCTGGTCTAATCAAGGAATTATGACTGGCCCTGTTCCATTGCTGGACTGGCCGTAAGGCCTTTCTTTCTCTTCCAGGACCACTAAGCTCTAAGGTACTGGTGTTCTAACCGGCTTCCCCTCTTCCTCTTTGGCTGTGTGGGGAGAATTGTGTAGAAGTTTGGTGTCAGAGGGCCTGATGCCCAGCTGTTGGGGTCACTTTGTTGGGTGTTCTCATGGCCTCTTCTTGTCCCCACAGGTACTACAAGAAGTTCTCAATACCTGACCTAGACAGGTATCAGCTACCTCTGGATGATTCCTCGCTGAGCTTCGCTCATGCCAACTGCACCCTCGTCATCTCTGTAAGAGTCATTCAGACTTCTTGGCCACTATGTCAGGGAAAGGCTCCTTCTTCCCCTGCCCAGTTCCCATCCTACTGGAGTCCTCAGTTCCAGCCCCAGCTACTCCTGGGGTGTGCTTGCTAGAGAACAGGCCTGTCTGCCTCAGCATGGTGTGAGCTGGTGAGGGCTCAGGAGGAGGCTGATTTTAAAATCATAGCTGGAAGAGGATAGAGGGTGATGGGGAGGGGTAGAATCCACAGAACTGGGGTTCTAGATGGTCCAAAGGGCTACCCAGCCGTGTGACCTTCAGCAAGTCATTCAACCTCGTAGGCCTCAATTTCCTCATCTTTGAATAAAGGGGGTAGAAGGGGGAGAGAGAGAGGGAGAGAGAATAAAGGGGGTAGAAGGGGGAGAGAGGGAGAGGGAGAAAGGGAGGGAGAGGGAGAGAGAGAGGGAGAGAGAATAAAGGGGGTAGAAGGGGGAGAGAGGGAGAGGGAGAAAGGGAGGGAGAGGGAGAGAGGGAGGGAGGGAGAGGGAGAGAGGGAGGGAGAGGGAGAGGGAGAAAGGGAGGGAGAAGGAGAGGGAGAAAGGGAGGGAGGGAGAGGGAGGGAGAAGGAGAGGGAGGAAGAGGGAGAGGGAGAGAGGGAGGAAGAGGGAGAGGGAGAAAGGGAGGGAGGGAGAAGGAGAGGGAGGAAGAGGGAGAGGGGGAGAGGAAGGGAGGGAGGGAGAGGGAGAAGGGGGGAGAGAAGGAGGGAGGGGGAGAGGGAGAGAGAGGGAGAGAGAAGGAGAGGGAGAAAGGGAGAGGGAGAGAGAGGGAGAAGGAGAAGGAGGGGGAGAAAGGGAGGGAGGGGGAGAAAGGGAGAGGAGAGGGGAGGGGGAGAGAGGGAGGGGAGGGGGAGGGAGGGAGGGAGAGGGGAGGGGGAGGGAGGGAGAGAGGGAGAGGGAGGGAGAGAGGGAGAGGGAGGGAGAGAGGGAGAGGGAGGGAGAGAGAGTGTGTGTGCGTAGAGAGGGGTGATGTGACTGAATCATGTCCTCTCCTTGGCTCCATCCACAGTACCAGAAGCCAAAGGAGGTCCTAGTAGCTGAGTCAAACCTGCAGAAGGAGCTGAAGAAGGTAAAGACAGCACACAGCAGTGACGGGGACTGCAAGACTCAGTAGCGGACCCCTGAGGCCTGCACTTCCAGCGCTGAGTGTGGGTGAGGCTCTTCCTGTAGAGGCCTCTGAGACTTCAAGCCTTGGGCCTTTCCGGCACAGGGGCAGCCTCTTTTCTCCCAGGAGCTGTCCAGGCTCTGTAAGAACTGGGCCTCAGGGCACTCCTAGCCCCTGAGTCGTGGTCTTCTCTCCTGAGTAAAATAATTGTGAGTCACTGTGGGTGCACTGCCCTCTTGTCCACCTCTGATGCTTCTGCCCCCAGGGAGGGTGCTGGTGATGACATTTCCTTCTCCTCTAGCCTAGGGACCTTCAATATAGAACCTTCCACATAAAGGGAGGTATGGGTCTTAGATGGAGAAGAGGATCAGGGAGCCCTTACCCCAGCAGGACAGGGCATCTTCCCCAACCTGTTTGCATAAACTCAGAGGAAAACCAGGCTGGAAGGGCCCCTGTGCTACCTTACCTTGTAGACCCTAAGTGAAGGGTGAGTGAGGAAGAAGATTTTTAAACTGCAGAAAACCTGGAAACAGCCCAGGATATTAAGATGCTGTGGGTGTAAAGCCAGCCTAAGGGTTGCAGCATTGTGGAGCGCTGGAGTAGGGTGAAGGAGGTCACTGCAGGCGGACAGCAGCTTAGCAGCCAGGAGCCTTTCCACAGTCCCCCTCCATACCCCACAGACGACACCCACCCTACCACCAGGGCCAAGGGGGTGGAGGGGGTAATGAAGAGGTTTTCCTGAAGAAAAGAAACGTTTGTTCTTTGAGACACTGAGCCACGAGATCTTACCCTTCCCTAGCATGCCCAACCCCAAGTTTAAATCTGTTGTTCCTTCTCCCTGGGGTCTTGCCAGCCAGGGAGGAACCAGATCTGTGAACAATCAAGCTTTATTTCTACAAAATGAACATTTTAGCATGTCTGTCTCCACAGCTAGCCTGAGGTTGGGCTGGCTCAGAACTCATTCAAAATTTCAGGGTTCCCTTTGTCCTTTCTTGGTTTCAAAGCAAGACCAGGCCACACAGTACCCCAGGAATGAGTCCCCAGCCCTAGAGCTTGGTCAAAGGTGGGGTCTGACTGAGGTGGAGGCTGGTGTCACAGGGTATTGGCAGCCTCCCCTCTCCTTCCAGGGAAGGGCTCCCCTCTCCTTCCAGGGAAGGGGCAGGAAGGGCCCAACTGGGAAAGCTGGAGCACCTCACCTCACTCTTGTGGTGAGCTGGCCCGGCTCTAAGAAGGGGTGGGCCTCTCTACCCCGGCCAGATCCTTGCTCTGGCCAACAGGGAAGCGAGGCCCGGCTAAGCTCAGCTGAGCAGCAGCAGGTCCCTTCCTTCCACCTGGTTCCTGAGAGGGATTGCACCCCTGGGTAACCCCAGTGCCCAGGAGTCAGCAGCCTTTAGTGCCTGAGTACCATGGTCACAGGTCTAGGAACACAGGCAGGGCCGGGGAGGAGGTATCACTGCACCCTGCAGACAGCAGAGGTCCCTGAGTAGCTGGCTTCTCTGGCCCACAGGCTGGGGTGGCCCTGTCACGGCGTTTGAAAGTCCAGGCCATGGAGGTTGTAAGACAGCGCAGCGTAGAGATGCCTGGTGGTGAAGCGCAGGCAGTACACAGGACTGCTGAGGGGCGTCGACGTGAGAGGGAAGGCCTGCACGGGAGGGACAGGAGTGGCGAGAGCGTCCCCACCGGGAGCAGGGGGAGCCCAAACCCAGGATTCCCAGGCCTAATGCCAGGGGACAGGGGCCACTGTAGGCTTCCTCCCACCCCCTCCAGGCACACCCGCTCCCAGCACAGCCCCCAATAACAAGTCCTGGCATCCAGGAGGCCTGCGGTGGGCAGGACGCTTACGTGTAGGCAGGCCCTTTGGCGCCGGTCCCACAGTCGCACCACACCGTAGTAGGAGGAGCCAGTGGCCAGCAGGTGGTTCCCGTCCGTCTGCAGGCAGTACAGCGTGCTGTCGTGGGGCTCTTCCCACTCCATGACACACTTCCTGTCCGGGAGGAGGTGATGCAGGGGGAGATTTGGGGGGTGCCCTCCACCTCCACCCCAGCTTCCCCAGAGGCCTTAGGGAGCCACTCTGGCTGGGAGAAAGAGATGCCGAATCACCAAATTCCTTTAAAAGCAGACTTAATGGGGGAAAGCCTCCTCAGTAAAGATCTCTTTCTCAGCAAGTCCCTGGCCCCAGGCAGGTTTATGCCTCGTTTGCGCATCACATGGTTGCTGTGTGTCACCAGACTTAAGAGGCAAGAAAGGCCTCGAGAAAGCTGGGACAGAATGCTGAGGGACAGCACCCTGATGGCTCCCAAGGAGGCTCTTATCAGGGCCTCGTGGCTATGGTCTCCTGGGTCACAGGACCAGGGCCGCCAAGGTGGGGAGTCTAAGCTTGATCTGACCTTGTCAGCTGCTCTCTACCAGCCCCTGATACAGAGTTTCCGTCCCTCTCCTTTGGGCCCGCCAGGACTGGAGGGAGGGCCAGGACTGGCATGGGGTTCTCACCACCTGTCCTGCTGCCCGGCACACTCACCGGACACTGGCTCGGAGGTCCCAGTAGCGAACGTAGGTGTCGTAACCACAGGACAGGAGTGTGGAAGGGGACTCGTACATGACATCCAGCACCCCCGCCCCTGGGGGAAAGTCACCGCCCAGGTGCGTCATCAGCTGTCCGCTGGGAAGAGAGGCAGGGCAGAGGATGAGCACTTGTCCCACCCTGGCCCACACACATTCTTTTAACCTTCAAATGGCATCAGTTCCTGGGGAAATGCAGCTCTCCTTCCTGAGCTAGAATCAGATTCCCTTAGGAGGGAGGCCAAAGGAGGAGATGCCCTAGACTCCCACCCCTCTCCCCGCTTCCCAGTCCCTGCCTCTCCCCCAGCTGAAGGCCTCAGTCAGCCACGAGCAGCCCCTCCATCACACCTGCACGCTGGCTGCCTGTCGCCCAGCCACTCCTCCTCGAGACGATGAATGGGCCGTGCTGAAGGGGTCGGCCCCCCTCACACACACACTTGGTTACTTTATACGCCTTGATCCCGCAGGTCATGCGGTTCTGCGCTGCCTGAGTCCAATGCCTTAATTCCTGCCTGTAATCTGGGGCTCAAACCTCACTGGGGATAAAGACCACACAAAGGGAGAAGGGGAGTCCCAGGAGATGTTAAAACAAGTAAACACCTTTGTGTCTGGGGAGAGAAATCGCTGAGAAAGCAGCTTAGCAGGCTGGTCCCTGGTGTTCCTGGCCCGGCTGGCCCCCGGCCCGGGGCTAGCACGCCTCTGTGATCACAGCCACCAGCCTGCTGGGCTCCAGCTTGCTCCCCCCACCCTTGCCCCTCCCGGTGGCCGAGAGCAGATTACCGAGAAGAACAATTTCTTTGTGACTGTGTAATTCCCTCCGTGACCGCGGCAGTGGGCAGACCCCTCGCCCCAATGCCAGACCCCTAGCAACCATGTAGGGGGGCCTCCTGGCCCTAGCAACTACCCCTCAACATCAAGTGTACCCGCTAATTCCTGTGGCTAGGGGACGGGTAGAAGCGGTGAGTTTCTGCAGAATGACTGGGGGGAATGAAGAAGAAGGGGACACGCTCCAGGCCAAATTCCTCAGCTTCACCCAAGAGATGCTGGGCTCTCCCCCGTGACGTGACGGGAGAAACTGGGCTGTGGACACTTCACAGGGACACCCAGGTGAGAGGCCCCGGCACGGGTTAGGGAGGACTTTGTGGTCTCACCAGCCCAGCTTCGGCCCAGGCAGGTTTCACCAGAGAGCCTGAGGCAGACGAGGCCACCAGCCACATGTGTGAATGTGGACCTTAGCTCCAGTCCTACCTCACACAGACTCTCTGACCCTCAACCTCCCTTCTCCTCAGTGGAGCCGCCATCTTCCGTGAAGGAGTAAAGGAGGAGGCTGTGGGTTCTTTTCTGCCCAACTCTGCCCACGAGTCCTGGGCAGTGCGGTGACCCCCAGCGAGAGCACTGTTGTTCTCCAGTCAGGGTGGGGGGCGGGGGGTAAGCCTTAAGTCAGCACCCGTGTCCCCAGCCTCCTTCCAAGAGAAGCGCTTCTTCCTCTGGGTGCTGAGGGATCAGACAGAAAGCCTTCTCCCCAGATCAGCATCTCCTAGAGACCACTAACCTCAGCTCCCAAGAAAGCCCACCTTTCCAGATGGGCCGCCAGCCATGATTCACCACCCCTGGGCAAGCCAGAGCCCTGAGAGGGCCTGGGGTCATATTCTTTCTGTCTGTCTCGTCCACTGGGTCAGGGCTATTTTGCTCCACAGTTCTCCCTCCTTCCAGATTTAGGGGCCCTGCCCCCTCCATTAGTGAGGCCTTCAGGAATGACTGAGGAGCTCTCCCCTTTAATCTGTAGAAGTAATTTCATGTTTGTCTGTTTGAAATAGAAGATGAAAGGCAGTGGAGATTGGGGGGCGTGAAGCCCAGCATGGCTCTACCTGCCCACCCCTGGTCCCAGGGCTCAGAAGGAAGGAGAGCTGGGCACCCATGGACTGAGGGTCGGCAGCAGAAGGGCCACACCCAGACCGAGTTGCCACCCTGGGCCCCTGCCCAGGCAGGGGGGCATCTGAGCCACCGCTGGGAAGTGTCATGCCAGTGTGTGCAATAAGAAACACAGAACTCTACCCTCTGGGGAGACCCAAAGGCCGAGCGAGCACCAGCCCCTGGAGACCAGGACAAGTCCCCAAAGCCCCCTGTCTGCCAGCCCAGCCTGGCCAGGGCCTGAGGAGCTTCTGCCATGTTAGTCCTCTGATTCTCTGAAAGGGCCACACACACTTTAAATGGGCCAATAAAAAGATACAGTTTCTTTTGCCTCTGGGCCTGGGACCCTCGAGGCTCTGTTGTGCAGTGCCTGTGAGGTTAAGTTCAGAGCATAAACTGACACACCAGGCTCTGGGAAATGGCCCGTCTCTTCAAATAGCAGCCCAGCGGTGCCATAGGAGCCCCGCTGGGGCTTTGATTTGGGAAAACAAACAGAAATGGCACCGTGGGCCCTTCGTGGCCCCCACCACAGGACCAATTTAACTAGAAAACTCTAGCTCAACTGCTCTGGTGGAGGAAGCAAGATGAGCTCAACAATAGCCCCAAACTTTGGGGGGAAGGGGGACAAAACAAGCTGTTTGTCTCCTCAGCCCCTCCTCCGGGTTCCTTTTCTTACTGCAAGTGTGTTCTTGTAAAAACGATTAGATTGCAATTTGTATAACGTGGTGACCCCCAAATTCAGACGTTTCACCCCTTTTCTCTGGAAAGAATGTTAAGAATGCCTCTCGGCCTCTCACGGTGGGGGGCGCAAGGGGGGCGTGCAGAGCCTTGGCTGTCGCACAACTTGTGTGGGAAAGGGGCTGCCGCTTAGAGCCTCAGGCCAAGACAGGAGCAAGGGCCAGCTCTGTCACTATAGAGGGCCAGACAAAAAGTCCATTCCCTTCCAACTCCTGCGCACAAAGCCGGGGCCTCCAGGAGCCACTGAGGGCTGGGGGGCCTCCACCCCAGCCTCCCCTCAGCCTGACTCCAGCAATTCTCTCTTGACCCAGGGAAAGATAAAGACAGATGGGGCTGCCCCTGTGAGCCTGATGAATGAGACACAGGCCGGGGAGGGCTGGCTGTGTGTGGCTTCCCCCAGGAGTCCCCAGAGTACTTGGGTAGGAAAAGCAAGTGGAGTGTGGCCTCATCCCAGGGACCCTTGAGGAGGGGATCAGGTGAGGGAATCAGATCTCCCTGGCCCATCCCAACCTGCTGCCCAGGCAACTCCACTGAAGCTGGAGGGAAATGGGATGACAGGAACTTCCTGACAGTCAGGGAGGAGGAAATTTAAATAAGGTACTTATACCACCCCCCCATCACCATCTTTGTGGGGATAGCTAACTGGAGGTAGGCACTGGCCTTGAAGACCCAGATGCCCTGTCTGGGAGAGGCCCTAAGCACCAGGCTGGAGTTAGGCACAGAGGGGCAGTCCCTGGAAGCCCCCCTCCACCCTACCCCCAGTCTGGGTCCTGCAGGCCAGGGAAGCTGGGTGACCTGCGTCACTGCCTTCCTCCCTCTGAGTTCCCTCATCCCGGCCTCCACACGCCTCCCTTGCCTGGCCCGCCTGAGCTCCCAGCACAAGCCGTGGCCCATAGAAAGTCCTCCTGTGCTAAACTGCCCTGAGGTCAGATAACCCTGGCTCTACCTCCTCACCCACATCTAAGAATGCCCATGGCCCTCACACCATTTACAGCCACTGTTAACACACTGGGTTCCTGATGATGCTCCTTGGAGATTCTATGGGTGTTCATTCCTGCATCTGTTTGGGTGTGAGGATACCCCATCTGGCATGTGCAACTGCAAAAATGCAACGATGGCTTTTGGTGAGAGGGTGGAAGGGTGGCAAACACCCCACCTTCCTACATCGTCTCTGCCCCCAGAGGACAGATGGCCTGAAGGTATAAGCTGGACCCAACATGGTCACTAAGAAAATAGGAGGGTTCTGCTCCCTTCTTTCTTTCCACCCTCTCCTTCCCTTTCTTCCTTTCTTTGATCAATAACCATTTACTGAGCACCTTCTGTATACGAGGCATTGTGCCTAATAGAAACTGCAGGGAGATGTGAGATGAGACTTTGAGGGAGACACTGTCCCTTCTTCAAGGAGTTTTCAGTCCAGGGAGGGAGAGAAGTCTGTCATCTATCCAACTAACAATACAAGGGGAGGCTCAGTGGGTACCAGAAGAGAGATGAAAGAGTTTTATAAGGGGACAGATAAAAGAACGTCTCTTCAGTGAGTGACAGGATCGTGACAGGCAGTGACAGGAGATGGGGGGCAGCTCAGGTGAAGGGCCAGCAACAACAGAGGTGCAGGGCTGGGGCACCTGGCTTGGCTGGAGGCATGGGTATGTGTGGGGCACAAGCTGGTGGGATCTGGCTTCCTGACCACGATGGGCCTCCGGGTGCTCACTGCTCAGCTGGCATGAGAGGAGGGAGCGGTTGTCCTCGTCCAGCCCCCTGGTGGGGAGGAGGGAATCAAGGGGGCAGACAGGTCCCACATATAACCACAGAGTCCGTGGAGACCAGGAGAAGCCCACCGAAGCTTCGCCTACCCCAGTCCCATCAGGTGAGCGGGAAGGGCCCGTTCCAAGCCACAGGTGTCTCACATGCATGCGTGTGCGCGTGCACAGCCCCAGCACCTGCCCATGCACACGTGTTCAGACACTGTGGCTCAAAGGCCAGGCAGCCGGGCAGCCCACTTTGTACTGCTAACAAGAGGACCGTAATTACAGGAAGGGGCAGCCGGGCAGATAAAAGGATACAAAATTTCAACATCTGTTGCCATAAAGGGATAAGGAGAAGTGAAACGCAAAGTATCAGTTTGGTGTCAGCAGGCAGAGAGCCAATTTCAAAGAGTTGGGGTGGGGGGACAGAGGGGACAAGAAAGAAAAAGGGAAGGGGTGGGGGGAGAAAGAAAGAAAGAAAGAGAAAGAAATTACAGGGTTCCTCAAAGAGGTAAAGAAAAAAGAAAATGAGAAAAGCTGTCAATAATACTTTCAAAGGAGAAGGCAGGTACTTTAAAGAGGGGCAATTCCCATAATCACCCCGACTGAGGGCCAGGCCCCCTGCCCCAGGTGGAGGTGGAGGGCGGGGTCAGAGACAAAGCCACACCTGGGTGGGATGGGCACTAATGGTGCCCTCAGAGTGGCTCAGC
The DNA here is from genome assembly GCF_059928025.1 of Delphinapterus leucas. Classification (NCBI taxonomy): domain Eukaryota; kingdom Metazoa; phylum Chordata; class Mammalia; order Artiodactyla; family Monodontidae; genus Delphinapterus; species Delphinapterus leucas. The sequence continues at coordinate 60,438,846 of NC_143144.1, forward strand.
CTGCACTCAGGACACCAGTTCTTTCTGCAGACAGTTAGAAAGGGTTGCAGCCAGGCGCCCATTGTCATTCCAAACACCATCAGATGCCGTGACATGTGTCTCCCGTGTTCAGTCCAGGGTTCCAATTTAAGTTCCCAGCCTGAAGGGAAGCTATACCTGGCCACATGGTGGCCATCAAGGGGGCCCTATGAATGCTCTAAGGTCACCAACTCCAGCCACAGGGGGGAGAATCAGGGAGGGCTTCATGGTGGAGGTGCTATTTATGCTGAAGAATGAGCAGGGTTTCAGTAGGCAGAGAGGGGGTATCCCAAGCACAGGGGTCAGCTAGAGCAAAAGCTCAGAGGGGAAAAATATAGGGTGTCTGTCAGAATATGTGAGAAGCTTCTTTGCCCCTGCCTTTGCTGAGAAAGAGGAGATTTAAGGGCTAAGGATGGAAATGGAGGAGTCATGGAGAACTGGGGATGATGCGGGCCTGAAGGGAAAGGGGAGATGAGGTGGGATTATGCAGGGGCCATGAATATGGTCACACACATACAGAGCAGTGCAGTACCTAGCCAAGGACTCAAATCCTCAATGCCCTAGGAGTAGCCAAGTCATCAAAACCCACCCCTACTGACTTCCTTACCCAACAGTCCCCAGGCTGGCTTAGGACCACAGCTGGACCCACTATGACATCTCCAACGCTGAGATCACAGGCCTCTCCATCCTGGTGCCTGCCTCCCCACTGCCACTGGGGTTGCCCGTTGTGCCCTGGTCTCAGAGCACCAATAGTAGATCCAGCTCAAATGTACCTTGGCAGAAAAGGTAAAATCCACAGCAAGGGCAAACCCAGGGGAAGATCACTGGCTTGATGTGTTGTCAAGCCAGTCAGAACCGCCACCCACCACCCGGGTCTTCCAGCAGCAGAGGCGTGCCCCACACAGATAACACCTTCCCTGGGGCTGAGCCAAGGGCCCTGATCAAATGCAGATGGAGAACACAAGATGGGCCTTAATTCCTCCAGACCCAAACTCAGTAACAGGATGGCTTTGGCACAGTTCCTCAGGGCCTAGCTAGGGATACTTCAGTGGTTGGCTATCTGCACAGTCTCTCAGGATAGAGCCCTTGGGGGCCAGGGCCTGGGCCTGAATGCCATCTATCCTCGGAAACAGGAACACTCTAGCACGTCCAAATTGGGTGAAGGACTCTTTCTTCCCATCTGATTTAGACAGGTTAGAAATCCCCTGTCCTTTGGCCTGTCCGCAGCTCTAGGAGAGAGAAGGGCAGGAAAGGAGGAAGGGAGAGGGGGACAGCCAAGTTCCTTACCATCTAGGCAATGGCTTTGTGCCCACGGGTGCTCTCAGACCTGTGTGCTTCAGCTAGCACCTCCCCATCCCTAGCCCAGAGGGAGAACAGAGTCTCCAGGAATCCTGATGAACAAAGGGCTGAGGGAGCGATGGTGACCTTGAAAGAGGTCTCCAGGCACTGTGAAAAGCAGCCTGAGGACCAGTACTGGGAGAGACACAGATGAGGGTGTGCTGGTGCCCAGCAGGCTGCCTGCACCTCTGAGCCGCGTCCCAGCCCCCACCATCATCCCGAGGGCAGCCCCTGGAGGGGCGATGATGCTCTGAGCAAAACTGCCCCTCCAGTACTCCTCCCCCGCAAGTTGTAGCACACACATAAAAGAGAAAATCCCAGAACTCCTCAAGTTTCAGCGGTGACAGGTTAAAAGCAAAGAATCCACCCAGCACCAAACACCGCCCCGCAACTGAGTCCTGCCGACGATGTTGCTCCACCTTCCAGATTGGCCTGTCAGTCAGGCTTTGGCATTATTGAAAGATCAAACTCTGTCCTGCCTGTTCATTACCTTAATCCTATTTTCTACATGGCTTTATTATCTGCTTGGGCTTCTCTGGGAAAGACAGCTACAGACAGTCGTCCTGTCCATCCGTTTCCTCCCACCGAAAGCAGATGCCTCCACCAGGGCATCTTTCCCTCAGTCCCTGCACCACTGGTCGTCCAGGCTTCCCTGGGAATGGAAGAGATGTTTAAGCAAGGCCTGGCTCCTCAGTGGTGAGGAGGGGAGTCTGGGAGCTAGAGAGAAGGGAAAGCCAAGTGATGCCCAGGGTGGCCTTGCCTCAGGCTGGCGTAAGGGTGCAATGGCTATTGTTGTCTGGCTTCAGTGAGAACTGAGGCCATAGCTGTCTTGTGCCCATTTTCATTCGGGTCCTTTCTGGGTTCTGTAAAGACCCAGTGTTCAGGGTTAGTGAGGTCTAGGGATTTCATAAGAGAATGTTGAGGCAGCTGGTGCCTTAGAATGCCATCCTGACCATAAATCTGTGCCCAGAAGCATCCCTACCAAGGCAACCACGGGCAGAAGAGGCCGAAGACGACTCAACCTTCCAGATAAAGCTGGGTCACGGTGGGGTAGTGTACACCCTCCCTGCCCCAGCTTGTCCGCCATCCCAGGCCCAGATCAATATTGATGCCAAGCATAAGGTCCAGCTATGTGACTAAATAAAACTGACTTTCAGCAGAAATGCCCCTCTGCAACCTCAACGGTGAAAAAGCAAACAATCCAGTTAGAAATGGGCAAAAAGCATGAGCAGACATTTCACCAAAGAGAATATACAGAAGGCAAATAAGCACAAGAAAACTTGTTCAACATCACTAGCTATTAGGGAAATTCAAATTAAAACCACAATTAAATAACACATCCATTAAAATAGCTAAAATAAAAAATAGTGACACTACCAGATGCTGTTGAGAATGTGAAGAAACTAGATCTCTCAGACACTGGGATCAGAATATAAAGTGGTAAAGATACTCAAAATAGTCTGGCAGGTAAAAAACTAAACACACACTTACTAATGACTCAGCAATTGTTTTCCCCCGCATAAATCCCAGAAAACTGCAAATATATGTCCACACAAAAGCCTATACGCAAATGTTCATAGTAGCTTGATCTGCAATAGTCAGAAAATTGAGAACAACTCAAACGTCCTTCAGTGGGTGGATGCTGGTCAATGGGGGAAGAAACTTTGGTACATCCATACCAGGGAATACTACTGGGCAATAAGAAATAAAGCACAACTGACACATGAATCAACTTCTGTGGATCTCAAGGTAATTATGCTCAGTAAAAAAAAAAAAAAAAAACAAATCTCCAAATGTTAGATATATTATTTCATTTATATAATACTTTTTAAATGACAGAGATGAAGAACACCTAAGTGGTTGCCAGGAGTTAGGGCAAGAAGGAGTGGAGGAGGGGAGGAGGATGGGTGCAACTATAAACGGGTACATGAGGGGTCTCTGTGCTGATGGAACAAACAGTTCTTTATCTTGACTGTGGTAGCAGTTACATGACTCTACACATGGGATAAAACCGCAAAGAAATACGTACACACACACACACACACACACACACATACCACACGAATAAGTACAATCAGATAAAGGTCTATGGACTGTACCAATGTCAACTTCCTAGACTTGATATTATGTAAGATGTTACACAGGTACCTTGCCTTCCTACTTTTGTAACTTCCTGTGAATCTATAATTATGTCAAAATGAAAGATTAAAAAAACCCCAACAGAATGGCAGGTAATCAGGTGGGAATGTGTCAAGCCTGCCAAGGCAGAGAATTGTGAACAAAAACTGGATATATTTTAACTGTTCTGTATTGTTCTTCTTACGGATCTGTAGGCCACTTCCAAAATTTCTTTATTTTAGAAAAATCATCTCTGAGGATAGATGGGATTTTCTATAGCCACATAGTCAGGCACTCCTTAGAGAACAAGTATCATGCATCCAGACTGTTGTTGTTGTTATCATAAATTCTACATGAAATTATTTACCTATTATAAATTACTTCAACAGTCTCCTCAAGCTAACAAATGATTCCATGTGCGAAGGTGCCACAGCGGAGGCTGTCAGTGGGTTTTGGGGCAGGGTCCTTCCAGCATCCTCCTGGACCACTCGGCCAACTGAACCAGGGGCTGGCTCAGCCAGCTTTCCTCTGCTTCCCAACCGCTCCATCCCCGCCCACCCTGGAAGCCATGGTGGGCTCAGGAATCTCTTACCTGTTGAGGTCCCAGATTCTTAGGGGTGAGAAGTGCCCACAACAGGCTGTCCCTGTCACAAAGGAGCTGCCAAACAAAAGGAGAGCAGTTAGGTCTGGCTTGTCAGAACTTGTGGCGGAAATGGCTATACAATTGGAAGTGCTGTGCTCATTCTCCAGGGGATCATGGGGTTAAGCCAGGATGAGAGAAGCAGCCAAGAGAGCCATCAGAGAAGTTGTGGGAAAACCATATGGAAGCACAGTGAGGGCTGTAACCTCCCAGAGCTGCTTGGCCAGAGGACCCATGGATTCAATAGCTGAGTTTGCTGCTTAGACCTGGTTGGGTAGTCTCTGCCCACCATAAAAATGGATCTCTAGATGTGCAACTGAGGCCAAGGGAGAGCAAGCCTGTTGGGCTTCGGTTGTATGAACACCAAGTTCACAATGCCACACCACAGAAATGGTCTCCTGGGAATAGGTTGCTGGGTGCCAGAAGGGGATGCCCTGGTCAGAGGTGAGGGAGGCTGGGGGGCTTTACCGAAGGTTTTAAGAGCTGGGGGAATATGGTAACATGGTACAAGCACCAGGCAGGTATAAAGGCACCAAACTGAGAAAAGGCGAACTATGAAAGGTGGGTAACAACGTGAAAAGGTGAGGGTGGGAAAGTAGGGAATGTGAGGGGCCAGGCAGCCAGGACTGCTGTGGAGTGGGATAGGAGTCAGACAGAGTTTAAAGGATAATGACAGACACTGCCAAGAGGCAGGAGAGAAGGAACACTCAGTATTTCCCAGAGTCTCTCTTAAACCCCTAAAAAGTTCAACATATACAATCTGCAGAGTTTCATTTTAAGTGGAGGCCCAAACCCAGTGAGAAGAAATCTGTGCAATGAGCCAGGCTGGCCATAGTGCTAGGACTAGAACTTGAACCCACACGCCAGACCACTCCTTTGTTAGAGGATTTGGAAGGGGTTGGGAGGGGGAGCCTGCAGGAACCCTGGGCTTGAAAATCTAAACTGGAACAAGAGAGCTGAAAGCAGTTATGTCACTCAGGAGCCCTGGGGCAGGGAAGGGCCATGTCCCTACACGTCTGGGCATGGGGGGAGGAACTGGACATACTAATGACATGTTAGCAATGTGGGACAGCAGTCCATTGGCCCTGGCCTTGCCCAGCACCTGTGGCTCTCTGATCCCAAGCACGTCCGTAGGGAGGTGGATTTCCGCAGTCGGGGCTCTGAGAAGCCGATGGCTTTGGCTTGGCGGGGGGTTGGCCTGCTAGTTGCTGATGGGGAGATGTTAGGGCAGGCATTGGCCAAGCCACTGATTTACAATCACAATTGCAGGGCAGGGATCTATGTTTCAACCCCAGGCTGACAAAAAGGCCACATGAACCACCCTGGAGCATCCATGCCTCAAGTCAAGACTTCTCTAGGGACATGCTCGGTCTTCCCAGCTTCCTCTCAACCCATAGGCGTGCCAGCAGCCACTAAACTAGAGTGACATGCTAAAACAGCCATTCCATCATGCCCCAAGTGACTCCCAGCCTGGGAAGCAGCCACTGGACACTGAAGCCCCAAACTACAAAGCCAGGTGTTATCCTCACTTCCCTCCCCCACCAACATTTTTCTCTTGAGGGTAATCCATTAATAACTGGTAAAGCCAATTACTTTGGGTTGGAAACATAATAGCCACTTAGAAATCATTCGAGCGGGCAATTGGGCTCTCCAGACTTTTGAGGAGTAGGGGGCCAGGTGAGGGGCGCCAGCACAGACATACAGACAACTCTTAAGGAGGCCTATGGCAGGCCTCTGACAGGCAACAGGCCTAACTTAGCGTCAAGGTAAGTCAATGGAGAGAGATGGGAGGCACCTGTAAGCTGAATCCCTGCCGCTCCCACAGCTCTGACCCCCAGCAGGCCGGGCCGGGGATGGGAACACCTGGCCCTGGACTCCTGCCCTCTGTCCCTGCCCACCCGGCCTGGCCCTGGCCCTCTGCCTCCAGGAGGAGGGCCTTTCCTGATTGCCTGGACATGACGGCCATGAACCTTTCTTTCCAAAAGCTGCCCTTTTCCCTTGCTTAACCATGTGAAGCAGGGAGGAGGCACGGGAGGGAGAGCAGAGAGTCTCCCTGGCATTTGAGGGCTTAAGGGTTTAATCAAATATAACACTCAGTAAAAAAAAAAAAAAAAACCATGTATGCAACAGTCAAGCAGATTTGGAGCCAGGTCCTGCTTGGAACGTTCACCAAGTCTCACATCCAAACCACAGGGACTGTCCAGGGACAGGGATGACAAACCTGTGCTGAACAGGCAGAGGCAGGAGCTGCTGGCTGCTTGGTGGCTTGACTGGCCTTCCTCTTAAGTCCTGCCACACCCTGATCTCACCTTCATGAGACAAATGGTATTTGGGGGGTTATCTTCCCATCTTCATTTTGAGATCATGGACTGTCTGGTGGCTCTTGTGTACTCCAGTGCCCAGCACGGCGCCTGGCCCCAAAGAGATGCCCCAAACAAACCTGTGGGCCTCAACTGAAAGGGCCTTCCAGAGCTCACAGCCAACAAGGCTGGGCAAGCTAGTCACACAAGCTGTGAGGGGGGCGGTCCCTCTGCTTCTTAGAGGAGTAATTCCCGAATCACCAGACTCAGACCTGAATGACACATGACATAGTCATACATCGTTGGAACAGTGAAGTCTCTCATAAGCAGTGCAACCAGATAACAGATGAGAAGTACCAGCAATACCTAAAAATGTCAACACACGCATAGACACACATGCTCTCACACAAGTGCATGCACTCTCTCACCCTGAGGGTCTAAAAGTCATTCTGACTCCACAAACTCTACTCTTTTTGGACCAGAAAGCCCGTATCAGAAGCCAGCCTTCTACAATTTCTGGTCTGGGATCCAGTCCCAGACCCTGCCCAGATCCCCAACCTACCGTACTGGCCTCCTGGCCCCAACTCAGGCAAACCTGGCATCACAGAGATCATCATCAGGCCCAAGAAGTAGACGTAAGAGCCCTCACATCAGAGAGACCAGGAGAGTTAGGGGTTCTGGTTCTCAAGTTGAGGAATAGAAAACAGCAAGATACAGAACAGAGGAGAGGAAAGTACGAAGGAAAATTAGTTGGGTGTGGGCACGGTGAATAGCAGGTTGACCCTGCTGCCTCTGCCTTAGTTTAGACCCTCTTAATTACATTAGGAATTGACTGAGCACTTGCTGCGTGCCAGGTTCTTTTTTTTTTTTTTGCGGTACGCGAGCCTCTCACTGTTGTGGCGTCTCCCGTTGCAGAGCGCAGGCTCCGGACGCGCAGGCTCAGCGGCCATGGCTCACGGGCCCAGCCGCTCCGCGGCATGTGGGTTCTTCCCAGACCGGGGCACGAACCTGTGTCCCCTGCATCAGCAGGTGGACTCTCAACCACTGCACCACCAGGGAAGCCCCTCCCTTTTTTTTTTAATAGGCTCTCAGCCATTTTACTTTAAAAAAATTTTTTTAACCTATTTATTTTTGGCTGCACTGGGTCTTTGTTGCTGCGCACGGGCTTTCTCTAATTGTGGCGAGCGGGGACTACTCTTCCTGGTGGTGAGCAGGCTTCTCACTGCGGTGGCTTCTCTTGTCGCGGAGCATGGGGTCTAGGCAGGCGGGCTTCAGTAGTTGTGGCACGCGGGCTCAGTAGTTGTGGCTCGCGGGCTCTAGAGCGCAGGCTCAGTAGTTGTGGCGCACGGACTTAGTTGCTCCGCGGCAGGTAGGATCTTCCTGGACCAGGGCTCGAACCCACGTCCCCTGCATTGGCAGGTGGATTCTTAACCACTGAGCCACCAGGGAAGCCCTCGTGCCAGGTTCTGAGCAAGTGTTTCAAAAGCATTTCCCTGTCTAATCCTTGTAACTCTATGTAGCAGGTACCACTTTCCCTATTTGACAGATGAGGACACTGAGACACAGAAAGGTAACGTAACTTGCTCTAGCTCACATAGCAAGCAACTAGCAGGACTAGAATTTGAACCCAGTTAGTCTTAATTCCAGAGCCCAGGTGATTTTACACCCCGTGCCCCATAAGTTCTCTCCCTAGCACCTAGTATCATGCCTGACACATATTGAAAACTCAAATGCTTACTGAATGAACAAATGGACAAGTGAACAAATGACTCCACCTGGAAGAAGAAAGGAGCGACGGTGGGGCTCTGAGGAGGGGCAGCAGAAGGGGCGTGCTCGGCAGCTGTGCCCCGTGGCTGGCCTGGAGCTGCCCAGCTGGCCCAGGCCCCAGCCGCCTCTGAGCTGGGGCTGACACACTTTGGCAAGAGAGGCCACCAGAGCTGTCACATCATTCACCAACATGCCCATCAAGGGTATTCAGTTCTCTTCAACCCGCATTGGCATTTTAATTACTGTTGGGTAAACTAATTTGTACAAATGAAGGCCGGGCTGCCTAATAGAATATGCAAGCTCTCTGACCTCTGACAGGCACTGACACAAGATACAAAGGCCGCCGAGGAAGGCTTTTTATCTGAGCCTTATTACTCTCTATTACTCCAATTAGTCAGGCTCCAGTGCTCCTAATTGGAGGAAAAATTGCAATTAAATCAATTTTTGATGGGCTGCAAGTGGGCTCCCGAACCGCCCTGCTTGTGAAACACTGATATTATAGCAGCAAAGGTCACAGGCTTCATCGGCACCTGGGGACCCCCGAATTCCCTCGGCCCCCTCCTAAAATGCCTCAAGGAAACCTCTGCCCCTCCATCGGCTCGGCCAGCAAGGGTGGGAAGGAGAGAGTCATTAGAACATGTCAGGTCTCATCGCTGTTGCCACCATCTGCTAACCTGCGCCATTGACATCATTATAGCGGCTAAGTCCCAAAGCATGAATGCAGTGCGAAGGTCACACAAACTCTCTGGGTGAGGGGAGGCCAGTAGCAGAAGTGCAAGTGACAGCACTGTGAGGGAGGGACCAGTGGAGTGGGAACAGGAGGTCAACAGAAGTCAGGAAGAGGAGAGACATAGTCCAGGGCAGGTGAAGGGTGAGGCAGCCAGTTCTTAAGATCCAGCCAACAGGGCACCCCAGGCCACCCAAGGGGAAGGGAAATAGATGTACTTGGGAAGGAAAAAAACGAAAGACAAAGGAATCTTGTTCTTACCAGCAAACATCCCACCTCGCAGTGGGGAAATATACACCTGAATGCTGTCCACAGACCAGAAGGCTGAGAGTCACATCCGTGATGGGGGCAGGAGCACACTGTGGGGCCTACCATCTATATAGCAGTGCCTGCCTGTGACGGCTGGGGAGGGAGTGCACAGAACTAAAGCTTAAGAGCAGGGAGGGGAAGGTAAACACAACTTCGTTCATCAAACTAAAGGATAACAAGACCAAGAAGCCTATCTGAAGCTTGAATGAGTAAAGTTTAAGGCAAATGAAAAGAAGTTCCATTTCACATAGCAACTGGCATACCACTACCTCAAAGAGATGGTGCAGACAGAAAATATAAATTCAAAAGAAGGTTAGCCAACTTCATGGGTGATTGAATCAAAATGGATTAAAAGGGAAAGAATGATGTGCCTTGTCTTCAAGGGGTCAAGACCAAAAACATGTTGAATAAATGATGGTCCATCTACTTCATGGAATATTACACAAACATTTAAAATGATGTTCCCAAAGAATATAGACAAGATGTTTATGATACTATTATAAGAAAAAAAAGTAGGGTACAAACAGCATTAACAGAACTATTTTAAGAATAGCTTGTGAGGGGAAAGTAAACACAACTTTGTTCATAAAACTAAAGAATAATAAGACCAATTTTTTTAAATTACAAAGGAGGCAAGAATATAAAATGGGGGAAAGGACAGTCTCTTCAATAAATAGTGTTGAGAAAACTGGACAGCTACTTGCAAAAGAATGAAACTAGACTATCCTATACTATACACAAAAATCAACTCAAAACGGATTAAAGACTTGAATGTGAGATCTGAAACCATAAAACTCCTAGAAGAAAACATAGGCCATAAGCTCCTTGACACCAGTCTTAGCAATGATTTTTTGGATCTGACTCCAAAACAAAAGCAACAAAAGCAAAAATAAACAAGTGGGACCACATCAAACTAACAAGCTTCTACACAGCAAAGGAAATCATCAACAAAATGAAAAGGCAACCTACTGAATAGGAGAAATTATTTGCAAAGCATACATCCAATAAGGGGTTAATATCCCAAATATATAATTTTGGATATATATTTATATTATATATATTACATATATATAAAGTTGCAATTTTGGAGAGATATATATATATATATATATATATATATATATATATAAAGTTGCAATTTTACAACTCAATTGCAGAAACCAAAGAATCTGATTAGAAAATGGGCAGAGGACCTGAACAGACATTTTTCCAAAGCAGACATAGAGATGGCCAACAGGCACGTGAAAAGATGCTAAACATCGCTAATCATCAGGGAAACGCAAATCCAAACCACAATGAGATATCACTTCACACCTGTTAGAATGGCTATTATCAAAAAGACAAGAGATAACCAGTGCTGGTGAGGGTATGGAGAAAAGGGAACCCTCGTGCACTGTTTGTGGGAATGTAAATTGGTGCAGCCACTATGGAAAACAGTATGGAGTTTTCTCAAAAAAATGAAAAACAGAACTACTATATGATCAAGTAATTCCCTTCTGAGTATTTATTTTTTAAAAACACAAAAATACTAATTTGAAAAGATATATGCACCCCCATGTTCACTGAAGCCTTATTTACAATAGCCAAGACATAGAAACAACCTAAGCATGCCTTGGTGCATAAATGGATAAAGAAGATGTGGTATCCATATATACAACGGAATACTACTCAGCCATAAAAAAATATGGAATCTTGCCATTTGTGACATGGATGGGTCTTGAGGTATTATGCTAAGTGACATAAGTCAGGCAGAGAAAGACAAATACTATATGATTTCACTTATATGTGGAATGTATAAAAAACAAGCGAACAAACAAATCAAATCAAAACAAAACAAAATGAAAAACCAAGTTCATTGATACAAGGAACAGACTGGTAGTTACCAAAGGGGAGGAGGTAGGGGATGGGAGAAATGGGTGAAGGGGGCCAAAAGGTACAAACTTCCAGTTATAAAATAAGTCATGGGGAGGTAATGTGCAGCATGGTGACTATAGTTAATAACACTGTGTTGCATATCTGAAAGCTGCTAAGAGAGTAAACCTTGAAAGTTCTCATCAAGAAAAAAATTCTTGTAACTATGTGAGATGACGGATGGTAACTAGACTTATTGTAGTGATCATTTTGCACTGTATACTAATATCAAATCATTGTGTTGTACATGTGAAACTAATATAATGTTATACCTCAATTAAAAAAATAGCCTGGGTGTAGAAAAGGAAAGAGTGGAAGGAAACACACTAAAATGCTTTAAGTGACTGTGTTTGGGCAACAGAGTGATTAGCAATTCTTTCTTCTTTTAAATTTTATTTTCCAAATCTTCTTTAATGAGCATGTGCTACTTTTTAAAGGGAAAAGCATATTATTTACATCTTGTGAGAGAAAACACAACATAACCAGACATTCCCGCCCGCTGACTCACGGCCAAGAACAAGTGGACCCGATAATGAGCTGCCTGCTGGAGCAGGTGTCAGCAGTAGTGGTCCTGGCACACCTTGGGCTGAAGCTTTGGGATGGACCAGTAGCCTAAGGTTAGGACAGGAAGCACCAGATCAGAAGGGAGGGATCTTTCTCCCAATTAGGTGCCGGCCAGTAGAGAGCAAGACTGACTCCTGATTCCCACAGCGGGCAGAGGCCTGGAACACCTGTCCCAGTGTCCGTCTGTCTGCCTGCCTGTTTTGTCTGTCACACACACACACACACAGGCCCCTCTCAGCCCATGTGCATCAGGACAGGATGGTGCAAGTAAGCCACCTAAAAGGTCAGGCTCTGGAAAGAGTGTCCAGAGGCTGGGCCTCCCAAGGCTCACCCTCTGACTGCAACTCTAACAAACAAGGGCAACAAAGCAGGCTTTCTGCTGCCCCACAGAGTACAGTTCAACAGCTGGGAAATTCCTCTACAGAAACATAAAATGTTCATTTTCCATTTTAACCAGTGGTAAAAGGGCAGCCTGGCCAAGCATATAAGACCCTGGCCCAGGCTAAACAGGTGGAGGCTTGATGTAGCGGCTGCTCTTCCCAAATAAACCAATTCCACTCAAGAAGCAGAAACTTAAGGACCTCCCTGCTGGTTCAGTGGTTAAGAATCTGCCTTCCAATGCAGGGGATGCAGGTTCGATCCCTGGTTGAGGAGATAAGATCCCACATGCCACAACTAGAGAAGCTGATGCACTGCAACTAGAGAAGCTCGCACGCCACAACAAAGACCCAGCACAGCCAAAAATAAATAAATAAAAATAAATAAATCATTAAAAAGATCAGAAACTTAGAAACTTGAGCAATGGAAGGGCAGAGTTAATAAAGAGAAAAAATTAACTACATTAAAAACAAAGTCTCACAGTACAATGGAGTAACATATGTTCATTCAATCTATTGAATTTAACAAGATATGTTGGAGAAGAGTTTCTACACTCTATTTTCCATCTATATGGCCTCTAAACACAAGCTTCATCCACTCCCAAGAAGAAGAAATGGCAATATGTTCCAGTGCTAAAGGAAAAACTGACCCGGTCAGACTTCCTGAGAAATGATGAACATTGATTCACAAAACTATGTACCTAACAAGAGGCATGGAAAAAGAAGAAATACATATGGTCTTTATTTGCAGACACTATAACTGTCTACCTAGAAAATCCAAAAGACTCAACTAAAACTATTGCAACAAATTCCAGAGTAGGATGAGGTGGAGGGCATGCTCTGGATGATAGTGGAAAGGAGTGCGGCCTCAGGACTGCTGTCTCTGCCACCCAGTAACCATGTGATCTTGCATGAGCAATTTAACTGGGCTCTAAAGCCCAGTTTCTTTATCTATAAAACAGAAATAATATTAGGATCTAGGCACAGGCTTACTGTGCAAATTATATGAGATAAAATGCTTAAAGCAGTGTATGGCACACAGCAAATACCCACAGATGTGAGCTACTATACACCAGCAATCACCAACCAAAATGAAATTAGAAATCCATTCACAAAAAAAGAATTACTTCTGGGCTTCCCTGGTGGTGCAGTGGTTGAGAGTCCGCCTGCCGATGCAGGGGACACTGGTTCGTGCCCCGGTCCGGGAAGATCCCACATGCCGCGGAGCGGCTGGGCCCGTGAGCCATGGCCGCTGAGCCTGTGCATCCGGAGCCTGTGCTCCACAACGGGAGAGGCCACAACGGTGAGAGGCCCGCGTACCGCAAAAAAAAAAAAGAATTACTTCTTTACAATTTCTTTGTAAAATAGCCAAGAATAAATCTAACGAAAAAAAACAAAAACAAACAAAAAACCAAGACAGCCCCATATGAAAATACTCTGCTATATCCTTTACTAATGGACACAGAATTGCTGCATAAGTGGAGAGATATATCATGTTCCTGGATGGGAAGCCTCAAGATTACAACTGTCAGTTCTCCCCTAATTAATCTATAAATTCAATACAGTCCCATCCAAACAAGATTTTTTACTTAATCAGTTGATTCTAAAATTCATCTGGAAGAGAAAGTGCACAGAAGAGCCAAGAAATATTTTTACAAGAACAATGAGAATCAAGTCACTTGACCATGTTATCAATGCTAGAATAGACAAATAGATCAATGGATCAGAATAAAGAATCCGGAGTCATACCCATATATTTGTAGGGTATCAGCAGATCCTAAATGTGGCATTTAAAGACAGTGGATGAAGGGACTTCCCTGGAGGTCCAGTGGTTAAGACTCCATGCTCCCAATGCAGAGGGTGGGGGTTTGATCCCTGGTCAGAGAACTAGATCCCGCATGCCGCGACGAAGAGCCCACACGCCACAACTAAAGATCCCACATGCTGCAACTAAGACCCGGTGCAGCCAAATAAATAAATATCTATTAAAAAAAATAATAAAGACAGTGGATGAAAGACGAACTAATCAATAAATGGTATAGAAACCATAGGACACACATTTGGAAAAAATAAAATTAGAGCCCTACCTCAGAGCAGACATCAATTCCAGATGGATTAAGGACTTAAGCATTTTTCAAAACTACACAGAAAACCCATAAACGTGTTAGAAGAAAATACAGGAAAATAGTTTTACAATCTTGAAGTAGGACAGACATTCATAAGACAAAACAAAACTCTGAAGCCATAGGGCAAAGAAGACAGAACCTCCAAATTACAAAAACTTCTACACAACAGCAGACACTGTAAACAACAGGCTGAAAGGAATCACCAAATATATGCAGTAGTCAAAAGATTAATACCCAGAACATATAAAGATATCCTATAAATCACAGGGGAAAAAGTAGATGAATGAGCAAAAATTTTCAGTAAGTAACTTATAGAAAAAAATATATACCTGGCCAAAAGAAACACATGAAGTAATGTTAAACCTCCTAGTAATCAAAAAATTGCAAATCAGAAAACAATGAAAAATAACTGCAAACACATATAGCATTTACCACATACCAGGCACTGTTCTAATCACTGTATATAATTAGTTCATTTAACCCTCAAAATATTCCTGCAGGGACTTCCCTGGTGGTCCCGTGGTTAAGACGCCATGCTTCCACCGCAGGGGGTACGGGTTCAATCCCTGGTCTGGTAACTAAGATCCTGCATGCCAAGCAGGGTGGCAAAAAAAAAAAAAATCCTACATATTTGATGAAATTTTTCAGGTATGATAATGGTATTATAATTCCATTTTAAAAGCATCACTATCTTTTAGAATATACACTGAAATATTTATTTATATGCCTGATATCTGCTACAACATAATATGGGAAGGGAGTGTGTGGGCAGTATTGATGAAGCAAAATTGGCCAAAGTTGATAATTATTCTACTTTTGCGTATTTTTAATTTTTTTTAATAAAAAAATTTTTTTAAGTCACTATGAGGTATGTACTACCACTATCATCCCCCTTTTACAGATGAGGAAATTGAGGAATAGAGAGGTTAAGTAACTCTCTAAGGTCACACAACTAGCATGTGGGAAGACTCATGATTTGACCTCAGCCAGTTGGGCTCTAGAGTCCAGTTCTTAATCACTATTCTATACTCACTCCCAAAGTTAGATATCATTTTTTACCCTCTAGAGAAACAAAAAAATTTATTTTTGAAAACCTGATATTATCCAGTACTGATAAGTGTAAGAGGAAATAGGTATTTATGTACTTTGTTTGTGGGGTATATAATCTGATATAATCCAACTGGAGGGCAATTTGGCAGCATCTAAAAACTTTTACATGTACTTACCCCTCAATCCAGCAAGTTTTTTCTAAGTATCTTTCCTAGAAAAATATCTGACTATCTGTACAAATAGGCAAGTACACAGATGCTTCCTGAGGCACTGTTGGTAATAGCAAACCACTGAAAACAGCCTAAGTGTCCATCAACAGCAGGATGGCTAAGTAAATGATGGTGCATCTATGTTATTCTGAATTAGAATGCAGCAGTAAAAAAAATGTGTTCTGACAGCAAAGGACCTCTAAGCCACATGGGTCCCATAGGAAGAATTCAAGTTGCAGAACGAATGCATATTGTGAGCCTAAAACAAAGCAAAACCATGTATTTGTGTGTGTATACAGATACACATACACACTCATGAAATTATATGATGTCTGATGTTCGCTTCAAATTAAAAGATCTGGAGTGACATATACAGACTTCCTACAAAAAAGGGGTAGGATGGGGGGAGGGGCCACAGGAAGCTGAAGAGAATTTTAATTTTATATTCTCATATATATTTATATAATTCTATATAATTTATATATTTTTAAACTGAACTTTTTACAATTGGAACATATTTATATATTACTTATCTAAAAAATAAAACAAAATAGAAAATGAGAAATTAAAAGGAGGATGGTAATAAGAATTTCATTTTTAAGTTGCCTGAAAGAAGAGTTGGGGACTTCCCTGGTGGTGCAGTGGTTAAGAATCCGCCTGCCAATGCAGGGGACATGGGTTCGAGCCCTGGTCCGGGAAGATCCCACATGCCGCGGAGCAACTAAGCCCGTGCGCCACAACTACTGAAGCCTGTGCGCTTAGAGTCCGTGCTCCATAACGAGAGAAGCCACTGCAATGAGAAGCCCGCGCACCGCAACCAAGAGTAGCCCTCACTCAACACAACTAGAGAAAGCCCGCGCACAGCAACGAAGACCCAACGCAGCCATAAATAAATAAAATAAAATAAAAAGAAAGAAGGGTTGCATATCACTGGCACCTGAATTCAACATGATTCCGAATCTCACACAAACCACACAGTCTCATGGCTCCCTCCTGAACCTGGCTGACGCCCTTTGACAGAGACCCTTCACCTGGAGGGCTTCTGAGTGATTAAGGTCTAGAAACAGTTGCCTATGAGAACTCCAGTTTCATCCCTGCTCTTGTAGTATGTACTCCCTAAACTTCTGCTTCACAACCACTCTCTCTGTAAAGAGGTTAACAAGGAGTTTCTTCAAACAGGTGAGCTACTGAGCTCTGCTGGGAGCCCATCAGGGGTCGAAGGCACGGCTTACCCCACAACGGTGCCCTGTACTAGGTACTCAAATGACTGCTGCTGCTCTGGCTAGCTAAGCACAAAATATATTTCCAACTTCAAGACGAATCCACTTTTTCCTTTTAGACAGTCCATTTTGTCATCATAGTAGTGGTCAGGCCCAAGGCCTGGGTCATCAGGCTGCTAATGTCTTCTCCTGGGCATGGGTGGCCCACATGGTCTGGTGTTACTGGGGAGACTGAGGCCAGACACGCTCTGGTGTTTTTTCAGGTTTCTTGATGAACATCAGTGGCTGGCATTTGAATAGGGGCATGAGATGGAAGGAAGACAAGAACCACTAGAACCAACTGTGGCCCTATAAACAGAAAGGAAAGTAGAGCTCAACTGGACAGATGCACAGATAACCCAGATACCAACTCAACAATTAATTTTAAAATCTGATTCTTCCTAAACATGCCCACATTAACAAACCACAGAGGGACCCTGAGATTCAGACCTGATCCAGGTTGGGGCAGGAGCATTAAGTGTTTATAACACAAATGGAGAAGAGAGATGAGGACAGGCCAAAGAGGACTCTGTGTGACCTACGATCCTGAGGTCCTCTGTCCCTGACCCACTGTCACATTTACGCCCAGCAATGGAGTTCCCTAGAGATTGACTGGCCTGGCTCTTATTTTTATTCTCAACATTACGTAAGCACCAGTGTAGGGTATTTTCATGTGGCAAGCATCAAAGTATAATCGAGACCTTCTAGAATGAGGTTCTCTCTGAGGAATCAAAGGGCAGGAGAGCCCACCCACACTACCCACTCCCCGACTGCATGGCCTTCCTCATCCACTGGCCTCATAACTCTGACAGGGCTTAAAGGGAAAGAGGCCCTGATGACTTTCCAAAAAGAAGCCCACGGTGACATCAAGCAAGCTGAAAAAAGGGAGGCAGAGGGTGTGAGTGTTGACCTATGGATTCACCACCACCATGTGCATCCCTGGATCACTTCTCTTCCATCAAAACAGGGGGAGGAGAAGGGGAGATGAAGCTCTGTACTCCTCAACCTGGTCTGCTTGCTGTGGCATTGTCCACCATTACCCTGAAGGCTATTAGTGGTAGAGGAGTGGTCAAGGAGAGGGAAGGGGGTGTCATGGAAGTTGATAGGCCAGTAGGGCCTGCTATGCATCATAAATTATACACAACAGGGCTATAAAAGTGGGATCCATGAAAAGAAGAAAGGAAAAGAGAAGAAAGGAGAGGACTATGTCTATGTACACAGTAGGAAAAACCGAGCCCTCAAGAAAGAAGGTCTCTATCGTAGAGGAGGACCACCAGCTTGGTGTGAAAATTCAACAAATAACTCTCGTGTCAACTCCTTCCCTGTCATGATAGACACCAAAGGTCCCAGAGTCCTCATGCTGGCACAGACTGAGGCTTACTGTACAGGGGGAAGTGGAAAAATCATACAGATGGAGATAGTAGAAAAGTAGGAATACTGAGGTCCTTTCCTGCAAGACTTCCATCACAGGGCTTCTCAGGAAGGCGAAGTTCCAAGAAACTTCCTTGTTTCCAGATTAGTTGGCAGCACCAGGAATCCTGAAGTTGAACTTTGTTCCTCCCCAAGATTTCCTGCCCTCTCGATAACGGCACTGAGGAGGAGAGAGGCAGGAGTCTCTGTGTTTCATCCTGTTCTGCTGGAGTCCTGGAGCCTAATGCAGGCCACCTGCTAGTCACTTTCCTCTGGAGGAGGCCCAGCCAAGTCAGGTCTGTGCCATCCCAGGACTTGGCTCCAGTCTCTCTCTGCCCCACTGGGAGGGTCCTGGGCCACTGCTCATTTGTCCAACTTCCCGTGTCTACAGTCAGGTTCTTTCCCCTATGCATGTCACATGAGGAAAGTGGCAGGTTTTTCTAAGGACACCATCAACAGCTTACAGAGGCGGAATGTCCAAGCAGCAGAGCAGTAATGAAGTGAGAAAGGAGGTAAAAGGCTGCAGCGCCACGGTTCCCTCCAGACTGACTGACTTTGAGAGCTGGCGGCCAAGGCTCTGAGCTCAGTTACCATCCACATACTAGTGCCATCCACCTAGACACTTTAGGACTGGATGTCAAGGAGTAATTTGCCCTTTATGAAAATACTAGACACTGATTCTTGTCTGCACTATATGCTCTCTCCATACAGGTGATTCCTGAGAGACTTCCCCTGTTCTTACATACTCTCCCTCCCTGGCCACAGTTAACTGGTCAAGGGGTGGGCAGCTGACCCAAGCAGGGCCAGTGAGTCTCTGCCCTAGAGTTTTTGGATGCCAGTCACTCTCCATGACCTAATCTACGAGCTGCCAAACTCAGAAGCTCTTGGCAAGAGAAAAAGGAAGGAGCTGAGATCAAAGAAGAAACAGAAAAAAAAAAAAAAAGAAGAAGAAGAAACAGAGATGAGCACCCCAGAAGGGTAAGTCCTGGCAGCACTGTGGTCTCTGGGTCCAGATATTCCTGAGCCCCGCTGCATTTGTGCTCTTCCTCTGGCTTGGTTGCTCAGCTTTGCCCTGGGATTTATGAGCCAAACATTCCCAGTTTTATTCAAGTTAATGTGAATTTGGTTTCTGTCACTTCCAACCAATTTGTCCTGACCACTACAGAACCTCTATTCAGTAGTCACTGGGCTTCTCACCCACCTGAATGCCCTCACTGACAGATGACCAAAGGGCCTTGCCAGGCACCTATGGGACACCTTGAGGCCTGGCTAAGAACAGACACCTCGACCATGAAATCAACAGCTGGTGGGTCTGCTAGGAGAGCAGATAAACAGGGCAACACCGTTTGGCCTGGAACTTCAGACGGGGGATGAGGTGTTCTCTTATACTTAGGCCCAAGGAGAGCGCCAGGGAAAAAATCTACTCTCCCACACAGCGGTGGGTGGGGAAGACAGTCTATACAAGAGCAGATAACAAGGATGCCGCTTGAGGGATGGGATTACAGTTTCTAAGGAAGAAAGCCCTGATCTTCAGAGATCTGGCCTCTGGGTTCCTTTTTACAGACTGATGAGAGTGAAAGTTCTGCCTGAAACCACAAGGCTCACTCTGACAGGACAGAGTTTGGTCCACTCTCAGACCCTTCCATTTTCAACAACTAGGGTGCGAGGCATCTGAGAAACAGGCAGTTTAATGATACTTTCCAGGCACTTACCTGACTTGAATAAAGACACACAAAATAATTAAAATAGTGATGAAAACACAGGAGTTAACTTTACTACAAAATTAAAAGTTTAAAAATACACACCCCCAAAATTTAAACTTTGTAACCCCAAGCAATTCCTTTGTTACAACTTCTTTTATCTCTTTCCTATCTTGACCCAGTACCAATGGTACCAAAACCAAGGGAAAAATAAATCTGACCCTATGAGCAATCTCAAATATTCCACTGCTGAATCCCTCTGAGTGACAAATACCACAAAATGAAGAATGAACCAAGCAGAAAGTTCACACATAGGATATAAAATTTTGTTTTTCTTAAAAAACAAAAAATAAAACCAAAAAACCCACATTCTGTCATACAGAGTGAAGTAAGCCAGAAAGAGAAAAACAGGGACTCCCCTGGTGGCGCAGTGGTTAAGAATCCACCTGCCAATGCAGAGGACAGGGGTTCGATCCCTCGTCTGGGAAGATCCCACATGCTGCGAAGCAACTAAGCCCGCGCGCCACAACTACTGAAGCCCGCACACCCTATAGCCTGTGTGCTGCAACTACTGAGCCCGCATGCTGCAACTACTGAAGCCCACACACCTAGAGCCTGTGCTCCACAACAATAGAAGCCACCACAATGAGAGGCCTGTGCATCACAACAAAGAGCAGCCCCCTACTCGCTGCAACTAGAGAAAGCCCGTGTGCAGCAACGGAGACCCAATGCAGCCAAAAAACAAACAAAACAAAACAAAAACACAGACAAACACACACACACACACACACAAATGACAAGCCAGAGAAAAATTCTAAAAAAAAGAAAGAGAAAAACAAATACCGTGTGCTAACGCATATATATGGAATCTATAAAAACAGTACTGATGAACCTAGTGGCTGGGGCAGGAATAAAGACAAAGACATAGAGAACGGACTTGAGGACAAGGCGGGCAGGGAAAGGGAAGCTGGGACGAAGTGAGAGAGTAGTATTGACATATATACACTACCAAATGTAAAATGGATGGCTAGTGGGAAGCAGCTGCATAGCACAGGGAGATCAACTCGATGCTTTGTGACCACCTAGAGGGGAGGGATAGGGAGGGTGGGAGGGAGACACAAGAGGGAGGGGATATGGGGATGTATGCATACATATAGCCGATACACTTTGTTGTACAGCAGAAACTAACACAACATTGTAAAGCAATTGTACTCCAATAAAGATGTGAAAAAAAACCCAGTATACCTAAAGCAGAGTCCCCCCAAAAACTCTCTCACTCTTTTTTCTTTCTGGCCTCACAGTGTGGCATGTGGGATCTTAGTTCTCCAGCCAGGAATCGAACCTGTGTCCCCTACAGTGGAAGGACAGAGTCCCAACCAGTGGACTGCCAGGGAATTCCCCTCTCTTACCCTTTTTTTTTTTTTTTTTTTTTAACTGAAGCTGGCCCTATGTCAGAAAGACATTTGAAGTCATAAATCAGAAATTAAGTATGAGGAAACCAGGGCCCATTCATGGACAACCACATTCTGGAGCATAAAATAATAAATGATATCAGATGTTATATAAAAACGCTATAAACATATCACTATATATTGCATGAATAGACACATGTGTACATGTGTTTATGTGTATCTATCTATATACACCTATAAAAATTTTGAAGCAAAACATGACAAGCATTTGAGCTTCAGGTTCTTCCAAAGACCCATCTCCTTACAGGTAGTTACTGTGCGGAGCCAGACACAGTGAGCAGCTCCCCGTTCCTGCTTCTCTCCGAGCTATTCCACACCCACCCAAGACCCCGAAATTCCACCCAGTCCTTGCTCTACGTAAAACCTCACCTCCATGCTCCTACTCAGGACTTTGTCAGCAGCCCTCATCTCCCCACGGCCAGCCTGAAGGCACCAAATTCTACCTCCTAACGCCCCTTACTAGGCAAATAACTTGGCATATTTGTTTTCTGGGAAAAGTCAACCCCTCGATGTTTCATTTCACCTCTTTGGAACACTGGAATAAAGGCCAAACACATCAGGAGCCACAGGGAAGCGCTGGGGCCAGGGCAGTACCTGACTCAACGTCATGCCCACCATCAGCGCCACCAGAACCTCCCTTAAAGTACCAACATGTGGGGTACGGTACCTACCTACCTATGCCACCTGTGATCTGTGGGGACACGTGTGCATACACACCTATAAATTACCAAATTACAGACTTTTGACGTGTAAGATAAGATAAAATAAGATCACCTTATCTTTCCAAATTGTGCTTCTCCTTGGGAAGAAGAAATTTGAGGGGAGGGGTTTTGCCAACTGGAGAGTCCCACCATAAGCCGTATCAGCCACGCCAGATACCAAGAAAGCACATGCCAGCCCAGGCCACTGATTCCTTTCCTGCTGAGTCACCATACCTCACCCCCACCCAAGCAACATGAAGAACACTGAGGAGATTAGCACGTCCATCCTTCACCACCTCCCCCCAGACCATTCTTAGCCCAGGGCCAGTAGGTGGCTGCCGGCCACTCAGCCCTCAGTTGCTGACTATCCGAGGTGGAAAGCTATGCTGTGGCTCAACTCCCAGATGTAGGTATTTGGCTCCTGGGAGGACAGGGAACATGGGCCCAGTCACAGCCTTGGGAAGAGGTGCATATGCCCAGCTGGGTTGTCTTGGCCTTGCCCTCCTTTGCCGAGAAGGCACACACAAGTAGACACACACATACAGCCTGTGTTTGCTCCTTTTGGTAAGGGGGCACCCAAGATGCTGCACACATAATCACACAAGTGCACCCACTGCTTGGTGTTTCCACTCCTGATGAGGAGAGGAGAGCAGTCCGTGGGCACACACATGCCCCCCACATATAAACCCCTATGTACCCACTGTGCCCTGCAGGAGGAGTCTCTCTCCTCAATCTTCCTGGGTACTCGTGATTTTTAGTCAGCCCAGGTGTTAAGCCCCGGCCATTTTCTACCCACTTTGGCCTGTCTCTGTCCCTCCCTCTGCCCGCCCACGGTAAGTGCTTTCAGGCCACACAGTGAGTGGGAGGAGGAGAAACACTTCTATTGAGGAAGGCGTTTTGTTGTTTCATCACTAAGGGGGGGCTGGGGTAGGGGAGGAGGGGGGACCCACAAAATTTCTAATAAGCAGTTTCTCTCCTCAAAGCTAAAATGATTTTCCTTAATTGCTCAGTGGGCCAGTTTATTGGGGGGGGGTCTCTGCCCCCCCAGCCTAATTGACTTACTGAAGTTTAACAGGGGCTTTCACCTGGAGAGACTGCAATTATTCCCCCCATCCCACATTCGTACCTGGGCTCTCCCCGCAGGGGGCCTTTGTTCCCCCTAAATACAGCAGTGACACAAATGTCCTCAGCAGCAGGGGAACGCAGGGAAGGGGTAATTTTCAGCCCAACGCAATTAGCTGAGGGCTTTTCAGCCTTCCCCTTGAATGGTGGGGAAACTTCGGCATGTGGGAACGGTGAGCTGGGGCTGTTCGGTGCAAGTCAAACAAAAGAGGCCTCTGAATTGGGCCCTGTGGTGAGCCAGACCAGGGCTGGTGGGGGCAGCTGGGACTGGGGGCTGGACAAGGGACCTACATCGTCACCCACCCAATCTGTGTCTTCCAATCAGGGCCAGTGGCCCCAAACAGCTTTCTGGGAGGCAGAGGCACGCAAGACGGTTGACTTGTACCTAGCACCACAGATCTGCATTTATGAAGCAAAGAAGAAGGAAAAGGTGGTGGATTGAGCTGGGGCGGGACAAGGGGGGCCAGAGGGCCACAGTGCTGTGTCTGTCCGCTCTCTCCAGAGGTCCTGGGGCTGGAGCTCACATGACGTTTGAGCCTTCATGGACAGCCCTAAATCAGGAAGCTTTAGGGAAAGAGACGGGCTCCCCTGGGAGTGCAGAGACGGGAGACCCAGGGCTCCTCTAACACTTAGGTCTACTGTTGCCGTCCCAGCAGTCCCTACTGCCCAGCTAAGCAGAGGAAAGCGAGTCCTCTGCTTAGGGGTGGCCCTGAGGCTAGGGAGGCACAGGGTGAAAGCAGCTTGTGGCTTACCTGAGGTCAGTGCCAAGGTATCCAAATATGGGCTCCAGCACTGGAAGTAACCACGGAGCCGGCAGCAAGCAGGCCTGCCAGCCTCTCACTACCAGCCCTAGGAGAGCCTGACCCCAGACCCAGGAGAGAGAGAAGCAGTTCTCCTTGAAAGAACGAAAAAATGAAAACTAGAAAACGAAGGGCTGGGTGACAGATGAGCTGTGCATGGGCGAGGGAGAGAATGAGGAGATTCTGAGAGATTCTGAGAGATCCGTGCCAGGCAAGAACACAGGCCCGGGCAGGCAGCAAGGCAGGCAGCACTGTGGGCACTGGAAAGGGCCCGGAGCTGGGACTCAGCAGGCGAGCTTTCAGTGCCAGATCGGCTGCTCACAAGCTGTTTGACCTTGGGCAAGCCTGTAACCTCCCAGGGCCTCACATTTCTTGTCTGTACAATGGGAAACAGTTGTACCAGAGCATTGTCTTTAACTTTTTATAAAAGCAACAGAAAACTTTTGTGAGTTAGCATCTCTAATAGATTTATAAAACAGGAACCAGAGGAGCTGTTCCGGTTGAGCACAGGTGAGGGGTGGGGGCCGAGCCACACCCACGTGGCCTCCAACCTTCCTGCCTTTGACGCAGACCTCAGAGCCCTACCGGGAAACCCCAGAACCTGAAACCGTCCAGGACTACTGCACTACTAACACTCCACTAAGAACATTACTGCCCAGCAGAACCCAGGGCTGATGAAAAGGAACAAAGCTGAGCTTCCCGTAGCACAGGCCACTCTCTATGGCCCTGCCTCCCGGCTGCCCTCGAGTCACACCAACAGAAGTGGGATCATGCCCCCATTTGCCATCAAAACCCTCACCACACACGACAGTCTGTGAGAGCCCAGATGAACTATATTCAGGGGCAATTACGTCTGGGGCACCTGGAGCAGTTCCGCATGTGGCTGACAGACAGTGGTCAGGTCAAACTTTTAACCTCTTTATCCAAAACTGAGATCTGGCTTTAAACACTACTACAGTATGACACGCTCCCCCAACCCCGCTCCCTCACTGGCCTGGACTAGCTCTTAGGAACGACTGTCCCTGTCCTCACCCCACCTCCAGCCCTGCCGAAAGAGGTTCAAAGTGATTCCCTGCAAAGGAGTCTACAAGGTAAAGGGCGGCTAAACCAAACACCCACAGTTCAGAGACGTGAAAGTGGACCCTCCCCTCACGCCCTGCCAGCCCTGGAATGGCCTCCTCCTTCTGGGAGCAGCCCATACTCACCACCTGCAGGGGACAAGCAGGCCTGTTGCGCATAACAGCTGGCTTGGCTCCAGTCACATCGGGCCTGGATTCTGTCTTCCCACCTTCTGCTGCCCCTGCATCAGCCTAGTGTCCCACCTGCACAGCCACCTCCCCCTTCAGATGGATGCTCCTGCCCTGGGACTGACCACCACTCTCATGGAACAAGGCCTTGCCTGGGCAATTCCTGAGCTGGAGGCAGGCAGAGATAGGGACCTCATTCTTTCAACAAGTACCTGAAGGCTATCCAAGCCAGCCCTGTGCTAGGAGCTAGGATGTTCAAGAAAATCAAAACTCAGCTTTAAGGCCCAGCCAGAGAGTCAAGTCTTCAGTTCATTTTTTTTTTTTAATTGGAAACAATTCAAGACAATCAACAAGTTCTAATCCCAAATGAGAGCAAGATCCCTGTGGGCTGAGAAAGCAGACAGGGTAACACAATGGCTAAAAACCATGAGCTCAGGGGCTTCCCTGGTGGCGCAGTGGTTGAGAGTCCGCCTGCCGATGCAGGGGACACGGGTTCGTGCCCCGGTCCGGGAAGATCCCACATGCCGCGGAGCGGCTGGGCCCGTGAGCCATGGCCGCTGAGCCTGCGCGTCCGGAGCCTGTGCTCCGCAGCGGGAGAGGCCACGGCAGTGAGAGGCCCGTGTACCGCAAAAAAAAAAGAAACAAAAAACAACAACAAAAAAAAACCCATGAGCTCTGGAGTCAGATGCCAGGACTCAAACCCTGGGTGCATTAATTACCAGATGTGACTTTGAGCATGTGAATTAACCTCTCTTAGGCCTCAGTTTCCTTGCTTGTAAACTGACAATGGTGACGGTACCTATTTGGAAGGATTAAGTGAGATATAAAGGGCTCGGCATAGTGCTTGGCGTTTAGCTGGCACCCGTATGTGTCAGTCATCCTTGTCCTCATCATTATCACCATCATCAGCTAGGCATTAGAGAGGCACTGGGGACTCCTGATCCTGAAATGGCCTAGTAAAAGGAGCCTGTATCATTCCCCTCCTGAAGCACCAGGAACTGGGTTAAGAAGAGAGACCTCGGGTTCCCTGTCCCTATTCTGCAGATTACTTCAGAAAGCTACTGTCAATGCTGATGACAGATAGGACGAATTAAACCTAGCCAGGGATGCAGGAGATCTTGAGCCAACCGGGGGCCTTAAAGGGGCAGGTTGGAATCTGTGCCCCCTCAAACTGACCACAGTCCCCTTGGCCTTCTCCCTCGCTCCTGCTCACTCTCTCCCATCAGCCTGCTGGCTGGAATGCAGGGGTCCCTGTGCCAGAAGGCCCAGGCTAGGCAGGAGGCCGGGAGGCACAGGTGGTTCTCAGAGGAGATCCCTGAGCTCCAGAAAGCATTTCCCCCACAGGCCCAACAAAGCTGGGGCTTGTTGTTGGTCAAGACGCCTTTGCTTGTCTGGGCTGCAGCCCAGACGGTGAGGCGGCTGGGGGAGGCCAGGGGACGCAGGGCTGCAGGGTGTGTGTGTGGCAGGGAGGATCGGCCAGCCCTTTTGGCACCAGCTTCCTCCTTCCCTGGGTTTCTCACTTTGTTCAGCACGGCAACCCAAAGAAGGCTGGGGAAAGCACTTTTCACTACCCAGCAAATAAAACCACAGGGAGAAGGAGAAGGATGAAAGGTTTGGGGGTTTTTTAATTTGGTTTTGGGGCATTTAGGTGGTTTTAAAAAATAATAAAAGGAAGTTGTTTCTGCAACCCAATTAATTTCAAACCCAGGATTCAGATCACAGCCAACAGTGATCTCACAGCACCTAACACATATTATCCCTCTTCTGAGACCTGAAGTCCCAGTGGAGCAAGAGTTGGTCCCAAGAGGCCAGGAGGGATGTTTTCTACCTCCTGGATGGGAGTGGTTAGGGATGGGGCACAAGCATGGCTTCAATCAACCCTACCACAAAACTCTGGGACTTTCAGCTCCCCAGGTCCACAAACACCCATGCAGTCCTACTAGTCATGGGTATGCATGGCTTTCCAAATGGAGGTATGACACGAGAGGCTGCCGGAGCCCACTTATTCTTAAGAATCATGTCCTCCTAGCCCCAGGCCTTGGCAACGGGCAGAGGAGATTCCAATGGGGACCTTAACTTATCTGTTTCCTTCATTATTTCCACGAAAGGAGCCCTCACTCACAGGTCATTCTGCCTCTGTTGGCTCTCTTCCACTGGGCCCCAGAGCACTGACTCCAGACCTTCCTTGGTCCTACTACCTTAGAGAGAATGAGGGAAGGGATTATTCACACTGCGCCTTTGACAAAGTAGAGCTTTTCATACAGCAGTTTAAGGAGACGTTGGGACTGGGGATTCCTTCCCTAAGCAGATGCCTGCCATCCCATCCAACTCCTCAAGTCTAGCTCAACCCACTCACACCACCTGCCCAACACTTGCTTTGGAACAGATTTTTTCCTGGTGGCATGTTTTTGTCATGCATTTTTGAAGTCACAAACTATAAAAACTACGGGGTTTTCTCTTTGGAAAAACATTAGGATACCAAAAAGCTCATTTGATTGTAAGTTTCCTTTCTTTCCCACTAAGGCACTTGGGATGGGACACAAACCTTTCAGAAGAATAAAAGAAATGACACAGATTTGCAAACACACTTGGCAGTGCTGGGGGTTCCTGATTTACTGACTGGGTGACCCACCTCACTTCAGGCTTTCATTGCTACACAGTACCTGTGCCGCATACTGGGTACTGTTAGCGGCTGCTAAGTTGAGGTATTCTCAAGTCAAAGGTTTCTAGAGAACCCACTTCCCATCCGCCTCCCTGCTCCTTCTGTGGAAAAGCCAAGGAGTTTACACCCTCATGATAAAGCTGCTCAGAACCCTCAGGTCAGCTGCCATCAGCACAGGCCTGGGCCTCTGCCACTTCAACAGCTCCTGCCTCTTCTGTGCTCAGGCCCTGCATTCTCCCAGACGACCACAACTACCCACCGTGACTTGCTTGAGAAGCACACATCTTCTTCCAGAAAACGACATTTCCTTGCACTCCACCACCAATAGGAGGAAAATTAACAGAAAAGGGGAGTCCCAAAAAGAAGACTGGGAAAAAGATAATCTGGAGAAAAATATAAGACCTTCAGGAAACACAGTGATTGCCAGAAACTCAATAACCAGGTCCCTAGCTCCTCCTCCATGCTCTAGGGAAGAGAAAATGATGAAACCCAATGGCTTTAAGAATCCACATATATGTACACTCACTTATGTCGAGCTGTCTTCTTGAGGTGACCCCGTCCCAGGAGAAGCAGTGACATCAACATAAAGTAATGAAGGTTAAGGCAGAGGATTCCATGTGGATCATCTCAGGTTGTTCTTGCTTGGGGGGAGGGGCACCCAGAGACCAAGGAACCTGCCTGACACCCTGACACACACTTTACAGATGCCTGGGCTCAGAGACAGGTGACAGATGCATACACACAGAGCTGCGGAGAGAAGGGCACAGAACCTGTGCCTGAAAATTAAAAACCCAGCATTGGCTATCTATTATTCAGTTAATTTTCATTAGGTGCTAACTGCTTCCTCTGATCATCTCCTCTCCTTTTCTTTGGAGAGGTAGAAAGTGCACAAAGGGATACTTCTCCCTCTTTGTGGGGAGGAATGGGGAAAAATGAGAGGGGGCAGAGAGGAAGATAGAAGTAAGCTGCCTCGTAAGTACCTGAGAAATAAGGTGCTCAGTGAGCTCGTAAATCTCACCCAATCACCTGAAGAAAGGGATCAGGCCTCCATCAGGGGTTAGGTCTACCCACCACAGGAAGACATCCTGTATATTTAAAGTCCCAGGAACCTCAAGGAGGTTGAGCTAAGTCAGAGACCTGTGGATTAAAAGCAAAGGATGGTTTGAGTGGGAAAAAGCAAAAACTCTAGTCCTTTGATGAAGTCACAAGCAGCACTGATCCTAAATGAGATTTTTTCGAACTACCATACGACCCAGCAATCCCACTACTGGGCATATACCCTGAGAAAACCATATTTCAAAAAGAGTCATGTGGGCTTCCCTGGTGGCGCAGTGGTTGAGAGTCCACCTGCCGATGCAGGGGACACGGGTTCGTGCCCCGGTCTGGGAAGATCCCACACGCCGCGGAGTGGCTGGGCCCGTGAGCCATGGCCACTGGGCCTGCGCTCCAGAGCCTGTGCTCCGCAACGGGAGAGGCCACAGCAGTGAGAGGCCCGTGTACCAGGAAAAAAAAAAAAAAAAAAAAATTTTTTAAATAAAATAAAATAAAAAAACAAATGAGTTTTTGTACCCCTGCTCTTAGGACCCAAGCCATGGGGAAAAACTCTCCCATGACAAAACAGTACCTTTTCTCAGCTTCCCTAAGAACACTGAACACCAGATAATCTGACTGACTAAACAGAACCTAGACAAGTTGTGTCTTTGAGCAAGCCCCCTAGATCAGAGTTTTCTTGGGGACTGATTGTACTTTAGACATGAGCCCTAGGGAAGCAGCAGCAGGAAAAGGAGTCAGAACTTTAAGGCCAAGCTCATCTGACTGACTCAGATAATCATCCATGGACAGGACCAGGGAGCCCCTGCCTGGACAGAAGTTAATATGCATCCCAGAAGGCCCAGTTAAAGGCCAGCCCAGCCCAGCCCACCCCTTCCCTGGCCCCAAAGGAGAAGGGCCTATGCTTTCTAGGAAATAGCAGTTGTGTTAGACCATTGCACTGCATCTGAATTCCTCCATTTTGTAATTTTAATACAAAAGTTAAGATGGTCAAATATCAAGTCTCCCAGGATGGCAGGCTTTCTGATCAACATTTTTCTTGTCATTCCAAATTCTTCAATCTTAGTTCCAGGGGCTTCCCTGGTGGCACAGTGGTTAAGAATCCGCCTGCCTATACAGGGGACACGGGTTCGAGCCCTGGTCCGGGAAGATCCCACATGCCGCAGAGCAACTAAGCCCGTGCGCCACAACTACTGAGCCTGCGCTCTAGAACCTGCGAGCCACAACTACTGAGCCCGCGTGCCACAGCTACTGAAGCCCACGCGCCTAGAGCCCATGCTCCGCAACAAGAGAAGCCACTGCAATGAGAAGCCTGCGCACCGCAACGAAGAGTAGCCCCCGCTTGTTGCAACTAGAGAAAGCATGCGAGCAGCAACAAAGACCCAACACAGCCAAAAATAAATAAATAAAATAAATTTAAAATCAGATTCTTCAATCTTAGTTCCAGAATTGAGGTGCCCACCCCCACCAGGGCTTTTTCGCCTTTTACTGTCAAGGAATGAGGGTGGACTCTAAGCAATCTCCACTGGTCCATCGCTCCATCCACCTTGCTCCAAACTCTGCCTGAAATCCCTGGGTGCTCCACAAAGTTATCAAGAGCAATTCCTGCCTCTTCTTCCAACCTAAATACAATTATACTTTTAAAAGGTAAAAAAACAGCCCATGGAATCCCCAAAGAGGCCTGCTGCTCTCTTCCCCCTTGCAATGAAGCTTAATAATGAAATGCCCCGTGCTCCAATTAGTAAGAAATGCTCATTTTCTCCAGCTGAACACCCCCTATAGATACGTCTAATTTGTTCCCATGCTTCCGTCTCTCTCCTCCATCGAGTTTGCACTTAAAGGTTATGATCTGTTGGTGCCTCCCAGCCAGGCCCTGGCAAGACAACCTGGGGGAAGAGACAGTGTTTTCCATAACCTTGGAGCCCCAGCCTGACTATCCCTGATACCCCTTCCCTTCATCATCACATCCATACACATAATCTGTCTCTTTCAGGCTCTTTATGAGTTGTCCACAAAATGGAAGAGAACGGAAAGGAGAAACAACATTTGGAAAAGTTAAGGGAAAAGAAGAGTAAAAGAAAAAAAGAGGGGGTGGGTATTGCTGTGAGTGCCCATTTCTCAATGAAAGAAATGTCCTTTGCCACGGAGGGACCCAAAACAGGAGCTGCTCCTTCCTGGTGGGCCCCTTTGGAACTCAGGTCCCTCAAAGGTCTTGGAGCTCCAGCTTCTTTCCCCTCATCAGGCCTGGTGTGTGACTGGCACCAATTCCTGAGACAGTCTGAAGGGTGCCAACAGCAGCACAGAGGAGCCCCTGTGCTCGGGGAACCCTGGCGGGATGTCTCTCCCAGGCCACCTCATCTCAGTGGCCAGCCTGCATCTCTGCCTTCTGATTGTATGGAAAGTGAGGACACAGTCCCTTGCTAAAAACCTGACTCCTAGGATGAAGGCCCCACCCCCAGCACCACACCAGATGCCAGGACCATGGCCTGGCTATAGGTGTGGGGTGGGCAGGTCCTCCCTGACTCAAAGGTATCCCTAGCTTTCTCTCTCCCCAGAAGTAGAGCAGGCCACAACCAGGCTGATGCTCCCAGAGTCTTCCTCTCTTCAAATCATGCATATGCATCTTCTCTCCAGCCAGGCTAGGGGCCC
Source organism: Delphinapterus leucas (assembly GCF_059928025.1). Classification (NCBI taxonomy): domain Eukaryota; kingdom Metazoa; phylum Chordata; class Mammalia; order Artiodactyla; family Monodontidae; genus Delphinapterus; species Delphinapterus leucas. The sequence continues at coordinate 60,470,372 of NC_143144.1, forward strand.
AGAATGGGTAAAGACACCCTCTCCCCCGGCTCCCGGCACATGGCTATACTGCAGCGAGGCGAATGGTAAAGACCGAAGACATCCTGTTGGACCACCCCTAGTGGGTCTACCTGCTACGAGGCCCCAGTTCTTCTCACTGGGGAAAATGCCTCCCCTTCTGTCCCTGGTTTCTAGGGCCTCTCCCCTTAACTGCCGGAGATGAGCATTTGCGATTTGCCGATGCTCCCCCAGACACTTTGCCTCTTTTCTGCCTGGTCCTGTTCTCCCCTGACCCTTACCAATTGCTGGGTAGTCATCTGCAGCGGACTTATGCTCTCCCAGCACCCCTCCTGCTTGCCTCCACCTCCTCCGACCCCTGGAGACAAGGCCCTGCCCTGGCTCCCTGAGACTCACAATCTGTGCTCCTGCCGTACTCAGTCACAAGGGGGATGTAACTCACTTCAAGCTTTACGTGGTAGAACTAACCGCCCCCCTCGGGGGTGGGGAGGGGGGCAAGCAAGCGTGTGCCTGAGCATCCCAAGGTGCTCTTGTTTTCCAGGCACCCCGTCGTAGTCTATGACAGACGCACGGATGGGGGAATCCTCTGCCAGCCAGAGTTGGCATCTCACCCTATCTCTCAAATCTGCCACTAGCCTCCAGGGCCGAAGACCCTCCAAGAAGAAGAGGCCCTGCAAGACAAAGACCTGAGGCCCCCACAGCCTGGCCTCCCAGCCCAACACAGGCCCGCATTAAAATCAACACTCCGTGAACACACAAAACTGACAAGGCAGAGGGGGAGCACACATCGGATACAAAGATCGGGCTCTCGGGAGACGCGGCCTGTTGGTCTCCCATGTTAGCTCCAAGTGACTAAGCGCAGGGTGGGAAATAACGCCATCGTGGCCGCCAAAGCTCCCGCCTGGGCTCCAGGTTGGGCAGCCTTTTCACGGGGAGGATGCCTCTGCCTGGAAAAAAATGCAAGCATTGTGTGGGAGCCATTAATGCGTGAGCCTCTGCACATTCCTTCAAGAAGCAGGAGCACACTAGTCCCTGAGCCCCCAGCCCTGTGCCCCAGCAATTGTACAGGCTTGGAACACACTGCACATGCCACCTGGTCCTTCCCCCCAGGCCCCTGGCTCTGTGAGCGGTGGGGAGGGCCCCGCCAAACACCCTGGCTTCATTGTACCCCAGAAAGAGGGGACTAATTACTCGCCTACACTCTGGAGCGCCCAGGAAGAAAACAGAGGCCAGTGGGGTGGAGAGGGTGGGAAACGGGGGTGGCGGGGTTTGAAGAAGGGAGAGAGAAAGCCACAGGATACATTTCAAAGTTTCTCTAGCAATTTAGGGGTGGGGGAAAGAAAGCCTGGTCCTGATGTGAAATCATACAGAGGTCAGGGCTGGGTCTCCCACCCTTGTGAGAAAGTGGTGAATCGAAGACGGTTTATCAAACGATCATTTTTTTCTTTTGAAACTGGGAGGCAGCAGCTTGGACAATTCTGCAGATGTGCTTGATGAATTAGAGACAAAAATGGCCCTTCTCTGCCCCCCTCCTCCCCTCCTTCTATAAGGGCTCCCATCGGGGGTTGCTTCTCCCTCCACTGCCTCCCGGGCCCTCCCCTCCCTTCTTCAGTGGTCAGCTGAGACCCCACCCACTGCTTGCTTTTGTACTCTTGGCCTTTGGACATACTGACAAGGGCCTTTATGAGACCCCAATCAAGACCCCCATGTCACAGGTACCTAGTAGAGACACCAGACCTTTTCAAACAAGGGACAACAAGGAGAATCGGCGGGCCCATTGTCTCTCCTCTGTGCTAAGTGAGATGAAAGGGGCCCGCAGCCCCCTCCCCACAGCCCGCCTGCCAATCACCTCTAGTTATTAAGGTCACAATGTGTAAATTCTTTTGACCTGCACCTAATCAAAGATTCACCGGCCCTTTCAAACCCGAATGGGGAGGAGGGGAGAGATTCCCTCCCATAAACCCAGCAAATTCTCCCTCAATAAAATTTCTCTCTCTGATTCCTTCTCTGCTTCCCATCTCCACCCCTTCGCTTCTCTTCACTCCGCCCTCTTCACCACTAGCTTCAAACACAACTGACAAGCCCCATGGAATTACTACCCTCAAAAACCCAAGGAGGATTTGAAAGTTTCTATTTAATTCTCTTTAAATAAAAAGTTTTTGGACAGGCATAGTGGCCCAAGGAAGCCCAGAACCTGGGCAGTCCCTGGGCTCTGATGCCAAATCTCTCCAAATGGCAAAGTGGTCGACTGGCTTTTTCCTCTCTCCTAAATTAGCCTCTCTTGCTTTGCCCAGGATACCACTATACATGGAGAAAAAAACTGGGATGAATGATACTCCCTCACATTGTCACTTAGCATCTCTAGCTCAGTTGCTGACCCTCCAAAACCCAGCTTACACTGAGTGGTTTTGTGAACTGAGGTGAAAAAAATTACCAAGCCCAAAGTAGGCAACCCTCAAGAGAAAAAAAAGAAAATAACCATAAGGTAGAACAACAGAGAACAGAATAGGAGCCAGAGGAAAGAACTTGAGAGAAAGCAAAACTTAGGATTTTTTGTGGTTTGAAAACTACAAAATGCTTAAATCAAGCAAGGAGAAAAAAATGCTTGCCAATCTCCATCGATCAATATCAAGCTACGCATTTTTCTCTTACCTGTCTTATCTGTCACTTAGAATAGGGAGAAGGCATAACAGGAAAGGTAGTGATACTTTATGTAAGTTGCCCCCCAATCCTCATTTGTCTACTGTCTGCTCTTGCGGATGCCTTGCTCTCCCTTTACCTGTCTCTCTCCTTCTTTCTCTCTCTCTCCTTCTCTCTCTGCTCCTACTTTTCCTCCTGCCTCTGTGATGGTACCTTTTGCTTCTTGGTTTCTCCCTGCCCAGCTGTCTTTACTTCTCTCTGAGCTTCCTTCTGGTGCTAATCCCTCATGTTATTTCAACTGTCATCTCCATGCTGAAGGCTTCCACATCTCAACCCTGGGTCTGAGCTCCAGGCCACCACTCCTGGCTGTCTCTGGCCATGGCTACCTCACTGTCCCTTCACTGCCTCAAACAGAACTCAGTCTTCTCAAAGCTAGGGCCCCCGTCTGCCATCAAGACCATAGAGGAACTCAGGCAGGTCTCTCCCCTCTCTCCCCCACAAGCAGTCATGACCACCTACAGACTTTTTCCTGTTTCTCCTGCTGTCCTCAGGAATCCAGTCCGTTACTGCTAACGAAGTGTACTCCGGAAAAGCATCCAAACAGCCTCAGTCTCCCCCTCTCCAAAGTATCCTACACACTGTGCCACCACATTAATTATTTAACTGCTTCAATCTGGCCAAAAATCTTCCATGGTTCCCTATTATTCTCAGATTAAAGTCAAACTCTGCTCTTCAAAGCCCTCCAAAACCAGGCCCCAAAGCTCCCCTCCAGCCACATTGCCCACTACTCCTTTACACAAACTTGTCTGCTCTGAACTCCCAAAATTACCTGCTCTGAACTTCCAAACTTACATTGAGCTTCCCTATCCTTTAGTATGTCTTTGCTCATACCACTCCCCTGCCCTCAAGTTCCTGTCTGCAATTTAAATAGAACCATCTTTTAAGTCCCACTTCAAATTCCATGTCATCCAGGAAGCTCTCCTTATTTAACAAAAAGGCTACTGCTTTCCTCTGATTTCCTATCGATAACCTTGACAGTTGATGGCACTCACACTGCGTATATACAGTGTTGTCTGAGTACATGCATTATTTTACCAACTGGAATATAAGCCCCTGGATGGTAAAAACTGTCTCTTGTGCTTCATATTCCCCATACATCCTTGCACACAGCAGTATTCTTGATACACCTATAAGGCTGGCACTCAGAGATATGCATTACATAGAAAATTAGTTCTGAGTTTGCCTTGTCTTTTTAAAAAAATTTCAGTATTTTAACTTATTTCTTTTCCCACAAAAGGTCCCAAGTATGAAACCATGTTTAATGCTGCAAAAGCAAATGTAAGGAAGGACCTTTTCAGGGTAATGGAAATATTCTAAACTGAATCGTGGTGATGGATGCACAACACTGTAAATTTGCTAAAACTCATGGAATTGTACACTTAAAGTGGGTGAACTTTATATTATGTAAATTATACTTCAATGAAACTGTTTAAAATAATAAATAAAATAATAACTAAATGTAGGTCCATGTATCCTTAATTTAAATAACTGTAAGGGGAAAAGGAAGGGTTCTCTCTACAGTTACCTGATATTGAAATAGACATTTAAATGTAATTTATGTTTTTTCTATTAATAAAAATAGGCTCATTATAAAAAAAACTTAAATACAAAAAAGTAAAAAGAAAGTAAATGGCAGCAGAAATCTACCACATAAGAAATAACTGAAAAGATAGTCAAATAACTATCGTACTGCTTTGTGACCTTTTTTCATTCAACACTATGTTATGACATCTTTGGGGGTCAATAAATATGTACATCTATATCATCCTTTTAATGGCCATATAGTATTCTATTGGGTGAATGTAAAATATTTAACTAGACTCCTACTAATGGATATTTATGTGTTCTTAATATAAATCTTTATGTATACATCTTGCATACTTGTCTGATTATTGCCTTAGGATAAATTTCTAGAAGAGGAATTTATGTGTCGAAAGGTTTTTACATTTTTATTTTGATACTCACTGCCAAACTAATGTAATTTTAAAACTAACTTTTCCTCTCCTTATTCTTAGACTTACCGTTACCAGCCTGCAAAGAAGGATTTTCCTGGCCACAAACCTCTAACAAGTGAAGAATCCTTTGAATAATCTTTATTTTTTGTGTTCACTTTTTGTTTTTATTCTCAACCACAGCTTACCATGGATGCTAGTGAGACTCAAACTGGCCAGGAAACTAGAGTGCTTCAAACACATTAACCCATGTGTCCCTCTCTCTCTGCCAGATGTTACGAACCTCACCTTCATACCCAGCTGACCCTCCTCTTGGGTCACTTACCATAGGACCCACTCCAATCACTCACTTGGCCTTTTCTCATTCAGGCCCAGGAGGAAAGAGGCCCAGCCTTGGCCAGGACAACTAACGCTACCACTGCAACAAAGCAGAAAATAACAGGAGAAAAAGAAGCATTCTGCAAGAGTAGAGCCCTCAGGAGCAAGAGACAGTGGGTCACATGCTCTGAGCTAGGCCCTCTCTGTAGCCCCTGAAGGCCACGGTGCAGTGAGTTCAGGGTGAGGAGCATGTGCTAAGTGACGGCTGAGTGAATCTGGACAGCGTCCTATACGGAAACTGTGCTCCTGAGACTCCACAGAGTTTTGATCAGGCACCACAGGAATGATCCAGGGCAAGACTCAAGCTAATCTCTCTCAAAATTCCCCAGTCAACAAAGAAAGGAGGAACGGACGCTTATGGTGGCCTCAAGCAGAAAGGGGTCCATTTCACTTTACCTTGCACATCTCAGCTTTCCTTCCCTCTCTGTCCAGCCAGCACATGTCACATGTGCAACAAGCCACACACAAAGGAGGAGAAGTAACCCCCACCGTTGCACGGTGGCCTCTACGACTGGTGGATATTTATACTTGGAAAAAGCTCATCCTCCACACTGCCTTCTGGCCTCTCTTTGTGTCTTCCTGTCTAGCTCAGCTCCTAGAAAGAAGCCAGTATGAAGCTTCACACTGGACCACTTGCTATGCCAGCATAATGAAAGTGATGCCCATCCCCTGCCTATCCTCATCTCCATCACCACCGAAGCTTCCAGAAGCAACATAGACATAAGTGTCTCCAGCCTGAAGCCAAAAGCCACACCTCTCTAGGTGGGGCAGACAAAGCATGGAAAGTCAAGAACAAGGCCTGGTGACCCCACATTCTGCTTCACCAAGCCTGCCCATGGTATTAAGAGAATCAGAGAAAGCAGAAGATAAAGGGCCTTGGCCTTAATGCCTTCTCAAAGCAGGGAAGCTCCTGCCTTCGGGAGGTGTGCTCTTTAGCCCCCAGGGCCGGTGTGCACGTTGTCTAAAGTGCACCAGCTTTAGATAGGGCTGCTGTTTCCAGCCTGCTGCGAAAACCAAAATACTACACCATGACCACCATGGCCACTGTTGGAGAAGCTGGATTATGGCTTTGCTGTAGGAAGGTGCAGAGGAGGAGACAGCAGTGCACACTGAGCAGGGCTAGAGACAAGTCTGAACACAATAACATAGAAAAGGTGTGTATGGTGGAGGAGGGAATCGCAACAAAATATGAGTTATAGTTATTTTAATCTCCTAAAAGTTTCTCTCTCAATACTTGAAATACTCTTTTGCAAATTAAGGCCCTGCTGAAGATTCTGGATGTTATCACATACCAACTGGCACCCCACCTGCCCCTCCTATACTTTTCTGTGCCCCATTCATGTTTTAAATTTGCATTGCAAACTATGAAAAAGTAAAGCTTCCGCAGAAAGCAATTTCCTGGGCCAGCAGCTCTTGGACTAATACTCCCTTTGCAGTTGCCAGGGATTCTGCATGCACGTACTCCCTTCCCTCCTCCCGCCAGCCCTCCCCCTCCCCCCACTCCTCCCTCCCTTGCCAGCACCTTCTACCTGAGCCAAGCCTATCTGACAGGGCACTACGGACAGTGTCACAAACTACCCCCTATGAAAATGCCCTGGACAGAAAAAGGAGCAAGAACCAGCTGGGAAAGAGGGGAAGGATTTTGGGTAGTCAGCTTAACAGAGCACCCCAGAGGCACAGCGGTTTGTCTGTAGTACAAGGCTCATAACTTATACAAAACAGGAAATAAAACCCCTGCCCCCAAAAGTTCACAATCTGAAACTTCAAAAAAATTTCGCCACCAGGGAAGTCTCTCATAGAATCTTTACAGGCAGTTTTCCATACCAATGGTGTCAAAATCTGTCACCACTAGTGGTATACAGGGATGTCTATTGTCTTCCCTGATGGTGTGAGGAAAATGTTCCAGTTCTTGGATCTCAAGCTGCTAACCCCCCAAAAGGAACTACTACAATAATGAAACTCACGACACTCATGGATGCAGGGTAACTGTCACGGACAGGAGAATTCCTGTTCTTGGGTCTTAAGGCCATGACCAAGCTGAGCCACATGTGACTGTCCTGAACTCAGAAAGGGGAAGAAATATAGCTGACTCTGTGGACTGCCACCTGGAGGTCCCAGGGACCAGGACTCTGGTAGATGGAAAGGTGGTGGGGAGGAGAAGACACCATTTCAAAAAATTTCGTTTGAAATGAAAAGGAAAGCAAGGAACTTAAGTCTTGACTCCAAACTGATGTACTGAAATCTGCCCCAAATGGCCTGAGAGCCACCTAATGACAGGAGGATGGGGTGATCCTTCCACCTCTGACATGACCCCCCAATATACAAAAACACATTATGCTACTAATCCAGCCACACATTGCCTTTTTCACTCGGGCCCAGTACAAAGCCCTCTCCAGCCCCCGGTCTACTTACGAGAGTGAGCTCCATTGGCTCAAAAAGCTAAAAGCACAGATATTTCATGAAGATCCCTCTTTTGACTGATCTGAGTGCTGCAGCTAACAGGTGGGGAAATCTTAAACACACGAGTGTTATCATGACGAGACCACTGGAACGGATCAGTGCCATAAGTCAGACAGGGCTAGAAGTTTCCGCCCCACCATCAGGTTCCTCTTTAGCCTTGACAGATCAAACTCAAGCCGAAGCAGGCTACAGAGATCAGTTCAGTCTCCGAGCCAAAGGTCTTCACAGTGAGGGACCAAAGCTGCCCAGACTGGGCCTCTGCCGGCCCGTGTCCCAGATTAATCACCACCAGGAGGGGCTTGGACACCAGGCTGCAATCTGAGCCCAGCAGCACCTGCACAGGGGTCACCCTGGCACCTCCCTCACTCCCTCGGGCAAGACTCCAGGGAATGAGGGTGTCCACCTGTTGACTACGCTACTTGGAACAGGCAGGCCAGACGCTTAGCCATCTTCAATCCCGCAGGTAAGTCACAGGCGGTTTGAGTTAGCGCAGAAGGTGGAAAGACATGGTGACTCAAGGAGTGAAGCCAGGGCTCCATGAGAAGGAAAATTCTCAGCCTCTGAACAGAAAGAAAGAGAGAAAGGCCTCAATGCCCCTCTCACCACTGTCTAGAGAGAAAATCTAGCTCAAGACCAGCAGTGAGTGAACTAAGCCCTCAGAGGTTATGAACTAATGAGATGCTCCGTGAATGTTTGGGACACATTCTCGTCAGCCGCAGATCCACTGGATGCTGACAGGAAGGAGGGAGACCAGAGCAGGGATTTCTTTTCAAAACACCCCCAAATGCTGCCAATACGCCTGTGTGACGGAAACTTAGACATAAATTCACTCTGTGAGGGTGCAGGAGAGCTTCCTCTGAATGCTAAGACCTTGGAGAACAGTTTCCTCAAATAATCTACATCAGTAAGCTATTTCAAACACCTGTACACATAGAGCTAGTGACTATGTATGGTGCATTACACATGTCTGTCCATGCTAGAATGCACTCTTTAGGACCAATGGACCCTATTATAAATTCTTCTCAGATGGCAATTTCTTTTATATTGTTGCTTCTCTAAGTCTACTAGAGTAGGAGAAAGTATTCTTGAGACGGAAAAAAAAAAAAATCAAAAGGAGGAAGATAAGCATGAAGATCTATATCTTAGAACGCTCTGTCCCAGGCGCTAACTTGTGATATAAGGAGAAACCACTCGGATGGATGCACCCTTTTCCACCTGCCTCATGCCCCAGGGAAGGAAGGGTGGGAGGGGTCTGAGTCAGATTGAAGTGTGTGTCCCTTGAAAGAGCAGAAGAAAGCACAGGTCAGATAAGAGGAGAAAGAGCTCCTACACAGCGCCTTCATTTGAGGAGGAACACCCACATCCTGACTGTTACACCTTGTACCTCCAGAGCTCCATCTCCAGGAATTCCCTTTGAACTCCCGGCTGCAACCCAGAGTTAGGATAGAGCAGTGGCTACAATTACACACTTGCTTGTGGCGGGGGGGTGGGGGGATGCTGTATGTGACAGGCCATGAAAGGTCCCTGCCTATAAAACAGACTGGAAAACAAACCCTTAATTTAAATGTTAATGAAAGTGCTGTGGAGACATCAGAGGCTTCCCGGCTGCTCAGAGAATAGCTACACCAGCCACAGAATTTATGGCTCCCCTTCACCCTCCTGCCTCCCTCTCTGCCTCATCACCCACTGAAGTTTAAAGAGTGTAAAAAAAAAAAAAAAAAAAAACAACAACTAATTTTAACATTAACTCCATGCTTCCACCTTGGGATGTGATTGCTAAATTATCTGTTGGCAGAACACTGATCAAAGGTGGAAAAACACAGGCACATTGCACACACAGCCCAGAAAAGTCAGCTGCAGCTAAGGCAGGAAAATTACCTTCTCTCTTCCTGATGTGGGAAGGGTAGAAGAAATAGCGGTGCAGGTAGGGACTGGAGCTGGGAGGTGCAGGCAGCAGGAAGAGGAGGAAGACCCTGATCTCTCCCATGTGTCTGCTCCCCATCTGAGAACTTAGCATGCCATATTTGCTAAGTTTCGTCTGTCTCTCCATCAGACTATGCTGTCTAGTTCACTGTTGTTTCCCCAAGGTCTAGCACACTGTAATGCTTAAGAAGTATCTGGAGAGAGAAAGAGAGATAGGGATGCAAGGAGAGATACAGAAACAGAGACAGAGCGGAGAAAGAAAGAATTTAAACAGAGGCTGAGGGATGGAAATGTATCCCTGCAGCAGGGGCACGGTCTTGAGGCGCGGACTCCATGTCCACAGCGTCCCGCCTTCCACAGCAGCACTCTCTGCTTCTAGTTGCAGTGCTTTATTTAAGTCAGTTCTTCCCAACTAGCCAACCTTCCCGGCCAGGGAAGGAGTCGCTCCCACAGATGGGGTCTGGGCCAGCCAGAGCTGGTTGGGTTGCAGGTCTCAGGCCAGCAGCCCAGTACGTGAGCTTCCCTGTGCCCAACATGCCCTGGGTAGTGGCAGAAATCCAGGGTCTTGAGGAAGTGAAACCCACCCCTGTGGCATTTCGTCCTTGCTACTGAGGGGTATGTCAGCCGGAGAGGCTTGGCTTAGCACCAGCAATGAACTCTAGGGTGGCGGGCGCTGCCCTGAGATTCAGCAGAACCAGACTCTGATTCAGTTGTATCTCTACACTGATCTCTTTCCAATCTTAGGTCATTTTAGGCTGGACCAGTGGGCCCACCTAGCATAATGCAGAGCTTCCTTCTTTCTCCAGGCATCATGCAGCCCCTTCCAGCCATGCCAGTCTCTGGTCCTTCCATGCTGTCTTTGTACCTCAGACTCTCTCATCTAGGGCCACCGCACGCAGGAGACTCCCTCTAGTGTGGTCTTCAGCCTGGCAACAAGGGACACTGAGCCACTCCTCGCCTAGAGAAGGTGTCCTTTCCCTAGACAAGCCCCTGACCCTGGGAAGGGAGAAGAGACAGATCTTGATAGCTGTGGGCCAAACCATCAGGATGAGCAGCTACAATGTGAAGCATGACAAAGTCATCCATCAGAGTCTTTCTTCAGGTTATCAATCTTCAGGTTAGGGATCCCCTTCAGGAACCAGCTCTTTATCACCAACTAGAAAAAGCAAAACTCAGAGGCACAACATTTACTTTTGATTTGTCTTCCCCTAAAAGCACTGAGTGAGTTAGGAAGCCCAGGGCCAAAGAGTTGCTGAACCACTGAGAACCAAAAGAATCTAAACTAAAAGTTGGCTGCCTCCTTTTTTCCAATCTTTCAAACCTCTCTGTCAGAGAAAACTCCAGATGCAATTACCTTTCACTAAAGAAGGGCGTATTTCAAAAGGCTGGTGAATGTGTCTGCCACACACACAACACACAGTAAACCCTGTAGCCACTGGGAACAAACACCCACTCTCCCCAGAAATCCACCCCCTTACCAAACAGTAGTACACAGTGATGGCTTTCCTTCCAGACTCTCCCTCACCTCTGGGAGGAATGAAGCAAGAAGGGGCAGCGCTCCTCCATCAAAACCCCCCAGAGGCCACAACTCACTTTACAAATTTGAATCGGTACATTACAGGCAGACTTGGACAAATCCCCCCCAAAACAAACAGGCCACCACAGTGAGCAAAATTACACTAAATTATATTGTATATTTAATAACACAGCTAAGAAAAGTTTCCACACCTATACCACTCATATGTTTCCCTAATGACAGAAACAAGAGAGAAGGAATTAAAACCCAAGGGTCCTGGGAAGCCTTCCTGACCACACTCACTCACACGATAGCAAGTGTTGCTCGGAGATGGGGAAAGGGTTCTTCTGAGCACCTCCTTTTTCTTGGAGGGCAATAAATATGGTGTCTGCAGAGGAAGGAGGCACTGTGGGCTCCTCTCTCTTCCCCTCCAAAGCAAACAGGGCAACGGGGCTCCAGACTCATTTCAACATCAAGGCACCCCCCAGCCAGCTTGGAAGGGCCCTGCAAACCGAAGATCTATGTGCACTGGCACTCCTGGGATGGTGTAAGCATTCATAGCTACACGAGTGAGCCCAGGCCTTGATTACATACTGCCTTCCTCCCCTCCCCCTCGCTATCTCAACTCTGGCCTCCAGAAATAGAATGTTCCCAGATCCCCACAGAGGCTTTCAAGGGCCACAGCTACTGTCCAAGATTCTGGTGGATGAAGGCATTGCAGTGATGTAAAGGCCTGCCTCGTGGCCCTCCCTCTGCACCACAGCATGTGGCAATAAGCTGGAGACCTGAGCCTCTTCTGCCCCATCCCACATGTGCCCTTCTCTGAGCCTCAATTTCTCCATCTGCCAGGAGGGGAATGACCCTCTCCCTTCCTCCACCAGAGACAGACTAGTTTCAGGCACTTAGTATCATCTGGCAACCACTACAGTTGTGCCCCCATCTTTCCCCCACCACTGAATAAGATCCTCAGGAGAGCTACCCCACAGCAACTGTTCAGTCAATACACAGGGAGCACAGAGGAAAGGGAGTGAGAAAAAAAGAGATGGAAAATAGAAGGGATGAAATCGAGTCTTTAACAGTTCATTTCCTTACTCTGAGTATTTACTAACTTTATTCAGCTAGAAATAATCTTTTAATGGCAATACAATGTACTGCATGTTTTAAAAATTCTGCTTTTCTGTGATACTTATGGAAAAGTGCTCAGAACTCTATGTGACCTCAGGAGATCGTATCCTGAGACCAGTTAGGACCCACAATCACACCCAGACGTGTGCCCTTCCACCTCCAGCATCTCAATTCAGTTCCATCTCAACCAGTCCTTTCACTCATCAAACAGCTCCCAGTTGGGCCTCCTCTACAGGAGGAAGGCTGCATCTATAAGTCATAAATCCTAAAAGCAGAGTTATTAGTGTTGGGGCCAGAAGATGGGTTGGAGGGCACATAGGAGGTAGAGGGAAAAGTCCTTGCCTGCCACCTTCCCATGGAGCCTACTGGTTTTCCTTCCGTTTTTTGAGTACCTAAACATGGCTCTAAGCACATGACTGGTATTAAATATTATCCTCCAAGAGTGTTTACAAACCAAGAACTCAAGGTCAAGAAAGGAAGAAGAGGTGACATTTGGACACAGGACAGAATACCTGCTTTCTCCCAGTCATGAACACCTCAAGTTAAGCCTAGGGCTTGAGATTTCATGTTTCATACTACAAGTTTCTAAGTACACACCTATGAAAAGAAGGCAGATAAGTCCCAGCATCAAAGATAAATACGATGAATAGCTCTGACAAATTATTTTAAATAGAAGAAAGAGACTGAGATGTGCCAGGTCTCCCAATTGTCCAGGCTCCTTGGAGGACAGCTGCTGGCCACCCACTCTCGTGTTTTTCACAAGGGGTTCACGGTCACATCACATTAGTGACACTGACGACCACACTCAACAAGAAAGGTGGCAGGGAAGGGAACAGAGGCAGCCATGGAGGGCAGGAAAACCACAGGGGAAAAGGAAAGGAAAGAGATTCCTGCTGAGTCCCCACCTCAAGAAGAATGCAAAAGAGCAGTGTAACTCCATGAGGGACAGGAGAAGCCCCAGGGAAGGGTGGAGACGTGAGAGCAGCTAAAGCAGCTAAAGAAATGCTTTACCAGCTGGGAGAGATTCTGGCTGACACAAGATTCTAGCCCTTTTAGCTTTGTATTTTCATATTCATTATTTCAGATCATCTTCACAATAACCTAGTAAGGACTATGAAAGAAACGGTATTCATATTTAACAGATGAGGAAACCACGGCTCCGAGGACTTACCCGAGGCCACCCTGCTGGTTGGTGGCAAAGCAGAACTCCAGTTTCCCAGAACAGACCCTACAGCTAGGAGGCAGTGTCTTCCAAGATTGGGAAAATGGTTCAGTTTACTGAAAGGTTCAAATTCATTGACACAGTGAGAAGAAATGGATCTAATAAGATGAAAAGATTCCTATCCCAATATATTTTGGGGGTAAGAGAAAAAGAAGCAGAGAGAACACCAACATATACTCTGGTCATTTAGTGTAATGACAGAATCCCAAGTACAAACTACTTTTTAAAAACAGTCCAAGACACCATTTGTGGACTTGGGGAAAAGGTCATCTCAAATAACTGTGGGTCATGGAGCTAAACAGCCAGCCAACAGTGAGTGAGAGTCATCCCAGGGGCAAGAAAGTACACCAAGAAGACATTTAAGGAGAATGTTAAGAAAACATGAGACCTAGGTTTTCACCAAAGATGGGGCATATCAAGGACTTAGCAGAGGGTCTGGCATAGAACATATGACTAATAAATGTTAGCTGCTGTTAACAGTAGTAGTTAAAGAGCAGTGCTAGTAATATTAGGAAGCTAGGTCCTTCCTCAAAGCCAGCTTCCAAGTTGTGGCCGAAAGAGCCCCAAAGTCAGTTTATTGTGATCTAAACTGCTTCTCAGTGACCAAGGCAGACATTGTCCTCAACCTTTTATTGACATCATCTTCAACAGCTGCCACGCTCTATTCTGTTAACAGGTAGCCTAACACATTCCAGAGGAGGTGGCTAGAGCAGAGGGATATGAAGGTGGGGATGCTAGGAGAGCCTGTGTCTTTAGCCTAATTCCATGTGCAGGAAGCACATGGACCATCTCCAGCCTTAAGAGCATCCCTCCACCACCGACCTCACCCCAGGCCACCCCAGTCTCCTGAAGCCAGCGGGAGTCCTCAGGTAACCACCAAGATGAAGTCACCAGCCTACCTGTCACCTCCCACCCTTACACATATCCAGCCCACAGACACCCAGGCTTGGCTAACTGGCTTTAAAGGGGGCAGCATTAGGAAGAAACTGAGGAGGGGCCAGAGCTCAATGGCTCCATTTTCCACCCTCTGCTCCCACACACTTAGGCCTCTCTACTCCCTGCTGGTCTTTCCTTCCATTTTTTTCCTAGGATTGCTAGAATGATTTGTTCTGAACAGCGACAGGTTTATAGGTTAGCCGACACCTCCGCTCTGTGGAATTTTAATTAACTTCTCCCATCGTCAATATGCTAAGGAACGGGGTCTCCATTCTCTGAGGTCAGCAATGTGTTTCAGGTCCTGCTATATCAGCCGTCAAATTGAAGAATTAATGACGTGGCTAATCGGCTCTAATTCTTTAGGAGGAAAAAAATTTGAAAGAAAGTTGTGGAAGGGGCAGGAGGAGGGGTGCAGGCTCCTTGGGGTGAGGAGAAAAAGGCTGAAGGGGGCTGAGCCAAGAGGGGGGATCAACTCTCTCATAAAACAAGTGACTGACTTAAACCCGATGTTGGAGGGTAGTAGCCCTACAGCTTTCCCATTGATCATTTGGTGGGGAGTGAGGGGTGAAGGAAGTGGGAGAAGACGCTAAACACCCTGACAGAGCATGTGCAGAGAGGGTGTCTATGTACTCTGCTGGTGGGGAGAGAGGCCCTGCCTCGGTTCAAGAGAGCCTAGAAAGCAGAATTCAGGATGCAAGGCTCATTCAGTCACAGGCAAAACTAGAGAAACACCAGTCAGACCAAAGGGTAGGGTAAAGCCGTCATCAAAATTGGCACTTCTGCTATAATTGTCAACAAATTTACTCCACATACATGATTTTGCACGAGGGCCCAACTGGACGTGGGCCCCAAGCCTCTCCTGATGACGCCCACCTGACCTCATAAAATAAAAGCATTATCACATGGGATAAAACCATACACCAAAACATCTCCCTTACCTGTGCAATGGGCTGATAGCAATGGACCAGACTCGGTCTTCAGTCTGGATGGTGTGTAAGCACTGCCCCAGCCGGCCTGAGGCCAAAGGCCATACCTGGAAACAGGAGAGGAGATGCTCTCGTTGGCGTTGCCTGGGATCGGGATGAGGGTTGGAAAATGCACCAGGTGGAGTCACTGTTCCTAGGGTGGGTGGGGAAATGGAGAATCCTTTCTATCCTGTACACACAGAGCTCGGGGTAGCAGCAGAGGGACCTCTCCAGCTTCTGCCTTGCCTACCGCCCGAACAGACGCTGGCTCCCAGTCCTAACCACCCTTTCACGTCCACCTGAGAGCCCTTATGCAGCAGCCAATTGTATACCAGGGAATCAGAAGTTCCACGTTCCTCAGCTGAGACCTGACTGAGAAGCGTGAGCAGGTGAGGCTTGCCTCTCTCAATAACCTCCCCGTGTTAGTGGATTTTCCTTTTCCTATCTCTCACCAAGATTTTACTTTGGGGAGGTAGGGAGAGGGAGGAAGATCAAGGCCCAGTATGAGAGGACAGAGATAGAATTAGATTAGAATTAGAGAGAGAGGAGTAAAAAGAAAGATCCAAGGGAAGGAAAAATGGAAGAAGAGGACTTCAAAGTGGGAAGGTGGTGTGTTGTTGTTTGTTTGTTGATAATGCCCAGAATCCAGTGCTATTCATGTCAGCAGGGAATTTAGCACCTAGTGTCACCAAAAGTAGCAGAAAAGCTTAACTCTTTTAAGCTTCCATATCTCCTACTGGTTAAAAATATTGCTTGGAGCACATTATCTGGTCCCTATCAGTCAGGAATGTACATTAGCAGCCACTCTGGGCTTAACTCTAATCAACACTCACAGAGCCCTCTCAGCGGTCAGTGCATTTAGAAATCTCCCATTAAGCACAAGGCCCCCTCACCTCACCCTACCCCAGATGACACACACAGGGGACTAAGCCTCTAACCAAACAGAGAGGAAACCTCAAATGTACAGGGCTGTCCCCAGACAGCAGCCAAGGAGGGATCCCGAGGAGGCCAGATGGATCAGTGACCTCTCAAGGTCCCTGCAGTGCTATAAGGGGAACACAAAAAAGTCAGACAGGACCTTAGATGGAAGAACTTTCAGGAAACATTCCTTGAGTTTAAGGGGTAGGTGATGGAGTGGGGGTGGTCCTGACTTCTTAGGATCACATGATATCTCTTCTCTATAAAAGGAGAAAGTGTTTCTTAGATTTTGTGTGTCTATGATAGGGGGAGAAGGGTGTGAGTTACTTTTCCCAACACCGGGAAAAGAAAATAAATTTAACAAGAAGATCCTGAATAAGGAAGGGCAGAAAACAAAGGTAAACACCACAATTTTCCTGGAATGCCAGGATTCTGGCTCATTCTTCTGGATTAGGTCACTTTGGTAGCAACTAGATGCATCTAATGTCCTCTTTCAGACAGCCTTGGCTTGGAAGAGGTTTGTCTTTTCCCTGATGCAAACTACCTAGGAGGCAGGTTCTTGTTTGGTGTGGGTGACTAGAGACTCTGATTACAAAATCTCTGGGGGCAGCCCTAGGCCTGAATTCACTAGCGTCCTCCACTGAACAGGCTGGTGGATCCCTAGGCTGTGAAAACCACAGAACAAGGTTCCTGGTCTCCAGGGGTGGCTCTGGAAGCATGCTGCCAATTTCCCAAGCACGATCTGGGGAATGTGGCCCTCCTGACCTGCACCAGTAGTAGCACACCATCCACCAAAACATGAGTATGCTGATCACATCTTAACCCTCAGTGATCAAATTCAAAACAGACCCAACCCTGGAGAAGATATAACTCAGTGGGAGTGGGCATTTACACAGTCCTTATAAAAAGCAGTTGGTGGGCTTCCCTGGTGGCGCAGTGGTTGAGAGTCCGCCTGCCGGTGCAGGGGACTCGGGTTCGTGCCCCGGTCCAGGAGGATCCCACATGCCGCGGAATGGCTGGGCCCGTGAGCCATGGCCGCTGGGCCTGTGCGTCCAGAGCCTGTGCTCCGCAACTGGAGAGGCCACAGCAGTGAGAGGCCCACGTAACCGCCCCCCCCCCCACACAAGCAGTTGGCAATATGTATCAAGATCCTTAAAATAACCAAAGCCTTCGACTCAGTAATTCTATTGCTGAGACTCTATCCTAAGAAAATAATCCTAAAACGAAGAAAAACCTAAATGATAAAAATATTCCCTGCAGCCTGCAATAGCAGAAAGAGCATATGTGGGCTTTAGGATTAGGCAAATCTGGGTTTGAACCCCAGTTGCTACTTATTTATCTCTGATGTTAGGGATATTTTATAACTTGTTAGCCTCAGTTTCCTCATGTATAAAATGGGAAATAATGCCTATCTTTTAGGGTTGCAGTGTGGAAAAATGAAGATAAGTGTAAAGCACCCAGCACAGAAGCACAGTATTTGGCAGACATTAGGCATCAATAATGGTGGTCCTTATTACTATAGGAAAGAAATAGATACAAACATCCACCAATAGGAAAAATAGTAACTAAATTATGGTAAGTCCATTGTGAAGCCATTAAAGATGACACAAGTAATTTGCAATAATAATGGAAAACCGCATAAAATAAAGTAGACACAGCAGGGTATATTGGGTATATAAGATATATTATGAATATGAATCAAAACGACAATGAGATATCACCTCACACAGGTCAGAATGACCATCATCAAAAATATCTACAAACAATAAATGCTGGAAGGGGTGTGGAGAAAAGGGAACCCTCCTACACTATTGGTGGGAATGTAAATTGGTACAGCCACTATGCAGAACAGTATGGAGGTTCCTTAGAAAACTAAAAATGGAACTACCATATGATCCAGCAATCCCAGTCCTGGGGCATATATCCAGAGAAAACCATAATTCTAAAAGATACATGTACCCCAATGTTCTATTTAGCACTATTTACAATAGCCAGGACACGGAAGCAACCTAAATACCCGTTCACGGAGGAATGGATAAAGATGTGGTACATGTATACAATGGAATACTACTCAGCCATAAAAAAGAACAAAATAATGCCATTTGCAGCAACATGGATGGACCTAGAGATTGTCATACTGAGTGAAGTAAGTCAGACAGAGAAAGACAAATATCATATGATATTTCTTGTATGTGGGATCTAAAAAAATGGTACAAATGAACCTCTTTACAAAACAGAAATAGAGTCACAGATATAGAAAACAAACTTATGGTTACCAAGGGGGAAGGCAGGAGAGGGATAAATTAAGAGATTAAGATTGACATATACACACTACTATATAAAAGAAATAACTAATAAGAACCTACTGTAGAGCACAGGGAACTCTACTCAATACTCTGTAATGACCTATATGGGTATAGAATCTAAAAAAGAGTGGATATAGGTATATGTATAACTGATTCACTTTGCTGCACAGCAGGAACTGATACAACACTGTAAATCAACTATACGCCAATAAAAATTCATTTATAAAATAGATATATTATGACCATGATTATGTGGGGAAAAATTACCCTAAAGGATAGAATGAGGAAATGAATAAATGTAAAGCGCTTATTAGCACAGTGCCTGGTTACATTCTATGTTATTATAAAACAAAAAGAGCAAACCTATGCACTGAAAAACACCTAAAAGGAAAAAAAAAACAACAGTTCAAATGTTCCCTCCTTTATAAAATCTCCCCTTCCAAGTCAAATGTGATCTCTCCACCCTCCAAACTTTCTGGCCCTTTCCCTAGAGCCTTAAACTTCACAGTCCTGACCACTTCCAACCAGCTTCATAGCTTCATAGCTAGTGCATGCAGTCTCAACTCCCCTTAAGGAAAGGCTGTATCTTCTTCCCCTTTGAAGCCTCGCATACAGTAAGCACTTATCAGAATGAAAGAAAGAATAAAGAAAACGGAAAAAAATGAAGGAATGATCAGACCTGGCCCAGGCCCAGCAAGAATGTAAGCTACCATCCTATCACATCTCAGGATGGGGCCAGCCTCACCAAAGCCCAGAGGGGCAATCCAAGCTAAGTCACAGTAAATCTGAAACTAGGATTGGGGGCAGGGGAAGGAAGCTCTCTGGGCAGTCCCTAGCTCAGAAGTTTTGCAACGAAAATGTTTTGTTTCCCTTCACCCCAATAAATCTCTTTCCTAAAACATAGTCCATTTTGGGGAACTCCCCAAAAACAGGCTATAGATGTTTACAGACAAACGTGACTAAGTTCTTATGTAGGTTCAGGTATTAGAAACCTGTACAAGCAGCTGGAGAATTACAGATGCCACCAAAAAGAAATGGAAAGTCAGTTATAAAAGACTAAATGTGGGTAATGTGAAAATGGTCCAGGAAGATGAAGACGGCTAAATGCAAAGACAACAATAGAAGGAGGGAACAGAAGCAGCATCCAGAAAGCCAGAAAGATGAGCTGGCCTGGAGGTCACTGGGAAATCGCAAAACAGCTGACTAGCTTCCTGGAGTTGAAGAACCAGGGGGGAGAATTCTGTCACTGACTAAAAAGAAATCCTCAAAAGGAACAGGATCTACTGCAGTGACAATTTTAGAATTAGAAAGTACCAATTTTAATGCTTAAAAACTCTAAACCAGTAAATAACTGTACTTAAAACGTGAAACTAACCCAATATCCTAAATAAAATTGCTGTCAATCTTCAACTGTAAGCAGTCTATAGCCCTGAATTGCCACCTGTGGTCATAAAGTTTAGCTGTACACTGCTCTGGGTGTCATACCACAGAGAAATGGGTAGAAGAGATGTCACTGAAGGCTTCACGGGGAAGCTTGAAGCTGTGACAAGAAAATGCTAGAATGAGATGAGAATATCTAGGTCCCACATGCACAAAAGGTTTCTGTGCAAATTGACTTCTGAGCAGTATAGCAAGTTAAGGTTGGTCTCTTTACAAGGAATGGTACATAGACAGTGACCAATCAGAAACCTGAAGTAAGTATGGGGTGGGGGATTCGGAAGCAAGAGATAGGAAATACAGTTTCCATGTTGGTTCAAAAGATTTTCTGGGGTGAGATGAATTGGGAGATTGGGATTGACATATATACACTACTATGTATAAAATAGATAACTAATGAGAACCTACTATATAGCACAGGGAACTCTACTCAATGCTCTGTGGTGACCTAAATGGGTAGGAAATCTAAAAAAGAGGGGATATGTGTATACGTATAGCTGATTCACTTTGCTGTATAGCAGAAACTTAACGCAATATTGTAAAGCAACTATACTCCAATAAAAATTAATTAAAAAGAAGAAGCCTTGATTTTAGATTTCTGGCCTCCAGAACTGGGAGGTAATAAATTTCTGTTGTTTTAAATTAAAAAAAAAAAAAAAAGAAGAAGAAGGTTTTCTGAATTTTTCTCAGGCTCCCTGTGCTGACGCACATGTCTCTCTGACAAAATACAAAGTGTAAGGAAAAAATAAGCAAAGGGAGGAGAAACTTCCATAAATACAAAGGAACATATTTAGTCCTTCTTTTTACATAAATTAGCAACATTTTCACATGAAGGTGTAATCACTAGAGGGAACATGGAGCCAGAAAAGTTAGTAAAGATTGCAACTTCTCTCTCCTGAGTCCCCTCCTTATGTGTCCTAGAGTCCCATTTGCTGACATGGTCAAGCATTTTGCTCCTATTAGCACTGTGGAGTCTCCAGATGCTGGGAAACACACAAGCAAGAACCTATCGAGCTTCCTGCACCATCCGCTGAATTATCAGCAAAGTTCCCACAGCAGTCTCAAAGGATCAGGCATGTGTGGGTCCTGGCAAGGGCTACTGGACACAGGGATGGAGAAAGTTCTTCTCTGCCTCATGGGTGAAAGCCTATTTGACCCAGACGTGGAGGAGCTGAGTCCATAAAGCAGGGGTTACACTACTTTATCAGTCTCATTCTGTTGGGCCTTGGCAGATGTCTGACTTTAGACCAGGCAACTTGGCAATGACACAACAAACAATGCCCTCCTCTAGTCGTCTTTCCACTGCTTACTGACCACATCACTCTCCAGAGAAGCAATAAAAACACATTTTAATTATCAGCCCGATTGCTTATAAACAAGGTGGTAAAAAATTAACCTTCTCAAACAGAGAGCGAGCAAAAGGAGGGAGATTTTAAAATAAAATATTGGGGTTAGAACTCAACCCACAAACTTGAGGAAACTCAGCTCAGGGAGGAAAAGCTGGCCAGGCCCTCTGTTTTTGAGTTCACGCCACATTTCAAGTGAGTGGCAAGCTTCCCAGCCACTGTCCACTCCTTTCCCAGGCCAGCTGGCAGGGACATAGCCTGGCATGGCAAGCTGCATGCCAGAGGCACATAAGTGAGTTCTTTATTGTGTCGTTTCCCCCACTGCCCCAACTCAGTGCCCTCAGCCAATCCTGAGACTCAAGGTCCTATCCACCCTCTCCCACCCCACTCCCTATAGACAGTAGGAAATAACAGTATGTAAGGGGGAGACCACCTCACCTTGGCCGTCCTGTCTCTGGAGCCACTCACAATGATGCCCCCTTTGCAATCCACACAGTTCACCTCCTGTTCATGGGCTGAGTACTTGACAGTGAAGGTGCTGTGAATCTTATGAATGCCGATCTTCCCATCTCTACAAGAGAAATAAGAAGCCAACCCCCGAGAGCCAGTTATTCTCTCTGTAGAAAAAGAACAAGTCTACAGAAACAGCCGGAGTCTCCAATGACTTCCAAATTTGCTAAGCTTTATACAATTCAGCCCAATAAGGTGCTGAGTTTCTAGATACCTTTACTTCTTCAGTATACTTGGGGCTGAAGAGAGCTGAGAGACAAAACAAATCTCCCACTTGAGCGTATCAAAACCAGTTTCACTTTTCATTAAAGGCTCTTCCTGTTTTCCTTCTCCAGCTAACCCTATGAAGTACCTGCTTTAAATGGAAAAAAACATTACCCCTTCTTCTAGTCTCCCTACTCATCCCTTTGGAGTTGAGACAGAAAAGTCAGAGGCAGGCAGAAGGTCTCTGAAGAATACTGAGGAGGAGGAAGGAAGGAGAAGCCTGCAGCACTTACCCTCCTGCACTGATAATATGCGAGTTGGCCAGCACGAAGTGGCAAACGTCCTCATCATGCCCAGCAAAGACTCCCAGGGGCCTCCGGTTCAAGCTGGCACCATCTGGGCGGAACTGATAGGCCAGGATGAAATTAGCCTGGGATATGTACAGAGAATCACCCTCTAGCTGCATCCAGGGCATCTGACTGCAGAGATGGAAAACAAAATTTAAGGATCATCAAGATATAGCATGAAGGGACTTCCTTGGTGGGGCAGTGGTTAAGAATCCGCCTGCCAATGCAGGGGACACGGGTTCGAGCCCTGGTCTGGGAAGATCCCAAGTGCCGCAGAGCCGCTAAGCCTGTGCGCCACAACTACTGAGCCTGCACTCTAGAGCCCACAAGCCACAACTACTGAGCCCGCGTGCCACTACTACTGAAGCCCACACACCTAAAGCCCGTGCTCTGAAACAAGAGGAGCCACTGCAGTGAGAAGCCCACGCACCACAACAAAGAGTAGCCCCCGCTCACCGCAACTAGAGAAAGCCCGCGCGCAGCAAAGAAGCCAAAAATTAATTAATTAATTTTTTTAAAAAAGAAGAAACCTCCTCAAAAAAAAAAAAAGAAGATATAGCATGAAAATTCAACTTCAAACTCCAGAGAGGCTGACCAATCCCCAACTTAGCAATAACCTGCAAGGTTAAGTCTATACCTCACTCCCCTCCTTCAAAACTACCTACCCTTAGGCTACCTTTAGAAAACTAGAGTGATTGAGCTTTGTGGTGACCTAATCTTCTTTGGACTTTCTAAAAGAAAGTCAGAATAAAAGACCAATTAAATATCACTTTTAAATGGAGAATGCTTGGGATTTCCCTGGCGGTCCAGTGGTTAGGACTCAGCGCTTTCACTGCCATGGCCCTGGGTTCAATCACTGGTCAGGGAACTATCCTGCAAGTTGCCCGTGGTGTGGCCTAAATAAATAAATAAACAAATAAATAAATAGAGAATGCTTAAGGCTTGAATTACTGGCTACCTATACTTCTTGTGGGTAGGCAGAGCAATGAAAATGCAATGATTGAGGGGTGGGGAAGGGCAAAAAGAAACCTTCCACCCAGATGAAGTAATTTTTTCATTCTGTGTCCTCACTGATCTGAAGTTTAAGTGATAAGTTTCAAGGTTCCAGGACCTCCATACACACCTCTTTCCCAATAGATCATTTAGGGTGTGATAGAGAAAGGAAAAGAGTGAGCCCAGGGAAGCCCCATTCCCTTGTCTTACTAGAGCAAAAGGGCCTCTTTTTTTTTTTGGCTGTGTTGGGTCTTCGTTGCTGTGCACGGGCTTTCTCCAGTCGCAGTGAGTGGGGGCTACTCCTCGTTGCAGTGCACGGGCTTCTCATTGTCATGGCTTCTCTTGTTGCAGAGCACAGGCTCTAGGCACGCAGGCTTCAGTAGTTGTGGCACGTGGGCTCAGTAGTTGTGGTGCAGCATGTAGGATCTTCCTGGGCCAGGGCTTGAACCCGTGTCCCCTGCATTGGCAGGCAGATTCCTAACCACTGCGCCACCAGCGAAGCCCAAAAGGGCCATTTTTAAGTGAAAGGAATAAAGCCATTTAGGAAAGGATGCTAATGTACTGATTAAATTCCTAGATCCTCACAGAGGATACCTACATTTCTGTATTAGAGGGTAAGTGTGGCAATGGAAAAACATAGCTCCAGAGCAGTCTACTACAGTTCAGAGACTACAGAGAAATAGTTGGCTCTCACAGGCAGCTGATAAAAGAAATATACAAATAGTTAAAGATTCCCTCTACAAACTGGCAGGAGGGAAAAAGGTTAGAAACCACAGGTCAGTCCCATGGCACAGAGTGAGCCTTAAGAAGAAAGAAGACTCTGCCAGACACCATGCTCTATGGTGGGGACTAAGCCCCTTGCACAAGGTACATCCCAGCAGCCTGTCCTACACCACATAGGGGTCCTAGAGCTACCAGGTCCCAAGCAAAGCATAGGGACAGATGATTCATCCCCATTTATAGAGACACCATCTCCCACGGCCAAGCCTGTCTGAGCAACCTGGGCTGTGTTTCTTCCCCAGACTCCTTAATACAAGTGTCATAGGAATGTGGAAAAGTTCTGCAAAGATGGACCATTAAATGCAGCTTGGACTTTGTAGTAACTAGTTTCTGCACATGAGGTTTTTACAAGCGTGTGCAAATATTATATGGAACATGTGTAGAGTGTGTGCAGATGCCTGCACTCTCATTCATTATGCACATTCCTCTTCAACATCCCTTGCACGAGTTTGCGGCACACTCAAGTGGGCAGCAAACAGAGGGGTTTGGAATTCATGTGTTTAGAGCCATCTGGTAAACAGCCATTTGCCCAGGACAAGAAACCAGGTTCATGTCAGGTGAACAGTGGAGAATCGCGGGGCAGCCTGGTAACCATTTTGTGTATTTATTTGCCAAATTGCTTGAAACCAGCCCGAATAGACGTCAGGAACAAAACCTTGTTAGAGAAATAAACTCTTCTTTCTGGTAATAAAAGGCAAAAGTGGGAAGCAGAGGGTAAAGCCCTTTGTCATACAAATCCATCTTTCTCCCCTGTAGTTGCTTTACCATCATCACCACCACATAATTTGCAGTAACCCGTGTCAGTGAAAGCAGCAGAAATTGTATATAAGCAAGAGAAAAAGGCCATCAGATGAAGAAGCCTGCCTGAACCTATCGGCACAGGTCCAGGTCCGCTGGAATGTGGAATCATGATGTTCCCTATCCATTCCAACCAATCAACAAAGAGCACTTTTTTGGTAGGGAGTTAAATAATAACTATGAAATAATTCAGCATCAATGAAGTATAAAATTTGTGGTATTAGCAGTGCCAAAGTTATTATCTAAATTTCCTGCCATTTTTTTCCAAGCTCTACCTCCTGTAACATACATATCCAAACCTTCAGATCCTATTTTGCTTTTTAATAAAAGTAGGGGAGAGGGCTACAGGAAGCCAAGAGTGAAGGTGTAACTCTCTAGAGTAGAAAATTTTTTTAAAAAATTGTAAAATAAGATGAGCTGAAATATTGGCTTCATTTATTTCTTTTGATGAGGTGCATTATTACCTCTGAGTGGTAGGATTATAGGTAAGTTTTATTTTCTTCTTTAAGCTCTTCTGTTTTCAAATTTCTACAATAAACATTTATTATTTTTATAATCATAAAAATATGGGATCTGTTAAAATAAATTACATTTTTTATAATCTTTTTTTAAATGTGAAAAAAAGTTGTCCCTCCAATGCCCCTTTTGTGGTATTTAAAGGATCACCAGTGCCCCATCACCCAAGACAGGCACATTTATACTCCAGCTAGGACTAGATTTTTCATTTCCCAGCATTCTTTAATGTCCCAGGTAGCTTTGAAAGAGTCAAGAGGCTACTTACCTGCATTTCCACTTCAGCAGAATCCCCTCTCGGCAGCGCCCCAACCTCCAGTTCTGAGATACCTTCACCCGTTCCTTCACTGGTACACTTGCCATCCTGTGTCCAGACAGAGCAGATAATCCAATCACTACAACTCATTGCCAACCAGAGAAAATTCCCTGGGCTTTTTTTACAAGTCAGGACTCAGAACATCCAGAAAATATGTGAATATAAGTGAACGGGTTAGGAGACAAGTAAGAAATAACTCTTCTCCCTCCACACTAGGATAATCAAGAAAGCCAAGGAGAACAGCCTGTCCTTTAAAGTGTCCATAGTGATGCCAAAGCTATCTAACAGAGAAGGGATGACAAAGAGTACTGGGACCACTGGTTAGCCATGTGGAAAAAAAAAAAATCCCTACCTCACACCATACAGAAAAATTAATTCAAAATAGATCACAGATTTAAACATAAAATCTAAAACTATAAAGCTGTTAGAAGAAAAAATATAAAAATATCTCTGTGGCTCAGGAAGTAGACAACAGTTTAAGACACAGAAAGCAATAACATAAAAGAAAAATCCAATAAATTCGATTTTATCAAAATTAAAATTTTCTGCTCATCAAAATGAATACACAAGCCCCAAAATATGAAGAAATCCTCCCTGTGTGTGTGTGTGTGTGTGTGTGTGAATAAGGAACTCTCCTACATCCTTGTGAGAGATGAACATGGTACAGCCTGGGAAAAGGTCTGGCAGTTTATTATAAATCCAAACACATACCTATTCTATGACCTAGCAATTACCCAAGAGAAACGAAAGCATATGTCCACAAAAGGCTTACTCAAGACTATTCATAGGAACTTTAGTCATAATAGCCAAAAGTTGTAAACAGCCCAGGCATCCATCAAAAGGAGAATGGATAAACACACTTCAGTGCATATTCATACAATGGAATACTACTCAGCAATAAAAAGGAAAGAATTATTGATACACACAATGATGTGGGTGAATCTCAAAAACATTCTGAATGAAAGAAACCTTACACAAAACAGTTCATATTGTATGATTCCATTTATGTGAAGTTTGATTAGAAGAATAACTAATGAATGGTGAAAAAATCAGAACAGTGTTGACCACCAGGGTGGAGATGGCAATTGACTGGGAAAGAATATGTAGAAGCTTTCTGGGGTAACACTTTATATCTAAATCTTGAAGGAATTTGGGTCATGCAAGTGTGTATGCATTTGTCAAAAACGTATCAAATGATAAACTTAAAATTTGACCATTTCATTGTATATAAATTTTTCTTAAAAAAAAGAACCATAAACCAATATACCCTAGTCAATGATATGCATGCACGCAAAACTGTTTAGAGGTGAAGTGTACTGATATCTGCAACTCACTTTAAATGCATGATAAGGCAAACATAGTAAAATGTTCACTGTAGAATCTAGGTGGCGGGTGTATGAGTGTTCGTTATACAATTCATTCAACTTTCCTATATGTTTTAAATTTTTCATTCAAAAAATGTTGAAGGGGAAGTGTCAGTAGTACTTTCTGGATGAAGAAAGTTGGAGCAGTAAGAGATGAGGGAGCTCAGCAGCAACATGAATGGCATAGTTTTGGGGTGGGTTGGAGTGGTAGGGGGTAGGGAGACGAGCTCAAGTCCCTTGTGAAAGTGCACATTTGGACGGAATTTTGAAACTGTGGGCAAGAATTTGAACATTCCATTTCAGGCCCCCATATCTCCCCTGTGTCTCCTTGACTTGCTCCACTGGACAATACATGGTACACTGCTTGGGACACAGGGTAATAACTTGTCATGTCTACTGAGAAAAGGAGAGAAACAAACATTTCTTCCAGTATCTACTATATCTTCACCTTTACTACCCTTTACTAAAAGACAGCAAGCAAGTCCTGCTTTCAAGATTCTAAAAGATACAAAGTAAAATCTCAAAGTAAGGAAAGAAATCACTACTTAATTAGTGCTGTTGGGTTTGTATTACATGTTCCAGCTTTATTAGAAAGAAGGGAGGGAAGAAAAATATGCATGCCTAGAAAGAACACTAGAAGATTTCCAGACTCTAAAATGGTTAACTGTGGACAGGCAACTTTGGGTGTTTTAACTTTCTTCTTTGTGTTTTAATGTATTTCCCAATTTTTCTACAATGTAATATTTTGGTAAAGATAAAAATACTCATTAAAATAATAATAATGCTTTTGATAAAACTGGATATCAACAGAGCAAAAAATTTTCATTTCATATCACAATAGGTATAATAAATTCCCCCAAAATAAAAGAGTACATTTAAAATAGTTTTTTTAACTAAAAGGCTTTAAAGTATTTAAATTTTAAATACTGCATAGAAGAAAAAAGAGATTAAAAAAGAGATTAAAAAGGAAGCAACAGAGCAGGGGAAAATTAACAATTAATGCTACAGGTTTTATCCCTAAAGTTTTATCCCTAAAGCTTTTAGGGGACTGATAAAAATCTATCAGGATAACACTCTGTCATCCATATCAAATAGCAGATAAGAGCAGTCACACAGGGGCTTCCCTGGTGGCGCAGTGGTTAAGAATCCACCTGCCAATGCAGGGGACACAGGTTTGAGCCCTGGTCCGGGAAGATCCCACATGCCATGGAGCAACTAAGCACATGCGCCACAACTAATGAGCCTGCGCTCTAGAGCCCGCAAGCCACAACTACTGAACCCTGCACAGCTAGAGCCTGTGCTCCGTCACAAGAGAAGCCACCGCAATGAGAAGCCCGGGCACCACAACGAAGAGCCGCAACTAGAGAAAGCACGCGAGCAGCAACAAAGACCCAACTCAGCCAAAAATAAATAAATAAATTTATTTTAAAAAAAAAAAAGAACAGTCACACAGAGTTCCCATGATAAACACTGGGGAAACATCCCAAAACAGTAATAGTTTACAAACATGCACATTAAGACAATTAATATAAAGTATCACCTCACATCTATTAAGTGGAAGAACCACATACTAGCTTTGGTTTGATAAAAGGATTTGGTTTTGTTTATATATTGCTAGTAACACTCTGGTATAGCCTTTCGGAAAGGCATTCTGTCAAGAAAAGAAGTTAAATGATAGCTTCTGACTCAGCATTCCCAACACTATATCACAAAGAAATAATTCAAAAGAAAAATATTTTTTTACAAAGATATTTATAGTTGCAGCTGTATATTAGAGCTAAAATCTAGAAATAGCCCAAATACCTGTCTGTGGGGGAAAACGGTATACTAACACAATGGAACATATTGCTATTAGAAACGACAAATGTGAGCACTGCAAAACATTTTGGAAATTACTGTAACAAGTAGTGGTAATTTTAAAACAAAGTCAAATTTATAAAGGTAAAGGTGAGGCGATACTACGTAAAATTATGTCTCCATAAATAGCTCAGAAGAGGTAAACAGATGGAGTTTAGGAAGTATTTTTTTAAATATGTATCACATAATTGCTGATACTTTGGTCTTTTCATTCACCTTTAACCTTTTAATTTACTTTCATTTAAATAACATTAAATGAAGTTGTGAGAAAAGCACAGAATGCAGACATAGGAAACTGGGATCTGGGCCCCAGTTCCGCCTCTTACTAATGATATAACCCTGGTTACCTAGCTTCTCTAATTGTCCATATCCGCACCTATGAGGTAAGGATAGTATTTCACACAATTATGGTGTTTTAAAATGACAACTAAAACAAAATACAGGATAACTTATAAATCACTTGAAAAAGGTTAATTATTTTTACATAAATATAAATATAGTAGTAGTTTATATCGATCAATAGTGACATCACTAAAGCTAATCTAATAATCATTTCTTTTTCTTCTAATTTAATTATAACTCTTGGAAATTATTCTTCTAATGTCAAATATTAGCCCTCTTTCAGGCTGAGTGATTAGGATTTGGGTACACACATGTTAAAGCTAAAATATATTACTGAATTATTCCACTGGGTGAATGTGGTCCCCAGTTTCACATTTCTAGAGAGTGACCTACACTAACTACTAGATGGTTAGAAAACCTCGGATCATAAAAGGCAGTCAACAGGATGGACCAAAAGAATTGAACTCTTAGTGAAAAAGATTAGACCCACTATCAAATCCTACCTACAAGTCCCTCCCAGATATAAAAGAGGAGATTGTTCATAGTTAACCTCTCCTCTTGAGTTAGGTCTAAGTTAGTAGGTGGAGGTGAAACCAAAAATTGAATATTCTGGATCATAGCAGGAAGGAAACAAGGGAGAAAGAATCAATATATTTCCTGAATTGGGATAAGGACAATACTTCTCTCATCTCCCTGGTCACTTAACTGCCATTTGGTGACACTTTACTATGGGTCAAAGCACTGCCCTGAGGGCCTGATCACAGAAGCAAGAAACTTTCAAAGTTGAACTTTAGATGCTGCTACCAAGCAGCAGGTGCAGGCATCCTCTCCCACAACCAACACCATAATCAAAATACTTGGCTCTGGTCTTTCAAATCAAATTTCAACTTTTTAAAAACATTCCATTTGGCTTTCACTTGAGAAACAGTTACACTTTGTTAAAAGCAGCTTAACAACTCAGCTTTTTTTTTTTTTTTATCCCTTTTGTTTGTTCAGTTCTTTCTGATGGTTAGTTTCCCTAGCTGGTGGCCAAATCATATCTATATTCTTATTGGCTTCAACACTTGAAAAATCACAAGGAATAAAAAAACTCCTCTCTCTGAAGACAGGTATCCCTCCCTCCCTGTAGGGATCTATCACAACCTAGTCAAAGGGAGTCGGCAGAACAAGTCCAAAGTGCCTGAGAAGACAGGAGCAGGTGCCCCTGGGAATTCAATAAGGACTCTTGCTCCCATCCTTGAAATGCTCTCAGCTTGGCTGTTTCTTCAACAGTTACTGGTATAAAGTGGGGGTGCTCCCCCCCAAAATGATTAGTGCCCTGTAAATAAACCTCTGGCACAGCTATTAATGCATGGAGGAATCTCTAACCTGGCCTGTGGGCCTGGTGGAACTTCCATTTTCCCAGCCCTCTTTCTCTTGCCTCAGGCTCATTTTTCCACTTGGCCCCCCTCCCTCTCAGCTTTCCGGCACTTAGTCACCATTATAGTTTGACTGCATTCCTGGGTGCATGACCTATTTTAAGCAAAAACAACACAACATGCACCCACAGTAAGCTATCAGGCCCCTTAAAATCTTGGCAACAGTGAGTCCAGAGGGACAGAAATTAATCTAGGAAGTTATCTAGAGTCCCCTTTCATTTCACCTCTCCTCACTCACACCCCAAACCAAAAGCAAATAAATAAACCGAATTTGAAGAAAAATGGCTGGGGGATGAAGGAGGGGAAGTGTGAGTATATTAAAGGGGTATTTACCTGCACAGTCTCTGAGATCAGAAACCTCCTGGATCACAAATCAATTTCCCTCTTTGCCCCATCTTGAAGTTTGATTCCCCTTGATACTGCCAATGTTGCCTACCTGCGTGACTGACATGATTTCCATAAGCATAACTTCCTGCTGCCTATTCAGTAAAGGAGGGTGTCTGTCCACAAGTGTAGAACAAGGCCATCTCAAGGGGAAGTGGGCTAAGAACGGGAGACAGGGCTATGTAAAATGATGCTTGGGGGCTTGGAGTTTTAACTTAACACTGTCTCGATTTCTTTGATCTTCTTGCTCACCAGAAAGCAGATTTCCCGCCATACTGGCTGTGCCCACCAGCTCTGCTACCAATACTAAGAATTTGGCTCTAATGTATGTACAAGTATTTAAACAGCCCAAGACAAGAAGCTTCTAACTCTTCATTTATACACATGTTAGACTAAATCCTCCAATGGCCTCAGAAGCAGAGGTCTGTAATTAAGGTTCAAAATAAATCAGTGAAAAATCATATATTGTGTTAAACTGCCTATCCTTCTGGCCAGGGAATAGGGAACAGCCTCAACATCCAAGGAGAAGTGAGATTACAGGGAACATGCCGATCATGAGGACAGGACCAAAGGCAAGGAGAGCATGGAGCAGACCCACATCTCCCTTGAAAGGCCTCCAAATGTCAGCTCCCTTTACTCAATTCAACCTCACCTCCCATGGCTCCACACTCTGCAACTGAACTCCAGTGAAGCCATCTCTCTTTTACATTCATTCCTATCCCCATACCTTCTCCTATATTGCCAGAACCAGCCTACCTTTGTCCCTGACAAATGCATGCTTCCCCCTTTGGGCACTAGTCAAATTCACCCATTTTTCTTCAAAATCCAGTTTAAGCCTCTACTTCCCTGACTCCTCCAAACATTCTTCTCTCTCTCACGTGAACCCTTAGACTGAACCTACCATAAACTGAGGCACTGTTAGCTTTTCACAGCTGTATGTCTTGTTTGTCCAATACAGTCATAAATTCCACAGGATTGAGTCTTAAAACTCTTAGTACTTCTAAAAGTGTATCTCAACCAGTATGCTGCAGAACAGTGGTATACCAGGAACCCTGAATAAGTGTGCCATAAAATTTTTAATGATTTATAAACTTTATTTTCATTCAACCAAAGATCTACATTTTTATTAAGATATCTGTCAGACAAACCACGGAGCCACAATATGGCTCATGACACAACTTGCTGAGAAAAAGAGAAAGATTGCGTGTTCAGAGGAACATATATAAACTTTACCTCAAAAGATATAAGAGAACAAGGTCAGGGCAGTAAACAGTTCTACTCAAACAGTAACATACCAAACAGTGAACAAGTAAATGGACAGGTTTTTCAACTTTCTGAAACCTGCTTTTTTTAAAAAAAGACATTCATCTTTTAATCCTTTAATGTACTATCAAAAGTTTTAACATCATACAAAAATATGTCTTAGACACAAAGGTAAGAACCGTGGTCCTAGCAATAATAGGTATTCTGATAGATACTGCTTAGGTATCTATCAGAAATACAGTTCCCCCTTTGGAAAGTCACACTTTCAACAATACCTATAGATTTTCAGGAGCCTAGACACACTACCTTTAAGCTCCAAAGGCCCTTCTTAAAAATGTACAGTATACCACATCTTCAGAAATTCAACCAAGCCCTCCAAATTCTTATGCTAGAGAGGCTCAAGGGAAGGAATCTGAGCAGATGAAGTATCTTAATGTGTCACCCACATGTCAAAGCTGTCCAAAGCAGTTTCTGAAGCACTGGCCATAACCCTGATTCTTTATGTGAGCTTAGGATTTAGGGCCGTGTTCACATTCATTTCCTCCTGCTATTGGTCAAGTTCTATATTTGCAGGGCACTTGACCAGCGTGTGTATTCTGCAAGAGGTTAAGAGATATTAAGCAGGAGAAAAAAGAATTTTATGGTCAAAACATTTTGGACAATACTGAAACAAAATTAAACAGGTCTCTCTAGCACAGGACTTCTCTGGGCCTTTAATTTACCAATGGGCATTGTGAATCCCCAAGAGAGGGGATGTGGAACACAGCATTTCCCACACTCATTTAATCACAGAATCAGTTTTTCAAGAATCCCACAATACAGCTTTCAGAAAGGCTGATGTAGCACTTTCTGAGAATAAACAACAGCAAGAAAGATGCCACTGTTTTTTGTGAACAGGCTATCTTCTGAGTCATGAATCAGGCACTACCACAGACTCAGAAGTGGATTTTGTTCTCATACCTTCAAAATGACTTTTCCCTGGGCTCTCCATCTGAAATGTGAGGAATAATTATACTGCTCTGCTTCTCAGGGTTGTTTTTTTATTGTTTTTAATCTTGCAACTGTGTTTCATATTAATCACCAAAACATGTTCTCAGCCCAAGTGGCCAGGCTTCAAAAACCCCTGGTGCCCTTCCAGCCTGGATGAAGAGATGGAGAGAACATGAACCAGACGCCACCCAGAAAGTTTTTACTCCAGTTTCTCCAGAAATCTCCAGTTTCTAGGCCATTATGATAAAGTCAAACCACAGCGAAGATAAGGGATGAATGAGAGGTTCCCCTTTAGTAACTCACTTCTGGAGGGAGGCCCCTTTTAATCACACACACCACCTGGATCTGAATCTTGACTCACCTTTTCAGTGTGGAATTTCTAAAGGAAATTCTAAGAAACATAGGAGATCAAAGCTGGATCTACAGGGAAGAAAGAAAAAGAAGTACTGGAAGAGGACTATTTCCCTTTCTCCACAGAGAAAGAACCAATTACAGAGCTAGTGAGCAGGGGAAATATCATTCCTTTCAGTGAAACAGCTTTCCAGGAAAATATCTCAACATATTTACTATAAAACAATTTAATTTCCCTGTCCCATCACCTGCCACCCCATCCCCATCCCCCCCAAAAGCCCACAGGTTGTGGATTTCCTCTCATTCTTGGCAGAGTTACCAGAAGAAATATAATACCCCCTTCGGACTGCTCCCAACAGCTGCTGGAACAAGGGGAGCTGGGGGTAACCTTCCAAAGCTGCCTCGAAAAATGACCATTCCCCCTGCCAAACCATGTAGCCAGTGAACATAAGACAGCTCTTTTTCTACTTTCTTAAAGGGGAGACCCCAAAAGCAACAGTGTCCCCTAGACCAAAATACTTGCCTCCAGCCTTTCTGTTCTCAACTTGACTCTAAGCTGAAACTTCTAATACCTATTTCTTCCCTAACATGCACTTCTTTTTTAAAAAATATTTATTTATTTTATTTATTTATTTTGGCTGCACCGGACCTTAGTTGCAGCATGCGGACTTTTTTTTTTTTTTTGGCTGCATTGGGTCTTCGCTGCTGCGCGCAGGCTTTCTCTAGTTGCAGCGAGTGGGGGCTACTCTTTGTTGCGGTGCTTGGGCTTCTCATTTCAGTGGCTCCTCTTGTTGAGGAGCACTGGTTTAGGCACGAGGGCTTCAGTAGTTATGGCACGCAGGCTCAGTAGTTGTGGCTTGTGGGCTCTAGAACACAGGCTCAGTAGTTGTGGCGCACGGGCTTAGCGGCATGTGCGATCTTCCCGGACCAGGGCTTGAACCCGTGTCCCCTGCATTGGCAGGCGGATTCGTAACCACTGGGCCACCAGGAAAGTCCCCCTAACATGCACTTCTTAAAACAATCATCTACTACTTCACAAGACTAGCATTTTTTGTTTGTTTAACCCACCAATATCCAAGTTAGGGTTCTTATCAAACTCCTATTCAAGGTAACTTCCTTGTCTCTGTCCACCTCCCCAATGCCACATTCCTCATGTATGTGTGCGCGCGTGCACGCACGCACACACACACACACCCCTCCTTTCAGGTCAAAAGCCTTCCTAGAGAGAAGTATAGGAACAAATTGCACTGGTTGCACTGTACCCCGGCCCTTTTCCCCTTCCCCAACATCATCATACACTAAATGCACCTCAGTTCTGTCTAGAAAACCCCCTTGCCAGGCAGCAGAGAGACTTCCAGTTAGCCTTCAGCCTCTCAGCTGAGACCACCAACAAAGAAGTTCACGAATGTCAATTGGGGGCACAGGCAATATCTCTCTTTGCCGAGGAGAAACTGGACAGAGCCTCCACCATCATTCCCCAAAGGTGACAGCCGGGGTCGAGTGAAGACTGTGAAAATTGTACAAGGGCTGGGGGAGAAAATATAATGTAAGGAATGATTTGGAATCAGGGGCAGGAGGAGGCGGAGGCATGAACTGGCTGACCCCAAATGTCTTTTCCATCTCTAACTCCTATGATTCTTTGACCTCCAATTTTGTGCTGCGAACAAGGAATGGAAAGTCAACAGACGTGGTGATGTTTTGAAAGAGCCTGGCAGTCTGCTCTTGTCATTTAGTGGCCTTTGCATGTATTTTTTAAGGTGTCTTCAAGCCCTGTCTTCATTTCACAGTTGTCACCTTTCTCAACAATTTGAGCTCATGTCAAACACCAAAAAAGAAGGAGAAGAAGAAAGAATGTACTGGCAATTAATTGTCGGCTAAAGAGGGGCAGGCACAAAGGCCCATTGGGTGGCCCAGACTCCCAGGGAGGGCAATGTGGACAATTTGGATATAACGAAGAACTAACTCAAAGTTGAGACAAAGGAGCCAAACCTCTAACAAGAGATAAATTCTTTCTCCAGATAGTCTCACAGTCAGTTTTAGATACAGTTCAAGCCTTTACATGATGCAAGATTCATAAACATGTTCTTAATTAGCACAACCATCTTGCTCCTACTGACTACACCTGGAGGTCCATCTGAGAGCTGTTCAAATCTGGGCAAGACTGCTGAAGAGCAAGGACTTTCCTCAAGGATAAACCAAATCTTTGGATTCTCAACCTCATCGGATGGTTGACACACACACCTGAGATAAATTCTGGAGTTTATCAAAAATCTGTTTCTGTAGATCAGAGTGGGGGCCATGTCAATTTTCACTGGAAATTCAAAACTCAACTTCTTCCTCATTTTCCCAAACAGTCAATCTCGTCTTAAATTTTCAAAATTTATTGGAGCCTGGCCTCAAGAAAAGTCTACCTAAAAGTCTCCCTATTCCATGGTTATGAGTAAGGACCAGAAACTAATCCAATGCCAGGGTCAATCCAGAGTTAAGGTTAAGTTGTCACACAAAGGTAATTTCTTTTCTATGTAAAACACTCAAAAATAATTTTTTAAAAAATGTGTATGCTTCATCAGTAACCTCACTGCCAGTTTGATTTCAAGCAGCTCAAGCACAATCTCTACCTAAGGTGAAACGGCTAGACACAGAAAACTGAAACTAAGAAAACTGAGAGGATTGAAGTATTTTCAGAGATTTCATTCAAAATAAATTGTTTATCTTGTAGATTATGAGGACTTTGGATTTCTCCATGATTCTGCCTTGAAAGCTAGGAAATTCATCCCCTACTATTCAAGTTTTACAAGACTGGAAAGGATATAAGCTGCTTCCATATTCTCACAGTCTTGGAGGAAAAGGCCTCTTGCATTCCTCCAGTTTGCATTTGGAGGTACTGACTGTACTAGACCATTTCCTGCTTCCACAGGTGTATTGTTTCATTTATTTTAAACATGTAAACTGAACTCACTTTTATTAACTCACAAAACCATTAAAAATAAGGTCTTTCCAAAACAGTTGAAGATAAATACATCCATATAAGAAACCTTTCAATGAACCAGAGAACAAGTAAGTGACTGCTTCCTAGGTAAGGCAGAAAGGTGAAGGAGAGAGCCAAAGCTACTTTAAGTTGCTAATTGTTTTCTGAAAATCACTGTTTAGGCCCTAAAAGTAACCAGTGAGCAATGCCTTCTCTGTTCAGAGTTAGGAAACTTTATGCTTTCTGGGTCAAAAAAATGCTCTTAGGTGCAATCATTTTAAAACAAACAAACACACTCTGCTTATCTGTGTCCATCTCACCACTCTGGACGTTAATCATCACTGAAATAGATACCCCATTCCCCTGGCCTCAAAGAGCTCCAAGCCTACTAGACCCTGGCTGAGGAATGAATGTACATGCCAGGGCAAACACCTCAGAGCCTGACTCCCTAAACACCTATTGTTAATTCTAGGCAAATCTATCACAGGCAAATGCAAGAGAGCACCCAGGTAATGCTCAAAGGATATTTAAAATAAAATTCAAGTTTGAAAACATACAGGACTTAATTTAGGAGAAGTACTGCAAAAGTATTTTTAAAAATAGATTTACATACATGGATATACTTTTTTCTTTCCATTCTTTGCTCTTGTTAATTTTACAGTATCAGAATTTACAAATAGCACCTTTGCTCTTCCACCTCTCATACTTTCTAACTTCTTGCATTTAGCCTACATTATAAACTGACGGAGTTAAATTTCACTGTTTTGTTCTTGAAGACTGAACTAGCTTAGTTTTGCCCCTACTGTTCAGGAAAAACTTAAAAGATTGCTATATGAAACATTTCCTTGATTTTTATATTAAAGATATTTCTATTCCCCCAGGCTTCATAAAACTTTCAAATAAGACTGATTTTAAACCAGATGACTGACTCAAGCTGTCTTTGTGTCCACTTAAAAAAGAAGTTCAGGATACCTACCAGTGCTCACTGTTTGGGCAGGAGGCCTAAAGGGAAGCAAATTATTTGTTTGTGGTTTTAAAGTGGCCAAAATGCCTTCAAGCACAAGTATAGACCATTAACAAATCACAAGGAACCAAAGCAGTTCATCTTACTCAACAAAGCTATGATCAGTTAGGAACAGCCAAACTGAATGGGACTTGCCCTGGGCCGGAAGGTCAGTAAATCTTACTTTGTGTTTTCCGAGAATTCATGAGGCTCTTCGGCAGGGAGTACAGACCCTAAAGCTCACAGGTTCTGCTGTCATGTTGCCAAAAACATTCAGGACAGGTGAGGGAAACTAAGCAGTGTGTGTGTGTGTGTGTGTGTGTGTGTGTGTGTGTGTGTGTGTTTTCCCCACCTCCTGTCTTTAGGCAGCATCTCCAAGTCAAACCATCTTCACTTTTGCTATATAGACTGACTAGAGGAGAAGACAAGCAATTAAAACGTTCCATTTTACACCAATTTATTGAGTGCCTACTATGTGCTGAATACTGTGCTATCACTTACACATCACAACACTTAAGTCTCATTTTACTGGATATGTTATTCCCATTGTTTATAGATGATAAAACTCCGGGGCAGTGAAGTTGTGTGGCTTCTGATAAAATGCAGTTTTGTGTTGTGCTTATAAAAACTTATCCTACTGTCCAGTGTGCAGTTAATTAGCCCAAAATATGAACTACAGCCCTGCCACTATCCAACCAGCCATACCTTCATTGAACTTTGGGCCCAAGCTCCCTGATGCCCTAAGAGGGCTGAGGTACATGCCATCTCCCTCCAGGGATGACAACCACCTCTCTTGGTGGCTTATCACATCTCTGCAGCTGTCCCAAAACAGACCACACTGGTAAAGATTCTCTCCACCTGCTGTAACACGCATAGCTTTTCCCCTCAACTCAGAAAATACGAGCAGTGACCCTGCTCTTTATCAAGTGCTGTGGTAAAACAACTTCCCTAGAAAGTTGGAGATACCACATCCTAGGACATAGGCAAGAAATCAAAACACACATGGCTAATAAATAATAAAGCCAAATCATCTGGCAGTCTCAAAGCACTTTATACTATAAACTGATTTTCATTTTGTTATTATTGCTTACAGAATGCACACTCATTCACATTATCTCTTAGAGCATTTGAAAAGGAAAGAAAAATAAACATAAATTCTTTCATTTGTTCATTCAATCTCTATAAACAAGAAAACCAAATTTTGCCATGGCTGACTTGGGTTTCGGGCATTTTAGACAACTTCTCTTCTAGGTAAACTGACATGTTCTTTGAAAGAGTTTTTCTTACAAAAAACGAAAGTAATAAGACCTGCATGCCCCCCAAATCCCAAAGAATCATTATCATCAACAACAAAATCATACTAGAAATAATAAAAGTTAAACAAAATTATCAGGTTCAAAATTTCCAAAAGATTGTAGCAATCCTGGACATCATTAATAATACGCAGCTGAAAAACATACTGAAAAAGAGATCGCATTTCACAATAAAAACAAAATGAATAGCATATTTAGGAATACTTAGGAATAAGTGTAACAACAGACATGTAGAAACTTTATAGTGAAAACCACAGAAACTTTTGAAAACGCACAGAATTTTTTTTTGCTGGGGTGTTGAGTGAGAGTGAAGACGTCACACACATACAAATCCAACAAGGATAATCTAAACCTAACAGATATTAGACTGTCAAAAGGCAGCAATATTTAAAATAGAATGGAAATGGAAAAATACATCAGTGGAACAAAATGGAGAGTTCAGATATAGACCCAATATATATACATATATAATATGTATGTATGTGTGACTGTATATACACATAGATATATAAACTTAATATCTGGCAAAGTAAGCTTTCTAAA
This sequence comes from Delphinapterus leucas, assembly GCF_059928025.1. Lineage (NCBI taxonomy): Eukaryota > Metazoa > Chordata > Mammalia > Artiodactyla > Monodontidae > Delphinapterus > Delphinapterus leucas. The sequence goes on from NC_143144.1 coordinate 60,509,810, forward strand.
ACAAAAGTTTTTTGTCTTTCTAAAGGGAAAGACAAGAATTATTTAACAAAAAGTGTAGTGGTAACTAGGTAGCTGTTTAGAAAAAAAGAAGGTTGAACTCACCCCTTATACCAAAACAAAAGTGATATTAATCAAAGTGTTAACTATTTTTAAAAATCAAATTTTAGGAAGACCAACAGAATATCAGAGAAGACTTATCAGGTCTGTGGAGAAATCATAAATTTCTCAGTTTGCAGGGGTGGGGGAGATTTAAAAATCACATAAAAACTGACAGATTCTGATATATTTAAATGTAAAACTTCTATAGGCTAAAAACAGTGAAGTAAAAAGAACAAACTGGGGAAAATATAATATTTGCATCAAAGATGACATACTAGAGCCTAATATCTATGACCCACAAGGACTGGAATCCTTTATAACGGTAACTTCAGGACCTCAATAATAAATGTGCAAAGGCTAGGAAAAGACAATCTCACGGGTGAAACAAACACAGGGGAAAATATTTATGCTGGTCAGTGGTAAAGGAATGCAAAATAACAAAATTTTGAGATACCATTATATGTCCACTAACACAGCAAAGATTTTTTAAATTCTTACATGAAATTAGCTTAATAATTTGTTGCTATTGTCACTGTAACTTGGTACAACACCTTTTTACAAACCATAACCTTTGATCCAGTAATGCCAATATTGAGAATTTATCCTAAGGAACCAATTCAAAAAGACATATGTATTATACAGTATGTGACATATCTCAATAAAGATGTTACCAAAAAGTGCATTAAATTATTCATTTCCTTGTTATCTTTGATAGCAAAAAGCTGCATACAACCTGAAAGTCTAATATTAGAGGAATGTTTTTAATCTCATGGTACAGCCCACAAACATTTATTATGTACCTATTCTGTTAGGATCAGTAGGATAGTAACTAAGAGGAGGAAAAAGTGTGCAGATGAAAAGTAATTTTTAAAACTGAATAGTTATCTAGAGGTGGTGGTATTATAGCTTTTTATGTTTTAAACCAACTTTCTTTAATGTTGCTATACTGTATTAGAACTACCTTTTTTCTTTTTTAACCCAAATTGGATGGAGTTGGGTGCAATCTGAAAGCTTTTACTCCTCCAATTCCACATTTTTTTTCCCCTCCCTATTAACTGCTTACATGGTTAAGTTTTTCATTCACAGGTCTCAGATCCTACCAAGCACAGGCCAAATTACAATACCAGGCCTTCGTGTACAGTCTATACTGTACTCATCCAACCCCCTGCCATAAGCAGGCACCCTTTTTTGTGTCATTCTGCCTCCATCAAGTCGTAAACTATGGTTGACACTTGGACCAAGGGCCTTCTTTTGGGGTGTGAACCCTTTCCTCCATATTCGATTTTATCCACGCTCTGAAGCCTAACAACCCTTGGAAAGGGGTGAGAGGGTGAATGTCCACAAAAACGTCCTGAAAGGCCACATAGTGGATATGGGTCCTACACCTGGACGGGTGGAGGCCTCTAAAGCCACAGACGAGCCGGGCTCCTCTGGAGCTGAGGAACCCAGGCGGTCAACGTCTGCGAAAAGACACAGTTAAAAGCTGACGGGAGTGCTTAAGATGGCTAATTGTGAGGAGCCGCCCACGGGGAGGGTGCTGACTGAGGGATGCTGATGGAAGGCCTCCTCGGATGGGGTCCTCTGAGAGGAGCAGGGTGCTCGGGGAGGGATCGGCGGAGGCCGGGTCCGGGCCTCAGAATTCGGGGTGCGACACAGCCCCAGGCCGACCAGGCCGCGGCGCCCCGCCCTTTCCCGGGACGAGGGCCGGCCCGGGGCGGGGAGCGGGTGGGCGAGCGGGCGCTTACAGGTCGGTGCCGAGACGCGTGAAGCCGGAGTTGAGCGAGGCCCGGGCTATCCGGCGCCAGAGCAGGTCGCAGTTGGTGAAGCGCCGCAGCCAGCGGCACACCTGAGCCAGGCGGCCGAGGGCCTGCATGTCCAGGTAGGAACAGATGAGCAGCAGCAGCTCCTCCGGCAGGCGCAGGAGCGCGGGCCCCGCGGCGGGGCGGCCGGCAGGCTCCCGGGCCCCCGCCTCTTCCTCAGCCGCCGCCGCCATGGCCGCCCCTGTCCCAGCGAGGCGGCCCCAAGCCTGACACCCTCGTCCCTGTGCTCTCGCCGGCCTGGCGTCCTCCCGCTGTCCAGTTCTGACCCTCCACTCCTCCTTCTTCCCATCATATCTTCCTTTGGCCTCCTTCCGCGCCCCTGCGCTCCCCTCATCTCCCCTGACGATCCTTCTCGCCCCATCCTCTACGCTTCCGCCTCCCTCTCCTACCTTTCGCAGGCCTGCCCTCTCTCCCGCCTCGGCCCCCAGCCCCGCTGCCTCCTTCGCCTGTGGCGGCTGCGTCTTCCCTTCCGCCCCGCTTCCTCTTCCGCCTTGCCCTGCGCCTGCTTTCCCCTTCCCCTTCCCTTTCCTCCGCTTTCCCCTCGCGGCTCTCCCTTCCTGCAGTTTCCTCGTCTCCCCGCTCTCGCCCTCGCCAGGCCCGCCGTTCCCGGGGGGCCCTAAGCCGCCCTGGCTGCCCATGAGCGGCCGCGGAGCCGGCCCGACGCGGAGCCAAGCCCGAGCCGCCGCTGCCAGCCGCCACCGCCACCGCCGCCGCCGCCGCCGCCGCCGCCCCAGGAGGAGGCGACACCATGTCGGACCGGGTCACATGGGGCGGCGCGGGCCGAGGCGTGGGCCCGCCCCTCACACCCGAGGCCGTGGAGCGGCTTCGGGGTGCGGGCCGAGACCGGGGATATGCCCCCTCCCATGCCCCGGGCCGCCCGGAGCGTGTGCAGGAAGCGCAGCTTGCGTTCATCTAGCATGCAAGGCCTGCCGAGGACCTGGCTAAGGCGGCAAGAGGAGCTTCCACATTCAAGAAGCGCTTGGTTCTAGCCGCTGCCCTCAAGAAGCACACACTTGGATGGCCTTCCCCCTCCGGTAGCCCTCCTCTACTTCGGCTGATGCCTCCTTTCCACAGGCCACGTACCAGGGCCCCACGAACTGCATCCCTAGAAGTAGGCCGGGTTCTCACACGGGGTGTAAACCACAGTCCTATCAATGAGCTGGCATTTTAGACGTTTTGGGAGGTTGCAGTCCTCTAGATCCTGAATCCATAACTCCCCAGTCATGTATCAGCAAGTGGTAAAGCTATTAGTCACCACGCAAGGGCAAGTGGATTCTCCAAGGTCATCCAGGAGTCCTTTCCCACACCATCCATTGCATTCACAAGGCCACCAATTTGAAGCTAGAGCTTAGAAGAATCTACTGAAGTCTAGACATGCTGTCCTGCACAGGCCCCTCTAGTCACACGTGGCTTTGGGGCATTGGAAATGTGACTAGTCCAAATCGAGGTGTGCTGTAAGTGTGAAAAACCCACCAGATTTTGAAGACTTATAAAAGAAAAAGAATGTGAACTATCTTATTAATAGTTTTATATTAATTACATGTTGAAGTGATAAGATTTTTGCTACATTGGCCTAAATATACTTTAATGTAACTGCTAGAAAGGTTAAAATTATACATGTGACTTGAATTTGTGGCCCACATTATTTTTTCTACTGAACAGCATTGGGGGAGGGAGTAAGATTGGGAAGTGGGGGAGGAATATGCCTATCCCTGTCTGTATCCTGTACCCCAAATCCTAATAGTAAGGATTTGAGGGTTTTCTTTTGTATTTACATCTTAAGATCCATTTTCAGAAGCAAGAATGAATGAGAAATAGACTCTGGAAATTATTCAACACCTAGCATAGGCAAGGAGAGACTTAGGAGAGCAACGACATTGCATTATGTCACTGCAGAAGCATCATGTAACAAGGTCAGACCGGAATCTGGCTTTGCCCTAGAATTACTTTTTGATCTTAGCAAAACAACAACAAAAAACCCCACCTATCTTGGCCTTTTAGCGTTCTCAGTCTGTAGTGGAGATAATGCCTCTGCCTTACTTTCGAGGGATAAATGAGATGATCCCTGTAAAATGCTTTGAACTCCTCTAAGAAAATTCTCAATAATAGTTACAGGTCAAATCCTTTTACAAAAAATACCCTACAAAAGGAAGAAAAAAAAAAGGTACAACAAAGGCTTTGTGTAGAAAAAGATTTCCAAACCCCAGCCAGTGGTTTACTTATTAAAAGCAATATTTGACACATTTCAGTACAACTGAAGAATTTAGACCATCTCTTAGAAATCATTATAAAGAAATCTACTGATTTCATACTGTTAGAAGGCTGTTGAGGTAGGAATGCTGAGTATTGAGGTAATATCATCAATTCAACACTTACTGATTTTGCTACAGTTGTGTACTGTGAGCCACTCTGAAAGGAAGAGAGAGATGACTATAGCATATGGTTCCTACATTTTGTGTTCATATTTGTGTTAAACACGTTTGTAATTTCTTACTGTTTGACTATTTTTTAACCGTTCCTTTACACAGAGTAAAACTAAGTAGTTCATCCACACTGTACCTAGTTTTTAGTGGAAGACTTGAAAGCACAGAAAATTATTTAATTAACCCAACATAAATCAAGTCAGTATTAAAATCCACAATCACACAAATGCAACTTATTCTTTACCCCATGTTGCCCTCATTGTTGGAGAAATTAAACCATCATTTAAAATTATCAAATCACCCTCTTTCACACCCAAACTAGATATCAAGTGAACTGTTTAAGCTAGAATTTATGGTTTACTGATTTACAAAATAAGCCAAAGTACTCACTAGGCAGAAAGGCAAAGCAAAAATGGAAAATTGGCATATATTCTATTATTTGGTAGTGATGTGTATCCCTAAATTCCTGAGCTTAAAAAAAACAAAAAAACAACCTACAGTTTAGTCTCAGCTCAGAGAAGCAGCTAGAATTTTTCATCAACCCTCCCTCTCCCACAAAACAAAACAAATCCAATGTGCGGTTTAAACCAAACTTGGAAAAAACTACATCACAAAAAGCACTTTTAAAGTTCTTTTTGGAGACAGGTTATTTTAAAAAATCAGCTGGATGGGAATTCCCTGGTGGTCCAGTGGTTAGGACTCCATGCTTTCACTACCAAGGGCTGGGTTTGATCCCTGGTTGGGGAACTAAGATCCCACAAGCCTCATGGAATAGCCAAAAAAAAAGGATAAAAAATCAGCTGGGGCTGAAAAGATGGTTTGTAACAAAAGTAAATGCATATCTTCATGGGGAACCTGAATAGTGTTTTATTATCAAAGAAAATAGATATGTTAATAGCCAGAAAAGAAAATAGAAAGAGTACACTGGACTTCAGAACATCTTTCAGAAAAGTCATCAACTCCCTTGAAGTTCAAATCCAGGAACCAATCATAGTGAAATAATATGGGGGGTGGGGTGAAATTTACCTTGTTTTTATAAGGCATTTTATTTTAAATTTTTAAAACTTACATACTAATAAGTAAACTGAAAACATTGGACTACTTTTAACTTAGAATGCCAAAAACATGGAATTCATAATATTTTAAAGCAGACTCAATATGAATTTTTTTCATTGAAGTATAGTTGATTTACAATATTAATTTTAGACGTACAGCGTAATGATTCAATATTTTTATAGATTATATTCCACTTAAAGTTATTATAGAACTTCCCTGGTGGCACAGTGGTTAAGAATCCGCCTGCCAGTGCAGGGAACACAGGTTCAAGCCCTGGTCCAGGAAGATCCCACATGCCGCAGAGCAACTAAGCCCACATGCCACAACTACTGAAGCCCATGACCCTGGAGCCCGGGCTCCCCAACAAGAGAAGCCACCACAGTGAGAAGCCTGCACACCGCAACCAAGAGTAGCCCCCGCTCGTCGCAACTAGAGAAAGCTTGTGCGCAGCAAGGAGGACCCAACGCAGCCAAAAATAAATAAAATTAAATTTTAAAAAAAAACTTTCAAAAAAAATAGTTATTATAAAATATTGCCTATATTCCCTATGTTGTATGAGACAATGTGAATTGCCTACTGGGAATTTAGAAATACTAATATTAGTTTACTTTTAGAGAGAATTTTTAAGTACAGATATAAAGTTCTTTGTGTATGTCCATGTAACTGACATGCATAGTAGTGATTATTGTTATAGGTAATGTATAATATATGTTTAAGATTGTGAAAAGGCTAGAATTGTGTGTTCCGTCCATTCTTATAAACATAGGTGACAGTCTCAGACAGGAGCCTGTTCCCACATCCAGTACTCCTGCACCCACATGCCCCTTAGGTAAGTCCTCAGGGCCCCAGCCTTTAACTTTAAAGGCAGATTTAGTAGGGGAATTATTCTGAGATGAATGAGAGTGAGATTATTTTATGAATGACAATTTTCAATGTCATACGTTGGCTCAGACACTCACCATTATTCCTTTATAATAATAATAGCTTATATTTATTGAGCACTTACTATATTTCAGGAACTATCATAAGAGCCTTCCATGTATTGTCTCACTTATTCATATCAACAACCACATAAGGAAGATACTATTAACCCATTTTTTGCAGAAGATGAAACTGAAGCCTATGGTCACGTTTCCTAAATGACAGAGCAGGTATCAAATCTAGACAGTCTAACCCCAAAGCTTGTACTCTGAACTGTGCCTTCACCATACACAGCAGAAAATGGAATAGGAATAAGGCATTGAATTCAAGGTCCTCTAGGATCCCTTACAACTAATATAGACACACCTAGTAATATACTTTACTTCTGACCATCAGGCAGGTCTGATATCTAAATAAAAGCTGCTTCTAAACAATTAAAGTAGATCCTGCATGTCTCAGTTACTTTTTAAGGGTTAACCATGTAGAACCTACAGCCTCTTAATGCTTTTCATAATCTTTTTACAAGACTTTAAAAGGATTTTTAGGAACTAATATATCTTACAAAAGAATATATAACTAAAGTTTAGTAATTCCTTCATTTTGCTTCAGCTTCAATTTCTTATGTTAAATTTAAGTAACAGTGTGTGTATGGTATGTATTATGAGCCTTTTTTGTAAATTTGTCCCTACCTATATATATTCAAAGTGAGACTTCGTAGAATGATGTTAATAATGGTTATTTCTAGGTAATGGAATTTTGGGATTTTACTTTGTACTTTTCTGTATTGCTTGATTTTTTTTTAATAAGAAGCATGTATCACCTTTACAAAATCAATAAAGTCGCTCAAAAAGAAGAATAGAGTTGTCATGCATCCAAACACACCATGCAACAAGAAAGTTGGAGATTTGAAGCCTAGATCATTTCCAGAGTTTTTAACTAGCCACCTAAGTTTCTTCAAACTTTATTTATTCCATTAAAATGTGTATCATGCAATAGTAAAATAATGAACAAAGTAGAGTATTAGAAAGAAGAAATAAGAGGCCTAACAATGAATACAAAAACATTTGAGGCTCTCATAAATAGAAGGATCAAGTCTAAGGTGTTGTTTTCAGAAATTACCAGGTTGGTAGTTTATATTCTGAAATCCTGTTAGAAACACAACCAAGATCTGCTCTGTTTTTCTATGAATCCACTATCTTTGTCCTATTCAAAGATAAAATATTTTAATTTCATATGAAATAATTTAAAGTATTGTTTAAAAATAGTACTTTATGCAGAACAGACTAGAAGGAAATATGTCCATATGCTAGAAATGGATGCTGATGAGAGGTGGAGTTACGGGAAGTTCTTTGTGCTGTTGCTTTACACTTTTCTGCATTTTCTAAATGTTCTGCAATGAGCATATATTACATAGATAATCAGTTTTTCTTTCTTTTCTTTTTTTTGAATTTATTTTTTTATACAGCAGGTTCTTATTAGTTATCTATTTTATAAATATTAATGCATATATGTCAATCCCAATCTCCCAATTCATCCCACCACCACCCGCTTTCTCCCCTTGGTGTCCATACGTTTGTTCTCTACACCTGTGTCTCTATTTCTGCCTTGCAAACTGGTTCATCTGTAACCATTTATAGACAATCAGGTTTTTTTTAAGTTCTTTTTTTAAAAAAAATATTTATTTAGCTGCGCCGGGTCTTAGTTGCGGCACACAGGATCTTCGTTGCCACGTGCAGGATCTTCACTACAGTGTGCAGGATCTTTAATTGCAGCATGCGGGAGCTTTAGTTGCAGCATGCGGACTCTTAGTTGCGACATGTGGGATCTAGTTCCCTGACCAGGGATCGAACCCGGGCCCCCCACATTGGGAGCCTGGAGTCTTAACCATTGGACCACTAGGGAAGTCCCCATAATCAGTTTTCTCTTTAAAGAAAAAACCTAAGAGGTGTTTACACCTAAATGTAAGAAATAATTTAATTCAATATAATTTAATTAAGCTAATTAATTTTAATATTTTTTAAAGTTCATTTTACAAATCTCCCACACAGAAGAATTCCAAATAATTTGTTATACTTCACCTTCAAGGAGGTGGAGCATATAACTACCCCCCGCCCCCCCCCCACACGCACATTCCTAAGAGGACTGCATGTGGTGACTTCCTTCCAAAGAATACAATATGGAAAGAGGAGGAAAGAGTAACTTTACAGTGGAGAAGGCTGACAAACACTATTTCAGCCAGGCGATCAACACCTGTTCAACATCAACAGTGGTAAGTCACATTGATAGTAGGTACCCTTGATATACTGTGATGAAAGTGGTACTTTACCTCTGTGGTCGTCCTCCCCAAAAGCCATAATCCCAGTCTAATGAGAAAAACACCAGACAAATCCAAATTGAAGGATGGCTACAAAATTACCTGACCAGTCCTCCTCAAAAATGTCAAGATCATCAGAAACAAGGAAAGTCTGAGAAATTGTCACAGCCAAGAGGAACCAAAAGTGACATGACAAATAAATGTAATGTGGTATCCTAGAGCAGAAAAGAGAAAGGACACTAGGTAAAAACTAAGGAAACCTGGTTAGTCCATTAATCATTACAAACGCACAATACTGATGTAAAATGTTGATAATGGTAGTGTATAAGAACTCTCTGGGCTTCACAATTTTTCTGTAAATCTAAATATACAAAATAAAGGTTTTTTAAAAAGTTTATTTTAGCCTTCTGTGACTTTTTACAGAAAATCTTTGCAAAACTTGTAATGCACATGAAGGCAGTGTGTTTACCAAGTTACAGAGATTTGCAATATTATGAAACCCTATCCTGTCATCCCAAGTGCAAAAGAAAAAAGTAAAAATAATGTCCCATAAATCATCTCCAACAAAAATTAAACTGCTACTTAAGATTTCTAGTTATCCAAATTTACAGCTATACTAGAAAGATTCATTTTCCAAAGGGTAAGATGTCATTCTAAGATACTGTCCTGACTTTACAACTGTGAGAAACAGACATTTCCAAGCACCAATTTATGTATATGTTATACACACATGTACACAAAATTTAAGGACCATATGGCAAGTAAGGTAAGGGGGTGGGCAAGACAGAAATATAAAATGTAACTGTAGGGATAAAAAAGCAGATTTCTAGATTTGCCAGTTAAGTAACGTTATCATCAGTATGAGATAACCTTCTTATGTCAATAGGTGGTGTTCAAAGAGATTTTGAACAAAATGTAGAGCGCGCCATCAGCATTAGGATCTAAGATAATTCATGGGATATCAGAATTTGTGATTTTTCTGATCCCTGTCAGGACACTGAGTCATTTGGCAACAGGTGACGGAAGATATAAAATTTGAAAATGAAGGGAACTACAAAATCTTGTGAAATTTTCATGATTATCTGGGAATTTCTTTAAATACATACATATATAGATAAAAATAAAGTTACCACTGAGATAAAATATATACAAATATGAGTTGTTTTTCAAGAAAAGAATGATAAGTTCTAGGAAAAAAAATTCTCAAGCATCTTCAGTTCTTCTGGAAGAAAGTACCACGTCAAATATAAAATTCTTATTTCTGTTCTATAATTATTACTATTAAAGGATGCCTAACTTCAGGTAAATTTTTTCATTTGAGACATTCAGTACACTGACTGAAACCACAGTATATAATTTATTTATCTTGTCCTAGGTTTGGGGTCCTGTTAAAAATGTGAAAAACACAAAAGACAACTTTTCTGGAATATCATTCAGTTACATTATTTTGAACTGATGATGGGTTGTGTTCAGTTGTTAAATATAAACAAAAGTTTGGATGTGAATGGAATGAAGATAGGTCTTATTTAATTGGGGGATTTTTACTTTAGTTTTAAAAAGCGTATATATATATATACACACACACACATACTAAGTAAAGAGAATTATGACCTTTAGACCCATATTTAACTGTTATCCTTTGAGAGCCTATGTCACTGCTTCTAAAGAATTATACACTCTATATAATGTGCTTTTCCCCCTTTTTTATGGCAGCTGTTTCAAACCCAAATGGAAAGGTGAATGAGAAAAATCCCCTACATTTAAAACCTACCATGGAGAGAAAAGCAGGAAGAAGCCTAAGCTAGCCCCTGGGGATCTTCCCAGGTTCAGCAGATTGACCTGAAAAAGGAGTACAGCTTGAGCTCTTCTTCTTTAGCAGCACAACCACCGGTCAGAGAGGTTTCCAAACACATGGAGTTTAGCGAGACCACCTGCTCCTAACACAGGAAAACGGCCACTGGACCACCAACTCTGTTGCCTCAAGTCAACACCAGCTCCCCTTCACAACAGATGACAGGCTTTCCGCTAGCAGCGTCTCCCGGTAAAAGAGTGAGCAAAGAGGAATTAAACTTCACATCTGTGATAGAAGCTCATGAATTAGGAGTGAAATGGACAGATGAAAAACCCGAAACTGAAGTCAGTCTGAAAGTAGAACCAAACAGTAATTGCACAGATATCAGCCTTGGCGAGACAGAGCGAGGAGTTCAAATCCCCACTTGGCCAGGGCATGGGCCTCCAGGTGCTATGGAGCCAACAAGAAGTAGAAAGGAACTTTTGCCCAGGTGCTCATGCCTTCCTCAAGCATGACCAATCTCAGTGGGTGTGTGGTACAACCCAGGAGGCTTAATCTATAATCTCTCAATGCAAATCAAAACTATAATGAGGTACCACCTCACACCAGTCAGAATGGCCATCATTAAAAAGTTTACAAATAGGGAATTCCCTGGCGGTCCAGTGGTTAGGACTCCGCACTTTCACTGCCAAGGGCCTGGGTTCAATCCCTGGTCAGGGAACTAAAATCCCACCAGCCGTGGTACGGCCAAAAGAAAAATGTCTACAAATAATAAATGCTGGAAAGGGTATGGAGAAAAGGGAACCCTCTACATTGTTGGTGAGAATGTAAAAAATTGTTGCAGCCATTATGGAAAACAGTATGGAGCTTCCTTAAAAAACTAAAAACAGAGTTGCCATATGATCCAGCAATCCCACTCCTGGACTGGAGAAAACTCTTAATTCGAAAAGATACATGCACCCCAATGTTCATAGAGGCACTATTTAGACATGAAAGCAACCTAAATGTCCACTGACAGATGAAGGGATGAAGAAGATGTGGGGTGTGTGCGTGTGTGTGTGTATGTGTGTATATATACATACATACATACATACATACACAGTGGAATACTACTCAGCCATCAAAAAGAATGAAAGAATGCTATTTGTAGCAACATGGATGGACCTAGAGATTATCATACTAAGTGAAGTAAGTCATACAAAGAAAAATATCATATGATATCACTTATATGTGGAATCTAAAAAAATGATACAAATGAACTTACTTACAAAACAGAAACAGACTCACAGACATAGAAGACAAACTTACGGTTACCAAAGGGGAAAGGGGGAGGGAGGGATAAATTAGGAGTTTGGGATTAGCAGATACAAACTATTATATATAAAAAAGGTAAACAACAAGGTCCTGCTGTATAGCACAGGGAACTATATTCAATATCCGTAATGGATATGGATTATTCAATAAACCATAATGGAGAAGAATATGAATATATATATATATATATATATATATGAATCACTTTGCTGTATACCAGAAACTAACACAACACTGTAAATCAACTATACTTCAATTTTTAAAAATCTATTTTTCAAGATCTCCACCACTCAGACCATGCAACAGAAGGAGAGGAATCACTATGATCGGGCCCAACAGCTTGCCCAGCTCTCCCAAGAGTTGAGGTCAACCGAAGTTCCAGTTTCCCTGATTTGAGTCCTTAGTCATGTATGAGATAGCCTGTTGAATTGGTGTTCAGTTAAAGGTGTATAAAGCAATATTTAATATTTTGTAGGTTAAGAGAATTAAAATTAATATCAGCTATTAGAAGGAAGTTCTCAATTCAGTATCCTATGTTAACCCACATAGGGAAATCAATGAACAATGGAATTTTAAATGTTGAAGTGGATGGGATCCATGATGAGATGAAGAGGAAGTAACTAAAAGTCTTGGCATCACCCAACTCCTACAATGTCAGATTTTTGAAAACTATAAACCCATATTCCTTTGGGTAATTTTTTTAAGTTTCAAAGATTTTAGAAAATAAAAGATTTAAATTTTTTCAAGAGCCTTCCATGTTACAATTAAAATCCATGTTACTTATTCAGCAGTACCCATGATAGAGTCCTAGAAACAACCTGAGAAGAAACAAGAATAGAATAGACAGAGAATAGAAATGTTTGGAACAAATGTATTCCAAACTGTTTAAATACATCATGGGATATCCATAGAGTAGAATAGTAAACAGCTGTGAAAAAGAATGAGGGAGATCAGATCAGATGCATTGTTACAGAAGGATCTCTAATATACATTAAGTGAAAAAAGCAAAACGCAGAGTGTGGATAATATATTGCCATGGGGGGGGGACAGTGGGAAACTATATTTGCCTGCTTTGACTTTTTGTGTGCCAAATCTCTCTGGAGAAATACACAAAACCTAGTACCAGTGTTTGCTTCCAAGGAGGAGAAATGGGTGGGTAAGGGACAGGGTTTTTTTTACTATACACTATTTTAGATCTTTTGAAGTTTAAACTATTAACTATTTGTATTACCTATTGAATAATAAGCACTATCTCTAAAAAAAAGGTAAAAGAGTATTTTCAAGCATACTTCGGGAATAATGAAGGAAATTGCCACTACCTTGCAGTGGCTCTACAGTGAAGAAGGGGGTGGGGGGAATAAGCAATATGTTAACTAGGATGTCAGGAGGTAGATCAAAATTAACATGCAGATTGTGAAAATATGACAATTACTGACAGAAAAAGAATAAAGTCCTTCTCATTGCATTTAAGTAAGCAGGGATATGTTAGGAAAAAAGACTAAACAGAGATAAAATGCTGGAAATTAAAAAATTGTAAAAGTCATTTGTGAAACAAAGCTTCAGAATGTTGTACTATCATAGAAAATGTATAAAGAGATTTTCAAATGAACCCCATTAGATCCAGAAATCAGTAAAACAATTTCTCTTTCTTAAAATGCTTACACAAACACATCCCTAACACACACATTAAGACACACACTGTAAGCAGCCTACGAGACCATTAAGACAATTCTAGACTTTTATAGCTATTTCTTTTTTAGGGGTCATTCTTTGCATTTTTACTGCCCTAAATTTACCTCTTCAAGTCACAGCAATGAAGAATTGAGCTTTCTTTCTTTTTTAGTTTTATTTTCAACCGAATCTTTTGTACATTTCTGGAATTTAAGCCACCTATGTTACCGCTACTTATCTATAACACCATTGCTTTGAGGGATTAAAGCAGGTTTCTTGTAATACACTTAGATCAAGAGTTATCTGAGTTGAGAAGAATATCCTGTTTGTGTTGGGGATGGGGAATCTTTATTTTTTATTTTTTATTTATTTATTTTGATCTTGAGTTGTTTTGATTTCCCCTGAGAGCAGTAATCTTCAGCAAGTGATATTTTTAAAAAGCCCACACACCACAAAACATTCCAAGTGATTTTAACTCCTGAATGAGGTTGGGCTACCTGAGTGATTCTCTCTCTTCTCTTCTTTGGCAGAAAGGATTAGAAACCTCCACAGAACTTGCTCTCTATTAAAGTGGAGTGCTGTGCATTCATTGGCAAGAGGTGAATTGTTTTCAGATTACATGCGAAAGAGTGTGTGTGTTTCTTTCCCACATCAAAGACTTGGATGGAAGCAGTTCTGAGTATTGCCAGGGATGCAAGAATTGGTGCTAAAGTGATTAACAAAATTGCTTTCCTGCAAAAGAAGCACAAAACATTACCTAGGGATTAGAGGAGGAGAGGGCAAGATTAAAGGTGATGTTGAATTTTGGGTGGAATATCTTATCCATCTTTTTCAAATCATGCTTCAAGGATTCTGTGGCCCCTCCTTAAGGAAACTTGAACAAATCAAAGTCTCGCTTTCTCAAGTTTTGTACACGGGGCGCTGACAAGGTAAAATTAAAACTACTAACATAAGCGGCACTTACTTTCGACCTCCATATCTTTATCTCACACCACAAATACGTTTTGAATGTATTTTATTCAGCACACACCAGCAACTCCATTGACCAAAGATTATTTCATTTGTAATTGGTTTGTGTGTCCACCTGTTGGACTTAAATGCTAGCGTTCTATAGAATTTCTGAAGTTGTTCGGTTTTAGTGAATCTTGACTTGATTAGTATACATTCTTTTTTAAACATAGCCTTCACAGTCGAAACCTTCACCTAACCAAAATGTAAAAAAAAAAAGCCATAGAACCTATATTGTAAATAGTGAAGGAAAGATCATACAGCAAACCTCACAATTCCTAGTTTAGGACATTATTTTAAGGGGTCTCTCTGAAATGCCCTATGACATTCTTTGTCACTTAGCATTTTTTTCACCTCTTTCAGAAACTGAATGTAGGCCTCCCTTCTTCCAAGAAGTCCTCCTGACTTTAGAGTCCCAATCAGAGTCAGACAGAAACATATAGGTACATGTAACTGTTCCGGTATGAATAAACTTTTTCTTCCTTTAAAACATTAAGTTCAAAAAAGGAATGAAGCAATTATCCGGGCAGGTAGAAAAAACATGAAGTTGAGTGTAATAAGCAAAATAAATTCAGAGCAGTATATACAGTATGATACCATTTATGAAAAAAATCTAACACAAAAAACAATATCATAATTCTTTAGGGACCATATACATGCATGTAAAAGTAAAAAATTGGAACAGAATTATATACCTCAAACTCATGGTAGTGGCTGCCTCTGGGAAGGAAGGTAGGAGGTTTGGGGGCCATGATGAAAGGGAATTTTAGCTACATCTGTAATGTTTATTTCTTTTACAATTTCTTTTAAAAAATTAAGATGATTCACTTACACGCAGTTAAGGCATGTGAAGTGTCACTGAAATTCTGGTCTAAAATACATGCATTGCTTGTAGGGTTTTTTTGGTCTGATACAATGTCTCACTTTCTTTATAACAATAAAACCTGTTTCAAATTGATTAAATAATTTAGGATGGTTGTGACCTCTTCCTCTCCCACAATAACATCCTCATAAACTAATGTACTGGGGAGGTGGAATTTATCTTTGTGTGTGTTCTGTAAAGAGTAAGAACACACCGCTGAGTTCTCGGTAAAAAGAATCAATAGATGAATAAATAAATAAGCGTTGTTTGCTTGCTGCCCTGCATGCAATAGTTTGTGGACATTTTCGTTTTGAAGTTGTTTCTTGAGGTTGCCTGTGTGACTTCTTCGCTTTCAGGAACTTGTTGAGAACAATCATTTTTTATCTGTCTTTCCTTTGGGGTCCCGTAAGGTCACTGGACATAAGATAGCTGTGAAATTTGACATTGTTCCAATTTAAATGCTTTACTCCAGCAAGTGCAAGACTGTGGATGCTTCGGTGTGGATTGCCACGGCCAGGCTGTTCCTGAGACTCGCCAGCCCTCCAGGCTTCAAAGCCTGCCATCCTTGATCTCACTAAAGAATGTTTTTGAATTCTATGTCCATCTAGTGGTTGCCTGCAAAGATCTACTTGGCTTTTTCTTTCTTCCTTTTCTTTCACACTTGATCAGTGAGATTCTGTTTGTGATGGGGGTTTTGCCCCCCTTGGTCTTTAATTCTTTCACAGGTGGTTTCAAAGTGTCTATCCTTAGCCCCTGCTTTCTATAAACAAGCAGGAATTCATGAACCGCAGTTACTGATGGCTGTCCTCACGGAGCAATTCTCCTCTCACTTTGAAAACAGGCTGTTTTGTGGACAGTAAAGTACAGTTCTTTTTCGTAGATGAGATTAGAGGCTTGAGGGGAGGCTAGAGGGAGGGGAGTTTTTTCCTTTCTCTTTTTTTATTTTATTTTTTAACTGGAGAGCCTTTGTGATGTAACTCGTTTTAGCAAGTTCAAGAACTTTACTTATTTTACACACAGTTAGTTGCACCCTTGGTTAAAGATGACATGGCACTAGGTAGAAGATGCTGGGAATTGCTGATTTGCTCATTAATTCCAACATCTCCAGCATCCCAGGTGTAAGGTTAGGAGTTGAAGGTCAGGTGGTGACAGAGCTAATGTGGTTGCATATCCAAGGGATCATATTATATCAATTCTACCTAAGAATTTTGATGTGCCATGGGAGTTGACATTTTCTGTCATTAAATATTCTTCAACAGTATCATTTTAATGGCTGCATAGCATTCCACTGAATAAGATGTACCACAATTTACTCAACCAATTCCCTATTGTTGGAAACAGGTGTTTCCAATGTTTTGGCATTATAAAGAGCACTCCATATTCACATTGTTGAATTTGCTGATAAATTCCTAACAGTGATACTGCTGGGTCATAGGGCATATACATTTGTTAAAGCTTTGAAGATCAGCATTCATTTTAAAATTCAGTTAAAAAGGAGGGATTGATGGACAGAACGAATTGCTACTGCAGCTACACACTTAAGACCCCAAGCAAACTACTACTTAATCAGTGGTGAAATTCCCTCACACAATGTAAGGAGTGGGCATTGTCTGTTAGCCCTCCAGCAATTCGTCTTTCACCATTGACCTACACTGAAACCTTCAGCTTAGAAAAAGAATGTAGAAGCCTCTTACAGGAAGGCTTGATTCAGTGGTACTCAGGGTCCTATAATAGTCTTTGTGTGAGCACTTTCCTCACTGTAGTTCACTACTGGATCCAGGACCAAGCTGAATCTTTTTCACTTTGCTCATTACTGAAATATGATGCTATCTGTGGGGTGGAAACTGCAGTATTTAAGAGTACTCAGGAATAACACAATTGAGAAAATAAGTTCAAGAGGAGGAATCATTCAGGAATAAATGACAAGGGGGTAGCTTTCTCCGTTCTGAACTGCCTAATTATTAGTTGGTACAGCCTATGCCTCCACAGAGCCTTGAACTTGGAAATCCTGGACAATCTTTAGTTATGTTGCTCGCTTCCTCACAGACCTTTGCCACCCTAGGCTTCGTTGTCAGTACAAACCCCTTTGCCTCGCCTCAGTATTCTGGTTTACCCTGATCTCTTTCCATCCTTAGTGCCCCAGCATGAAACCTTCCGTTCCATCCAAACTGAAACTATTTGCTATATTCCAAACAAGCAGCGTATACTGTGGAAGGACTTTTGGATTTGGTCCAGATAATCTGGATTTGAGCCCTGGCTCTGCCATTGCTTTATTAGGTGACCTTGGGCAAAACAATCTTACTGAGGCTCAGTTTCATCATCTGTAAAATAGGGATGACAAAGCCTAATTCACTGTGTTATTATGTATATGTTAAACTAGACAACAGCACGTAAAAGAAGTTGCAATGCAGGGCGTGTGGAGAGTGTTTGATAGGTGACATGAATATCTTGTTTATCCTGGCCTCTGAGCATTTGCTCCCACCTGTTCTCTTTCTGTAAAAGTTCTCTTGAATCCGAATCCCACCCACCCATCAAAGCAAATTCATGTTTCAAGCCCTCCCATGAAAACTCTTAGCACTCCTTGACTAGACTATTCATTCGGCAAGCCAATCCTTCTAAATGGACTCTCTCCTGGGACAATTTTCAGGGAGTCCTGATGCCAATTTTGCCCCAATAATAATAATTAATGTATAGTACTTTACTGCTTACAGCAACCTATAAGGTCAACGAAATGGATATTATTGTTATTATCATCCCTATTTCTCAGAGACTCAGAGAGGTCAAGTGATTTGTCAAAGGCCACAAAGCTAGTGTATGGCAGAACTGAAAACAACTCGACTGATTGCAAAGCTTATGTGCTTCTTCTCACACAATAAAACCTACCTCCTTATTTAACTGTTAATGGACATTTGTCCCTCTGTGAAGTAATATTATTATTGAATTTTAGGTCCTTGCCTAAGAAGAAAATGGTGGTGTTCTTGGGTATGGTAACCACCTAAAGAAACTTATTTAGTGTTTTCAGAGGCGTGAAAGACATGCATATAATATGCCAGTTCTTGGGGAAATGTTCCAGGTCAAAACTTTGCGTAAATTATTTCCCTGGGACTCAGAACGAAAGCTGGGCCTTTGGTGGGAAGATGTCCTTTCCCTTATACACCAAGTAATCACAACTCAGAACAGCCCTCTTAGAAATGGTTCCCCCTTGGGACTTCCCTGGTGGTTCAGAGGTTAAGAATCTGCCTTTCAATGCAGGGAAGGTGGGTTCGATCCCTGGTAGAAATAAGATCCCACATGTCATGTGGCAACTAAGCCCACGCCGCCACTACTGAGCCCACACACCTCAATTAGAAAGCCCTCGCAACGCAGTGAAAGATGGCGCGAGCCACAACAAAGATCCCATGTGCCTCAATTGAGACCCGATGCAGCCAAGTAAATTAATTAATTAATTAATTCTTAAAAAAAGAAGTGGTTCCCCCATTGCACTTGCTACCTCTTAGTTGCCCTTCTGTACCACCCCTCAAGGCTCAAGGGCTTCCGCTCAAGGGAACCATAGGTGATCCTAATTAGAAGAGATTCTAAGGGTCATCCTATCACTACATGGTCCTCCAGCACACCAACATATCTCCTCAGCTACACATTTCATTCTGTGACAGCTCAGCAGACATTCTGCAGATTTAGGGAAGGTGTGAGTCCACAGACACCAAAGCAGAGCCATTTCTTCAGCTACCTCAGTCACTGAGTGAGCTACTGCCTTCTGTCCAGAGTGTCGGTCTTACCTGTTGTCAGTAAAAATCCCTGAAAGCCACATGAATCTTGATTTAACTGTTACCCTCGATTATGTTAATAACAGTTGCTTAAACTCATCTCTACCCTGCCCCCACCTTGGACACATGGGCATTAAAGTTAAATTTGCTGAGTTGCTTCCAGATTTGTTCAATATACATGTATTGAGAACTACTTCCCAGGTACCTTGCCAGGCACTGGGGGATAAAAAGGTTGGGGATAGAATCTTCTCATTTAAAAAAAATTTTTTTTATTGAAGTATAGTTGATTTACAATGTTATGTTAGTTTCCGGTGTACAGCAAAGTGATTCAGTTTTATATACATATCTATCTATTCTTTTTCATTATAGGTTATTACAAGATATTGAATATACTTCCCTGTGCTGTACAGGAGGACTTCGTTGTTTATCTATTTTATGTATAGTCATTTGTATCTGCTAATCCCAAATTCCTAATTTTTCCCTCCCTACAATCTACTCATTTTTCTCAACCCAGTTTCCACTGAAAGCCCCACTTTGTCACAAGCAACAAGCATCAAATCAGCAACAAACCCCGAGTCACACAGAGACTGTTCATGTTTGCAATCTCGTTGTTTTCTGAAACCAACATTAGCATAAATGTTAACACAGCAATGACTTAATTATACTCTAATTACTCTGAGACAAAAACGGGAGTTTGATCTCAATTCACATACTATTTTGGTAGATTGTTACATATAACGCCAGGCATAATATGCCTTCATTTTTACCCACGTCTTCTGGTGAAGCCCTCTCTCCCTTTTCATGTTGCTGCTACCTCTAATTTTCCCACGCCCACCATTCTGTCTCAAACACTAAGACCTCAAAAAATCTCTCCTCCAAAGATCTTAACCTCAAGAGTTACACGTTTTCCCTTATTTCTCAACAGTACCCACCCCTCCCTAGAAGTCCTTTGGCATAACATCAACTCGGTCAAATGAAATAAACAAATATTTACAAAGTGAGGAAGGAGGGAAAGATGGGGAGGGGGACAGCTGTGATTACTGACCCATCCTGCCCCAGCTTTCCCTCACTAAGAGTGGCTTTGGGTACAAGCTCAAAACGGCAGTTAAGATAAAAGTCTAGTTTCTTATGCTTTCCTAGAGACCAGCAATGAACAATTGGGATTTGAAAAATGTTTTAAATACCATTTACAATAGCACCAAAAAATATAAATACCTAGGTATAAAATCTAACAAAACATGTACAGGATCTATATGTAGAAAACTGCAGAGCACTGATGAAAGAAATAAAAGAAGATCTAAATAAATGGAGAGAGATTCCATCTTAGAAAGTCAGTATACAAAAACCAATTGCTTTCCTATATACTGGGAATGAACAATTGCGATCTGAAATTTTAAAAAAAAGATACCATTTAAAAGTCTTGTTTCTTAGAGTCATTCAGTTCAGGTGATTAGCACATTAGCTTGGTGGCTTAGCAATTTCAACTTGACGGTCCTGTAGTCAGAAATCCTGGGATTACTGAGACCTTTCATGTAGTGGCCCAGATCACATCTTCAATTTTGAGTCAAAGCTGTCTTTTGAGGGATCCTAACCATCCCTGGATTCCTCTGAGGTACTATTTGTCAAGTCTTTTCTTTTTTTTTCCTCCAATCCTCTTTCATTTAGGCAGCCACATCTTCCCTACAGGCTCCCATTCCTCATTTTCAAACTTCCCTGCCTCTCTTGCCTCCAACTGGTTACTGAACTTTGGTCTGACACTTCCAAAGGCACCTCCAACTTCCAGCAAGTCATCCTGCCCTGTGTACTGTTTCCCAGCTAAAGTCTGGCTTCTCTATTCCTCACTCTTCTCCACCTCCGTCTCCTCCCGTGCTTTTCCCCAGGGTACAGGTCAGTCCTTCAAGAGTGTACTTACCATGTTTAAATCGTTTTCTCGGAAACAAATATTTGCATATGCAAACCCCACATTTGCCATATGGTTCTTCCTACTTCCCAGCCAGAGGAACTCTCAATTTCATATATATTTTGGGAAATGAATTTTTCCCCAGATGGTCTCTCCAAAGCACCAAAGCAAGGTCAGGGTTTATGCATTCCTTCAAAGGTTCTGGGCAGAGGTTAGAATTACTCATGTTTTCTTGGTCCCATCAGCAGTTATTTCATCAGTGCACCTGATAATGGGATACAACCTGGCTCTTTCTGAGCTAAAAACACACCAGAGTTTAAGGGAGATGTTGAACCATAAACTGGTATCTTCAGGGAAGGGAGAAAACCTGCCCAGTTGCTCAAATAATTTTAAAACAAATCCCCTAAGAATACTTCCACAGGGAGGGAAAAAGAGTTTGAATATGAGAAAGATGATGAACCAGGTGTGCCGAAAAGGTTTCTTAGTCATTCTTAGCCCTAGAAGGGGATGGGCGGGGGTGGCCCACATCTCTACTGGGAAACATATTTCCCCCTTTTAAATCAGGAAAGAAAAAAACAACAACATAGCCCCAAATAGAGAATGTTTTCTTTTGTAACTGGAAGCAAACATCACTGATGGCTTTAACAGCTGCCTGCCAACATGGCCTGAGAAGCAGGCAAGCTCAAACATTTTTTGAGATCAACACATGTACAGACATACAGTATATTAGGTCAAGTTATAAATCCAGGAATAAAAGAACAAATAAACAAGTTTCAGCTTTCTCTAGGCTTTCTGAGTCCAATACCAGCTAAATTAGACTCTGAAGCAGAGAAATCTAGCTTCCAAGAAGGCAGGTCTCCCAGGAGTTCAAGTCAAACCTCCCTCTGGTAGGAAAAGAAGGTGCCGTTGTAGATTAACTGGCTGATGGCTGACCAGGTCCAGGCTGATGGCCCTGCCTAGCAGGGGCTTCCCTGTGTCCTAGCCTAGCAGACCCTGAGGATGTCTGCCATTGACTTGATCTTTGACCCCAGTAAATCATTTAATATGCCATGCGCCTTTGTCCATATGTTAATGTTTGGTGTAATGTGGATGAGAATTCCAGCAAGTCTGGGTGTGCCACCCATTAGGGCTAAATCTTTCCCTTTGGAGCTTCTAGGAAGAGCCTTCTGGACAGCTGCATTGCAGAGAACCGAGGTGTCTGGACAAACCAAATTGAAATGCCTACAGATGGTGAGACCAACCTTGCCTTAACTGAGACTGAAAAGCAAAAGAACAAATTTGTTCTTTGGTCACCAAAACTGACACAAGACTTTTGTGATAGTTTTGCCTTAGGTCAAGAAACCCACTAGAGAGTCATAGATGGGAAATGCTCAATTATTCTCCCAATCCCACCACTATACTAGTAAGATGACCTTGAGCAAGTCACTTAGGCCAAGGTTGTTCACACATGAATTGGTCATGAAATAAATGAAATAGATTAGAACTAAATATTTTTTAATGAAGTCAAGTTGAATAGAATAGAAAATATCAGTGCTTAGTTCACAATAAGTTAACCCCTGTCGTATGTGTGTGTGCATGCATGTTTCCTGGGGTCATGATGAATAATAAATTTCTTACTGTGGGTAACAAACAAAACAGCTTCCCACAGTGCCTTAGACTGTAGGCTTTTGATTTCCTCGTCTATCGAGTGAAAATCATTCATTTTATACACATACGTATATATACATAGATATTCATACACACACACACATATACATGTATAACGAGCACCACAGTGTGTCAGGCACAGTGGTATGTGACATATACAGGTACGACAAGGCCCTGTCCTCATGGAGCCTCAGCTAGTGGGGGAGCCAGTCATAAAGCAATTACCTAATTATTTAACTACCATTGTGTGAAGAGAGTGTGTAACACCAGGTTCCTAACCTGGGCTGCAGGATCAGGGCCAGCCTTCTTAGGAAGTGACAAAGAAGGAGGCAGACAGTGATGCAGGCAAATAATGGGGGTGGAGGAAGCATTCCAGGCAGAAGGACCAGCAAGTGTGAGGAGACCCTGAAGAAGAAGGAACAGTGTCAGTTCTACCTCAGAGATTTCTATGAAGACCACATGAGATGAGCGTGGAAACACTTTGTAAACTGTGGAGTGATGTTCAAATGTGGCAGATTATTATTAAAACAATGAATATAAACATGCCTTAAAGATGAGTTTACTTTCAGCAGGTGGCCCCGGGGCTAGGGTCACCCTGAGCTGGGACGCTGGCACCGTGAGGCTAAGCAGACTCCTGGGCTCACACTGCCAGAAGCTAGCCAGAAACTGGATTCCCATGGCAGGTGCCATGGGGCTGGTGTGGGCCACCGACTGGGGCTGATTCTGAACTGGGTGCCCTACTTCAACGGCAAGTTTAAGAAGAAAAATTAATGAAAACAAACCCCCTCAGACCCCTCCTCTGGTATCTAGTGGTGCTGCCTCCTTCCATCTGAGTCTGGAGCAGCCCAAGCTCTTGGGGTGGGCCAACCTCAAGGAAGTCCACAGTGCAACTTAGACTTTCCATAGTTTTGGTGTGTGAATGCACACAGCATTAAACCTTGGTCTGAAACCTGCCCACCTGGACGAGCTCATGCGGGGACTTGGTTACCCTGACTGAAGGCCCAGGGGCTCAGCTGACCCGGGGATCCTTTCAACTCCAAATCTAGGAGTTTTCCCAATGGCTGGCAGAAAAGGTTTGATTATTTAAGATGTTCAGTAGATAATACCTGCACAATGCTTTTTATTTTTGTTGGGGGGGGGGCGTCGGTACGTAGGGTTCTCCCTGTTGTGGCCTCTCCCGTCGCGGAGCACAGGCTCCAGATGAGCAGGCTCAGCGGCCATGGCTCACGGGCCTAGCCGCTCCGCGGCATGCGGGATCTTCCCGGACCGGGGCACGAACCTGTGTCCCCTGCATCGGCAGGCGGACTCAACCACTGCGCCACCAGGGAAGCCCGAGCACAATGTTTTTATCTATCACTGCCGTAACAAGTTACCCCATGACTTAGTGGCTTAAAACAACAAACATTCATTATGTCACAGTAAAAAAAAAAAAAAAAATGAGCTTAGTTACCTTTATTAATCCGTTCAGTGACTAGTTGAATACTGCTCAGTGTCAGATATTGTTCTAGATTTGGGGGTTACAGTAGTAAATAAGACAGGACCGTGGGCTTCTCTGGTAGCACAGTGGTTAAGAATCCACCTGCCAATGCAGGGGACCTGGGTTTGAGCCCTGGTCTGGGAAGATCCCACATGCCACGGAGCAACTAAGCCTGTGCTCCACAACTACTGAGCCTGAGCTCTGGAGCCTGCAAGCCACAATTACTGAGCCTGTGTGCCACAACTACTGAAGCCCACACGCCTAGAGCCCATGCTCCGCAACAAGAGAAGCCTCCACAGTGAGAAGTCCGCACACCACAATGAAGAGTGGCCCCTGCTCACTGCAGCTAGAGGAAGCCTGTGCGCAGCAATGAAGACCCAATGCAGCCAAAAATAAAATAAATTTATTAAAAAAAAAAAAAGATAGGACGGCTGCCCTGGAAGGTTCCCTTTCAGAGAGACAGACACTAAATGCAACAGTAATTTCAGAGAGTGGTAAAGTGGTGCAGAGGAGTAGAGAACAATGGAAGTAGACAGGAAGGCAGGGCTCTCTGAGGGGGTAATGACCAACTCTGAATAAAATGAGATCTGCCACTTTCTGATGATGTGACCTTGGATACCACCTAACATTTCAGGACTCAGTTTCCTCATCTGTTAAATAAGGATACTTATACCCATCTCTTGGGACTTCCCTGAGGATTATCTTGCCTGAGACAAGGAACTCAAGGCCTCCAGTACAAAGCTGAGCTGGCATTAAGAGACACTTCATTGCTAAATAATTGAGTGTCTACTGATCTGATGCTCAAGATATTAGGAATATGTTTAAAAAGATATAGAATGACAAGGAGGAGAAAGTAGGTCTTCTATTTTCAGACCAGACTGGACAAGTCCTTCAGATGGAGTCATCAGTGATCTTCCACTCTGTGCCAGTTGGGTCCTCTTGGAAGCAGATGCTGAGACAGTGAGGTGTGCGAGCAGTATGGGGTGGGGGGCAATGGTGTCTGTGAAAGGGAGAAGAGGGAAGAGCGGCACTGGGCAGGAAAAGGCTCTAGAGGAAAGACGCTGGTTAGAGGAGTCCTACACTGGGCAGAAGAGGCCAGGCCTCACACCCCTGCTATGCTCAGCCATTAGCCAGTGCTGTGAAGAGCACGGTTTCAGCTCCAAGAGCAGCCACGTGGTAAGTTCCTCCTTGAAGGGAGATCTGGGTGGTGCACCTCCATAACTGCCACAAACTCCCAGTCTCACACCAAAGACTTTTTGCTGTCAAAGTAACAGTGCTTCCTTGGGAGAGGAAAATGAGATTTATCCTGACTTGGGGAAGGCTGCACAAAGGAAAAGCACTCCAAGGGCCAGAGAACTCTAGGCCTGATTTTATGATACTCTGCGTCCATTAGGATGCCTCTGACCACAAGTTACAGAAAACTCAACTCAAAATGACTTGAACAATAAAGAACATTTATGAGACTTCCCTGGTGGTCCAGTGGTTAAGAATCCACCTTCCAGGGCTTCCCTGGTGGCACAGTTGTTGAGAGTCTGCCTACCGATGCAGGGGACATGGGTTCATGCCCCGGGCCGGGAGGATCCCACATGCCACGGAGCAGCTGGGCCCATGAGCCATGGCCGCTGAGCCTGCGCGTCCGGAGCCTGTGCTCTGCAACGGGAGAGGCCACAACAGTGACAGGCCCACGTACAACAACAACAAAAAAAAGAATCCACCTTCCAATGCAGGGGATGCGGGTTTGATCCCTGGTCGGAGAACTAAGATCCCACATGCTGAGGTGCAACTAAGCCCGCGCACCACAACTACAAAGCCTGCGAGCCGCAACTAGGAGAAGACTGGGCGCTGCAATGAAAGATACCACATGACCTAACTAAGACCCAACACAGCCAAAAATAAATAAATAAATATTGGATTGGTTCAAGATGGTGGAGTAGAAGATCGTGTGCTCACTCCCTCCTGTGAGAGCACCGGAATCACAACTAACTGCTGAACAGTCATTGACAGGAAGACACTAGAACTCACCAAAAAAGATACCCCACATCCAAAGACAAAGGAGAAGCTGCAATGAGATGGTAGGAGGGGCGCAATCACAGTAAAATCAAATCCCATGACTGCCGGCTGGGTGACTCACAAACTGGAGAAAAATTATACCACAGAAGTCCACCCACTGGAGTGAAGGTTCTGAGCCCCACATCAGGCTTCCCAACCTGGGGGTCCGGCAATGGGAGGAGGAATTCCTAGAGAGTCAGACTTTGAAGGCTAGCGGGATTTGATTGCAGGACTTTGACAGGACTGGGGGAAACAGAGACTCCACTCTTGGAGGGCACACACAAAGTAGTGTGCTCATCGGAACCCAAGGGAAGGAGCAGAGACCCCATAGAAGACTGAACCACAACTACCTGCTAGTGTTGGAGGGTGTGCTGCAGAGCCAGGGGGTGGCTGTGGCTTACCGAGGGGACAAGGACACTGGCAGCAAAATTTCTGGGAAGTACTCCTTGGCATGAGCCCTCCCAGAATCCGCAATTAGTCCCACAAAGAGCTGAGTAGGCTCCAGTGCTGGGTCACCTCAGGCTAAACAACCAACAGGGAGGGAACCCAGCCCCACCCATCAGCAGACAAGCGGATTAAAGTTTTACTGAGCTCTGCCCACCAGAGCAACACCCAGCTCTACCCACCACCAGTCCCTCCCATCAGGAAGATTGCACAAGCCTCTTAGATGCCTCATCCACCAGAGGGCAGGCAGCAGAAGCAAGAAGAACAATTCTGCAGCCTGTGGAATGAAAACCACATTCACAGAAAGATAGACAAAATGAAAAGGCAGAGGACTATGTACCAGATTAAGGAACAAGATAAAACCCCAGAAAAACAACTAAGTGAAGTGAAGATAGGCAACCTTCCAGAAAAAGAATTCAGAATAATGATAGTGAAGATGATCCAGGACCTCAGAAAAAGAATGGAGGCAAAGAACGAGAAGATGCAAGAAATGTTTAACAAAGACCTAGAAGAATTAAAGAGGAAACACCCAGAAGAATTACAGAACAAACAGAGATGAACAATACAATAACTGAAATGAAAAATACACTAGAAGGAATCAATAGCAGAATAACTGAGGCAGAAGAACGGATAAGTGACCTGGAAGACACAATGGTGGAATTCACTTCCGTGGAACAGAATAAAGAAAAAAGAATGAAAGGAAATGAAGAAAGCCTAAGACACATCTGGGACAAGATTAAATGCAACATCATTCGCATTATAGGGGTCCCAGAAGGAAAAGAGAGAGAGAATGGACCCGAGAAAATATTTGAAGAGATTATAGTCGAAAACTTCTGCAACATGGGAGAGAAAATAGCCACCCAAGTGCAGGAATCCCAGAGAGTCCCAGGCAGGATAAACCCAAGGAGAAACACACTGAGACACATAGTAATCAAACTGACAAAAATTAAAGACAAAGAAAAATTACTGAAAGCAACAAGAGAAAAAGGACAAGTAACATACAAGAGAACTCCCGTAAGGTTAAAAGCTGATTTCTCACAGAAACTACAAGCCAGAAGGGAGTGGCACAATATATTTATCATGAAAGGGAAGAACCTACAACCAAGATTACTCTACCCGGCAAGGATCTCATTCAGATTCAATGGAGAAATCAAAAACTTTACAGACAAGCAAAAGCTAAGAGAATTCAGCACCACCAAACCAGCTCTACAACAAATGCTAAAGGAACTTCTCTAAGTGGGAAACACAAGAGAAGAAAAGGACCTACCAAAACAAACCCAAAACAATTAACATTAAAATGGTAATAGGAATATATATATCGATAATTAACTTAAACATGAATGGATTAAATGCTCCAACCAAAACACAGGGGCTCACCGAACAGATACAAAAACAAGACCCATATATAGGCTGTCTACAAGAGACCCACTTCAGACCTAGGGACACACACAGACTGAAAGTGAGGGAATGGAAAAAGATATTCCATGCAAATGGAAATCAAAAGAAAGCTGGAGTAGCAATACTCATATCAGATAAAATAGACTTTAAAATAAAGAATGTTACAAGAGATAAGGAAAGGACTTCCCTGGTGGCGCAGTGGTTGAGAGTCCACCTGCGCATGCAGGGGACACGGGTTCGTGCCCCAGTCAGGGAAGATGCCACATGCTGCGGAGCGGCTGGGCCCGGGAGCCATGGCCACTTAGCCTGCATGTCCAGAGCCTGTGCTCCGCAACGGGAAAGGACACAACAGTGAGAGGCCCGCGTACCACACACACACACAAAAAAGAGACAAGGAAGGACACTACATAATGATCAAGGGATCAATCCAATAAGAAGATATAACAATTATAAATATATGTGCACCCAACATAAGAGCACCTCAATACATAAGGCAACTGCTAACAGCTATAAAAGAGGAAATCAACAGTAACACAATAATAGTGGGGGGCTTTAACACCTCATTTACACCAATGGACAGATCACCCAGACAGAAAATTAATAAGGAAACACAAACTTTAAATGACACAAGAGACCAGATAGATTTAATTGATACTTATAGGACATTCCATACAAAAACAGCAGATTACACTTTCTTCTCAAGTGCACATGGAACATTCTCCAGGATAGATCACATCTTGGGTCACAAATCAAGCCTTGGTAAATTTAAGAATATTGAAATCATATCAAGCATCTTTTCTGACCACAATGCTATGAGATTACAAATCAATTACAGGGAAAAAAAGCATAAAAAACACAAACACATGGAGGCTAAACAATATGTTACTAAATAACCAAAACATCACTGAAAAAATCAAAGAGAAAATAAAAAAATACCTAGAGACAAATGACAACAAAAACATGATGATCCAAAACCTATGGGATACAGCAAAAGCAGTTCTAAGAGGGAAATTTATAGCAATATAATTCTACCTCAAGAAACAAGAAAAGTCTCAAACAATCTAACTTTACACCTAAAGGAACTAGAGAAAGGAGAACAAACAAAACCCAAAGTTAGTAGAAGGAAAGAAATCATAAAGATCAGAGCAGAAATAAATGAAATAGAAACAAAGAAAATGATAGCAAAGATCAATAAAACTAAAAGCTGGTTCTTTGAGAAGATAAACAAAATTGATAAACCATTAGCCAGACTCATCAAGAAAAAGAGAGAGAGGACTCAAATCAATAAAATTAGAAATGAAAAAGGAGAAGTTTCAATGCACAACGCAAAAATACAAAGCATCATAAGAGACTACTACAAGCAACTCTATGCCAATAATACGGAAAACCTGGAAAAAATGGACAAATTCTAATAAAGGTATAACCTTCCAAGACTGAACCAGGAAGAAATAGAAAATATGAACAGACCAATCACAAGTAATGAAATTGAAACTGTGATTTAAAATCTTCCAACAAACAAAAGTCCAGGACCAGATGGCTTCACAGGTGAATTCTATCAAACATTTAGAGAAGAGCTAACACCCATCCTTCTCAAACTCTTCCAAAACATTGCAGAAGAAGGAACACTCCCAAACTCATTTTACAAGGCCACCATCACTCTGATACCAAAACCAGACAGAGATACTACAGAAAAAGAAAATTACAGACCAATATCACTGATGAATATAGATGCAAAACTCCTCAACAAAATACTAGCAAAGAGAATCCAACAGCACATTAAAAGGATCATACACCATGATCAAGTGGGATTTATCCCAGGGATGCAAGGATTCTTCAATATACACAAATCAATCAATGTGATACACCATATTAACTAATTGAAGAATAAAAACTATATGATCTTCTCAATAGATGCAGAAAAAGCTTTTGACAAAATTCAACAACCACTTATGATAAAAACTCTCCAGAAAGTAGGTATAGAGGGAACCTAACTCAACATAATAAAGGTCATATATGACAAACCACAGCAAACATCATTCTCAATGGTGAAAACCTGAAAGCATTTCTTCTAAGAGCAGGAAGAAGACAAGGATGTCTACTCTTGTCACTATTATTCAACATAGTTTTGGAAGTCCTAGCTATGGCAATCAGAGAAGAAAAAGAAATAAAGGAATACAAATTGGAAAAGAAGAAGTAAAACTGTCATTGTTTGCAGATGACATGATACTATACATAGAGAACCCTAAAGAGGCCACCAGAAAACTACTAGAGCTAATCAATGAATTTGGTAAAGTTGCAGGATACAAAATTAATGCACAGAAATCTCTTGCATTCCTATACATTAAAAATGAAAGATCAGAAAGAGAAATTAAGGAAACAGTCCCATTCACCATTGCCAGGAAAAGAATAAAATACCTAGGAATAGACCTACCTAAGGAGGAAAAAGAACTGTACTCAGAAAACTATAAGACACTGATGAAAAAATCAAAGATGACACAAACAGATGGAGAGATATACCATGTTCTTGGATTGGAAGAATCAATGTTGTGAAAATGACTATACTGCCCAAAGCAATCTACAAATTCAATGCAATCCCTATCAAATTACCAGAGGCATTTTTTACAGAACTAGCACAAAAAAATCTTAAAATTTCTATGGAGACGCAAAAGACCCTAAATAGCCAAAGCAGTCTTGAGGGAAAAAAAATGGAGCTGGAGGAATCAGACTCCCTGACTTCAGACTATACTACAAAGCTACAGTAATCAAGACCATATGGTACTGGCACAAAAACAGAAATATAGATAAGTGGAACAGGATAGAAAGCCCAGAGGTAAACCCATGCACCTATGGCCAACTAATCTATGACAAAAGAGGCAAGGATTTACAATGGAGAAAAGACAGTCTCTTCAATAAGTGGTGCTGCGAAAACTGGACAGCTACATGTAAAAGAATGAAATTAGAACAATCCCTAACACCATATACAAAAATAAACTCAAAATGGATTAAAGACCAAAATGTAAGACTGGACACTATAAAACAGAGGAAAACATAGGACAAACACTCTTTGACATAAGTCACAGCAAGATCTTTTTTGATCTACCTCCTAGAGTAATGGAAATAACAAAAATAAACAAATGGGACCTAATGAAACTTAAAAGCTTTTGCACAACAAAGGAAACTACAAACAAGACAAAAAGACAGCCCTCAGAATGGGAGAGAATATTTGCAAATGAATCAACGGACAAAGGATTAATCTCCAAAATACATACACAGTTCATGCAGCTCAATATTAAAAAACAAACAACCCAATCAAAAGATGGGCAGAAGACCTAAATAGACATTTCTCCAAAGAAGACATACAGATTGCAAAGAAGCACATGAAAAGCTGCTCAACGTCACTGATTATTAGAGGAATGCAAATCAAAACTACAATGAGGTATCACCTCACACCAGTTAGAATGGGCATCATCAGAAAATATACAAATGCTGGAGAGGGTGTGGAGAAAAGGGAACCCTCTTGCACTGTTGGTGGGAATGTAAATTGATACAGCCACTATGGAGAACATTATGTAGGTTCCTTAAAAAACTAAAAATAGAATTACCATATGACCCAGCAATCCCACTACTGGGCATATACCCAGAGAATACCATAATTCAAAAAGACACATGCACCCAATGTTCATTGCAGCACTATTTACAATAGCCAGGTCATAGAAGCAACCTAAATGCCCACTGACAGATGAATGGATAAAGAAGATGTACATATATACAATGGAATATTACTCAGCCATAAGAAGAAACGAAATTGTGTCATTTGTAGAGATGTGGATGGATCTAGAGACTGTCATACAGAGTGAAGTAAGTCAGAAAGAGAAAAACAAATATCGTATATTAACACATATATGTAGAACCTAGAAAAATGGTACAGATGAACCGGTTTGCAGGGAAGAAATACAGACACAGATGTAGAGAACAAATGTATGGACACCAAGGGGTGAAAGTGGAGGGGGTGTGGTGGTGGGATGAATTGGGAGATTGGGGTTGACATGTATACACTAATATGTATAAAATAGATAACTAATAAGAACCTGCTGTATAAAAAATAAATAAAATACAATTCAAAAAATAAATACATAAATATTTTTTTAAAAAAAGATCATTTAAAATCTCATACAATAAGTCTGGAGGAAGGAGGGCCCCAGGGTTGTTTAATTTAGAATTCAATGATGTCATCATCGCATTGTCATTTTGGATGAAACATTTTTCAATTCTGACATCCTCACTCAGCATGTCACGACTGTCTCCATTAGCACCCTTCATGATTCCAAGATTGCTGTTGCAGTTCTAGGCATCTCAGGTGGACAAGATAAGATCTAGCAGAAGAAGACAGGCCCTATCTTCCCATGTGTCTTTTTTTATCAGGAAATTCTTCTCAGAAGCCCCCCCACCCCTCCCCAGTGGACTTATCCTCATATCTCATTGGCCAGAATCTCACCTTATACCCACCTGTACTCAAATCACCAGTAAGACCAATGGGATTGCCACGACCTGCAGACCTGGTGGGTCTGCAGACCTGGGATAATGGAGTTAAGAAAGTTCTTTTATTTTTAATACGTGACTTTATATACATATATATGTATACACTCACTTATATACACATATCCACATCAACTATGTTGAAATACAATCCTCACACTAATATATAACTTTTTTAACTGAAAAAAATATTGATCCTTAACTTTTTAAAAATTGTGATTGAGAGCTGAGGGCCGGACACCAGGGAGGAGATGCACCAGCCCCAAGTGACAGGCAGAGCCCCGATGACATTAAAACAGCCCTGGGGCTAAGTGGAGGTGAGAAACAAAGACTCAGGGAGACTTGGGCTGTGCCTGGGTTCCACAGCCAGCAAGTGACTGAGGCATCACTTCATCCAGTTCTTCTGACTTTAAACCCTTCTGCTCTCTCAAGTGTCGGGTGCCTGCCACAGGTCATTCATAAGGATGTTAATCATTTAGAAGGATGGGAGCCTTCCCTACCTGGAGAATGCTTTTTCCTGAACTCATTTTAAGTCTCTTTTTTTTGGGGGGGGTGGGGAGCGGTACGCGGGCCTCTCACTGTTGTGGCCTTTCCCATTGCGGAGCACAGGCTCTGCACATGCAGGCTCAGCGGCCATGGCTCACGGGCCCAGCCTCTCCACGGCATGTGGGATCTTCCCGGACCAGGGCACGAACCCGTGTCCCCCGCATCGGCAGGCGGACTCTCAACCACTGCGCCACCAGGGAAGTCCTGAAAGTCTCTTTGATTTGCCCAAGAAGCAAGAAAATAAATTCTAGACTAAGTGGGAAAATATTCTGCTTGAATAACATATTTATAAGCTCTGGGTGTTGTATCAAAATCCCCACATTGTGGAGAATCCTACTGCCTGCTCCCACTGGCAGAGTATGTGGTTGCCTATATCGTGTGTTTTAAAGTTTGCTAGAAAAAGCTTCCTGCCTCTAAGTATGTTGCCTTAGACTCTGCCATTACAGAATGTAACTTAATGTTAAATAATTTTGCCCTCTATGTTCTTGTGATAGGGGTGAGAACCTCTTTTAAAATCAAAATACTCCTAAGGTGATTTTCAGCTAGAATTGTGTTTGACTTGGTAACAGAGTCTGGACTGCGTTTTACCAGGTGTAGCAGATGCTACACCTCACCCATGCCTGTCTATAGGCTTCTCACTGCTACTGAAAATATCCCTCCTGGCTCCCTCCCTATGTGCTACTGAAAATGTTATCTTAGAACAGGAGGTCCTGGTAAGGAACGCGGAACTAACAAGCTACCACCAACCAGAAGAACTTGGGAGAGGTTGAAAGGAGAGAGGAGATGCCAATCCGTATGTCCTACCAACCTCCCAGAGTCCTTCTCGCTGGAATCCATCTTGGCTGAGTGATGCACGTGCCACCAGGAAGGACCCTGAGTCAGAATGATCGGCCAGAGACAACCCAGGAACTAATCCCATTACCATAAACCTGAGACTGCAAGCCACGTAGCAGAGCAGTTCTCCTATGTTCCCTTACCCTGCTGCTCTCCCCCCAGGCACCCCTTCCCAATAAAGTCTCTTGCTTTGTTAGCAAAAAAAAAATTGTGATTGAATACACATAACATAAAATGTAGTATCTTAACCATTTTCAAATGTATAGTTCAATGGCCTTAAGTCCATTCACATTGATGTGGTACCAACACCATCATCCATCCACAGAACTCTTTTCATTTTACAAAACTGAAACTCTGTACCTATTTTTTTAGAGGGGCCAGCACAGCTCCCCACTCTCCACAGCACCCACTGCTGGGCTCCACCACAACTGAGGGCAGCCAAGGGCCTAGCCAAGGGCCCTTCTCACCAGAGCCTTTCCTAATGGGCCTTCTCGGCTGGGCTCAGCTCTGGCGTGGGGGGCTCGGGGCACTCATGCTGCTACCACTGTTGGGCCACCCACACTAGATACTCACCCTGGGGCTGCCACTCTCAGCTCCAAACTGCTCGCCCTCGTTTGCCCTCCTGGCTCCCTCCCTATGTGCCTATTAATCAATAACTGCCCCCCCAGCCCCTAGCAACCATCATTCTACTTTCTGTCTCTATGTATCTGACTACTGTAGATACTTCATATAAGTGGAATGATACAATATTTATCCCTTTGTATCTGGTTTACTTCACTTAACATGTCTTCAGTTTCATGCATATTGTAGCATGTATCAGAGTTTCTTTCCTTTTATTTATTTTTTAAATTAATTTATTTATTTATTTTTGGCTGCGTTGGGTCTTCGTTGCTGTGCCCAGGCTTTCTTTAGTTGCGGCAAGCAGGGGCTACTCTTCGTTGCAGTGCGCAGGCTTCTCATTGTGGTGCGCAGGCTTCTCATTGAGGTGGCTTCTCTTGTTGCAGAGCACCGGCTCTAGGCTCACAGGCTTCATTAGTTGTGGCACACGGGCTCAGTAGTTGTGGCTCGCGGGCTCTAGAGTGCAGGCTCAGTAGTTGCAGTGCATGGGCTTAGTTGCTCCACGGCATATGGGATCTTCCCGGACCAGGGATTGAACCCGTGTTCCCTGCATTGCCAGGCAGATTCTTAACCACTGTGCCACCAGGGAAGTCCAGAGTTTCTTTCCTTTTAAAGGCTGGATAATATTCCATTGTATTTATTTATCCATTTATTCATCAAAGGACACGTGTTGCTTCTACCTTTTAGCTATTGCAAATAATGCTGCTACAAACATGGGTATATAAGTACCTCTTAGGATCCTATTTTCAATTCTTTTGGGTATATACCCAGAAGTGGAAAGTGGAAATGCTGGATCAAATGCTCAGTCTTTTTTCACTTTTTTTTTTTTTAGGAGCTGCCATGCTATTTTCCATAGTGGGTGCACTATTTTAAATTCCCACCAACAGTGCACAAGGGTTCCAATTTCTCCACATCCACACCAATACTTGTTATTTTCTGTGCTGTTTTTTAATAGTAGCCATCTTAATGGGTACAAGATAGATTCCCATTGTGGCTTTGATTTGCTTTTCACTAACAATTAGTGATGTTG
The DNA here is from genome assembly GCF_059928025.1 of Delphinapterus leucas. Lineage (NCBI taxonomy): Eukaryota > Metazoa > Chordata > Mammalia > Artiodactyla > Monodontidae > Delphinapterus > Delphinapterus leucas. Next base: position 60,545,333 of record NC_143144.1, read on the forward strand.
AACATCTTTCATGTTCTTATTAGTCATTTGTATATCTTTTTTAGAGAAATGTCTATTCAAGCCCTTTGCCCAGTTTTTAACTAGGTTGTTTGTTTTCTTGTTGAGTTGTAGAAGTTCTTTATATCTTTTTGGATATTAACTCCTTGTCATATTTATGATTTTCAAATATTTACTTATCAAATATTTATCAAATATTTATTTATCAAATCAAATATTTGATTTTCAAATATGTGACTTTTTTAAAGGTTAAAAGCTCAGGCTGCAGAGCCGATTGCTTAGATTCAAATCCTAGTTGTGCCACTTACTGGTCTGGAGGTGGGGGAAGGGTGAACATCATAAAAAATCCAGGGTCTGCCAACAAGGAGAAAGGGTAATATCAGTTAAGTAGGCAACCAGCAGAGTCCTTTACACAGTACTAGATGTCAAAAGCAGGTAGATGTAGATGTGGCTTAATGTCAGTTTTCAAATCAAAAGCAAAATGTCAAGTCATGATAGAAGATAGCACTTCATTGAGTCTGACTATGCCAGGTCCTTTACATGCATGATCTCATTTCATTTATCCATTCAACAAGTATTTAATGAAAGCCTAATATGAACCAGTGACTGGTGAGGTGAAAACAAAACAAAGCAAGAAATCAGACATTGTGCCTGCCCTCAAGGAGTTTACAGACTTTGGTGAAAGAATCAAACAAATTACAACAATGTTAAGTGTTATAAAGGACAGGCCCATAGTCCTATGGAAACTGACCTGGTCAAGCAGATCAGGGAAGAAGTAGGTACAATTATTATCCCCACTGGAATGTAAACTCTGTGAGTACAGTGTCCTTGTCTGTCTTATTCACCAATATATCTCTGTTGCCTGGGACAGTGCCTGACACAAAATAGCTCTCAATAAACATTTGTTAAATGTTTCATTTTACAGATGAGGAACTTAAACCTTCATTTTACAGATGAGGAACTTAAATCTCAGAAAGGGTAAGTAATTTGACCAAGGTCACAGTCCTAATTCATGCCAGGCAGTAAGAACTGCAGCTTGAGCTTTAAACCTTTTAAATAGTTACACATTAAAAAAAAAAAAAAAAGAAAACAAAAACACTAATTTGAAAAGACACATGCATCCCAATGTTCATAGCAGCATTATTTACTTTAGCCAAGACATGGTAACAACCTAAGTGTCCATCAACAGATAAATGGATAGAGATGTGGTATATATAAAAATGGAATATTACTCACTCATAAAAATGAAATTTTGCCACTTTCAGTGATTTGGATGGACCTGGAGGGTATTATACTTAGTGAAATACGTCACGCAGAGAAAGACAAATACTGTATGTTATCACTTAAATGTGGACTCTAAAAAATAAGATGAATGAATAAAACAAAATAGAAACAGACTCACAGATATAGAGAACAAACCAGCAACTACTATGTATAAAATAAATTAGCTATAAGGATATATTGTACAGCACAGGGAATATAGCCAATATTTTATAATAACTTTAAAAAAAATTTATCCTTTTTTTATTTTATTTTTTTTGGCTGTGTTGGGTCTTTGTTGCCGTGCGTGGGCTTTTCTCTAGTTGCAGCAAGTGGGGGCTACTCTGTGGTGTGTGGGCTTCTCATTGCAGTGGCTTCTCTTGTTGCAGAGCATGAGCCCTAGAGTACGCGGGCTTCAGTAGTTGCAGCACATGGGCTCGGTAGTTGTGGCTTGCAGGCTCAGTCGTTACGGCGCATGGGCTTAGTTGCTCCACAGTGTGTGGGACCTTCCTGGACCAGGGCTCAAACCCATGTCCCCTGCATTGGCAGGAGGATTCTTAACCACTGCGCCAACCAGGGAAGTCCCTTTATAACAACTTTAAATGGAGTAAAATCTACAAAAATACTGAATCACTATATTGTACACCTGAAACTAATATAATATTGTAAATGAACTATACTTCAATTTTTTTTTAAGTAAAAGGATTTCCTTAACTCCATCATCCCAGGCCTATAGAAATAAGTATTCTCTTCTTTGGCCTCCTGAAGCATTTATTTCAACTTGCAAGTATGGCCCACATTGTACAGTAAAGTACAGTACAGTACTGTCGCAGATTTCACACATGACTATCCACCTACCATCTTCCCAGCTCCAAGCCTCCTTCCCCCAGAGAAATAGTAAACTGTGAGCTATTTAAGAGACAATATCTAAATGTATGCACAGTGCGGTGCTCAAGAATGTAGGCTCAGAGTTCAGACAGACCTGACGAGGAAGCCTGGTTCTGCCGCTTACTAATTATATGAACTTAGGTTCTTTACTTAACCTTTCTAAGCTTCTGTTTATCTGTAAAATAGGGATAATACAACCCGCACCTCACAAGGTTGTTGTAAGGATTGAGACAATGCCTGCAAAGTATTTAGGATAGTGCTTGGCACAAAGTAAGAACTCAGTAAAAGTTTGCAGATATTCTATACTGGAAAAAATAAAACCAACATCAATACCCCCCCACCCCCAACTGGAAGAAAAATTATATGGTGTTTTTTCTAGGGCAGGGATGGGCGGCTTCAGCTACTTTGGTTTTCCTTCCTTCAAAATGCCCTACTGGCAGCACTGCCCTGAGCCACAGTCTCTTGTGGAAGGAAGGGATTGACCAGTAAGCGGGTGACCCAAGAGGGTTCCAGAATCACCAAGTTACTTTCCCCTCCCCAACTCTGAGGGTTCTGTGCTGCTTCTGCTCAGGACTTGCCAGTCCTCCACCTCTTCCCTTCTTTTTTCCCATTCCTCCCTCCCACTTCAAACCCTGGGAAAAAAATCAAGAAAAGCACACCAACCAAGGAGCCTTTTCACTTCATTGTGTTTTCCAGCTAGACCTGAACAGACATCGATCAATTCAGCCCGCTCTCACCCTCCCTCCTCTCTTCTCTCATGTCCTCTTTGTGTTTTTTTTTTTTCTCTCAGACTGTGTCTTCAGGCTTAGGAAAAAGCAGTTACCTCCCAGCAGCATGAGGATACAAGAAGCTTCAGTTGCCAGTAGCAAACACAACATGATTGTAACAGGTGCCCCTGGCCCTTGGCGCTTAGAAAGGCCAAGAAGCAATGGAACCCATTTGGATTCTCTGAGAAACTCCTCAGCTTAACCACTTCTGTCCCAACCCAGGCTCAGCTGCAACGAGTCACATAGAAAACCTCAATCTCCCACTTCTCTAGCACAGAACCTTCTGAAGTCCACCCCCATCCCCAGACAAGGGGTTTTCATTCCAAGTTTGAGGAAATCTGGCCAGTTGGACCTGGAATCAACGAAGATGAAGACAGAATACACCTTTTCCATTTCAAAGCAGCCTAGTGGGATTTTGTTTTTTTCCAACAGGGTGACTCCAAACTGGCAGGACTTTCAAAGCTACAATTTCCATGTCCCCAGCCCTCACTAAAGAAAAATGTCCTGGTTAGCTTGGCATGTGTAGAGGTTTTGGTGTGCAAGTGAGAAACGTTTAACAAATAGTTAAACCTGAGCTATGAATCAAATTAGTCTAAACAAGATTCTCCCCCATCCCCATGCTGTACTAGTTACCCTACTTAATTCCTACCCTAGACATATATTCAAAAATAACTACTATTTATCAAGTACCCAGTAAGTACCAGGAACTGAACTAAGTGTTTTATTTACTTATATTGACTTATTTTATCTTCACAACTATGCAAGACGGAAATTTGATTTATTGTTTCCTCTGTGAAGAACAGACAGGTTAAGTAATTTCCCCAAACTCAACACAGTTAATAAGCAGCAGAACTAGAGTTCAAATCTCATCTCCAGCACAATAACATGGATGAATCTCAAAATCATCAATGCAGAGTGAAAGAAGCCGGGGGCGGGGACAGGGGAGAGTGTTTACTGTATGATTCCATGCATATAAAATTACAGAATATATGAACTAATCTATAGTGATAGAAAAGCACATCAGTGAGTGTCTGGGATGGGTGGAGGGAAGGGGCACAAAGAATGACAAATCCTTTGTAATCTTTGAATTACAAAGGGGCACAAAGAAACTTTGGGGGATGATGGAAACTGTAATCTTGATTGTGGTGATATTTTCACAGGTGTACACTTATATCAAAACTGATCAAATTGTACACTTTAAATATGTGCAGGTTAGTGTACTTCAATAAAGTTAGAAAAAAGTACCCCCCAAAACCCCATTTCTTAAATTGTTTCCACAAATGTATTTACTCTTTGATATAATTGATATTATAGGGCCTAGCCTGACTCTGGTTCAGATTTTCATGCTGTTGTCTCTGGGTCCTGCTGGGGTGAGAGGACCTAGCTATTACTGGCTCTTCTCACAAGAAACTCCAGTTGCCAGGATTGTGATTCTAAAAACCTTTTGCTCCACTCACAGTTAGACCTAATATAATGTCAGTGTGATTCTAGTGATGATCTAAAGCAGCAGTTCTCAACCTTTTTGGTCTCAGGACCCTTTGACATTCTTGAAAAGTGTTGAAGATCCCAAAGAGCTTTTGCTTATGTGTGTTATATCTACCAATATTTACCATATTAGAAATTGAAATCGAGAACTTCTATAGATAGTTAATTCATGTTTTAAATAATAAACTCATTACATATAACATAAATGATATATTTTTATTAAAAATAACTATATTTTCCCAAAAAATTAGTGAAAGGAGTAGAATTGTTTTGCATTTTTGTAAATCTATTTAATTTCTGGCTTCGTAGAAGACATAATTCTCATATTTGCTTTTTTATTTAATCTGTTGCAATATCACATAATTCTGGAAAATTCCACCATATACTGGTGAGGGAATAAGAGTGAAATAGGCAAATAAAATCTTAGTATTATTATGAAAATAATTTTGACCTTGCGGATCCCTGAAAGAACCTGGAGGACCCACGGGTCCCCAGAGCATATTTTGAGAATTGCCGATCTAAAGTGTTCAAAACCATAAAGTATTTATTCCAGTTCTTATGTTCCCATCTCCATTATTTTACCTCTCCTCCCCAAGACCCTGTGAAATCCTGAGAGACAGAGGAAGAATCTGGGGCACAGAGAAACATCAAATGGAAGGTTGTACTAGTAACTCTCCTTCAAAGTCCTTTCCACCCCTGTGAGTCTGAGGCATGGGCTATTTTTCTTTTAAACAAAATCAAGAGAGCCAAAAGCTCAGCAGGGACTAGAAACACAGGATGCGGGGACTAAAGCGCAACAATGAAAACATCACAGAGTTTCCTTATGACCCCCTCACAGAAAGAGAAACAGCTGCCTCCTCTCTGATTTACCCCATAGAAGGTGTCAGAAGAAGAACCTGGAGTCCTGAAGACATTTCAGACAGATCTCTGCTCTTACCTGTTCCCTAAACAAGGGCCTGTGGGGGCTAAACCAGCTCTGGTCGAAACCCTTAATCCAGATCAAAACTTTGCCCCCTGCCAGGGGGCAGCGGACAGGCCATGAGCTCAGGAATCAGTCAATGGAAGTGTGAACATTGTTCCTCCTTCTTACTAGCCATGTAATCTTGAGTACAACTTTGAACTTGGGTTCAACTTTTCTGAACCTCAGCTTCTTCATCTGTAAAAGGGGAATATCTATCATATCCCTCTGAAGGGATTATTGTGCAGATTCAATGAGATAATAATATATGTAAGAGTTCCAACAGAGCACCTGGCACGTGACGGAGGCTTACTCTTAGTGACTGTTACATTTTTGCAGAAAAGCAAAGGGCAAGATGGAAATATCACAGCTTCCAGCACCAGATAAGCCTAGGTTCGAATCCTAACACTGGCTTTGGGCAAATCATTTCACCCACCTTGTAGAGTTATCGTGAGGACTGATTGAAACAGTGTCTATAAATTGCCTGGCATCTAGCCCATGCCCTATAGAAGGTCATTGTTATTATTATTGAACATTTGCACCTGTGGCTACAGGGTCATTAATTTCCAGGGAGAAGCCCTCATCCTCAGGATCAGCCCATTTGTGGTCCAGCCCTTAGCATCCCTGGAAACAGGTGAGGATGGCTGGCTCTCAGTCAGTCCTGATAGGACCTTTCCAAAGGAGTTAACCCAGTCTTCACTTGACATTTCCCATCTCCTAAATGTCCACCAACCGGGGATGTTGCGCAGAGGCCATAAAATAATAGGAGAGTTAATGTCTCCCAAGACAGAGGGAGCATAGTCACTGCATGTAAAAACCACCCGGTACAGAAGAGAAGCTGTACATGAGCTCAGGATTCAAACTCAGATTCAAATCCTGGCTCTACCACGTATTTGCTAACAGCAGGGTCTAGGACAAATGACTTAGCCTTTGTAAAGCCAGTGTCTCATTTGTTATTGGGAATAATGATAATAGCAGTATTAAACATAAAGAGCATTTAAAATAGCGTACGTAGAAAATATTGGTAAATTTCACCTATTGGGCTTCCCTGGTGGCGCAGTGGTTGGGAATCTGCCTGGCAATGCAGGGGACACAGGTTCCAGCCCTGGTCCGGGAGCATCCCACATGCCGCAGAGCAACTGGGCCCGTGCGCCGCAGCTGCTGGGCCTGTGGTCTAGAACCCACAAGCCACAACTACTGAGCCCACCTGCCACAACTGCTGAAGCCCACGTGCCTGGAGCCCGTGCTCTGCAACAAGAGAAGCCACCGCCTGCGCACTGCAATGAAGAGTAGCCCCTGCTAGCTGCAACTAGAGAAAGCCCGCGCACAGCAACAAAGACCCAACGCAGCCAAAAATTAATTAATTAATTAATTTAAAAATTTCACCTATTATCATCACTACCTTCTATTATTGTTACAGCGGCGTTCCAGTATTTTTAAAACAACACAATATGTAGCTCATATTCCCACCTAGACCGTAGGATCACAGAGGGGCAGCACGGTTTTGGAAGAAATTTCCTGTTTTCACTTTATGTACTTTCAGAAGTTTCTTTAGCAAGTACTAACGACTAAGATAACATGGAAAACTTAGCAAAGAGGAGGAGAAATTTTAAAGCTCAAGCTGAGCTCAGCCCCATCAGAAAGTACTAGTCCCGAGCCTCAAAGGACTAGACCATGTGACTGTGGTGCACTTGGAACTAGGAAATCCCGTCTGAGAGAACCAACCAATCAGAAGGCACTCGGGTGAGACCGGTTGTTCTGCCGCTGAGACCACTCTGGGCCCTGAGGAGCCGCATGCCCTGCTTAAAGTCACGCAGAGCCCCTGGTGCCTGCACAGTAAGGCTCTTCCTTGAAGAGGGGCCCAGAAAAGAGTTGAGAAAGTGGGAGGAGAAGGGGGGAGTAGCAGTAGCAGAGCTGTAGAAAGGTTGGGAGGAGAGCAAAGACGGGGAGGCGGTGTCAGGGCGGGCCCCAGGAGTAGAATGCCTGTGGGGTGGGCGTGGGGCAAAATGAGAGGGTGTGAAGAAAAGATTGCACAGGTGACTGGTAGTTCTGGAACCTGTGCAGAAGGGTCTCCTACTCTCTTCTCCAGTGTGGGCTTGAAAAGGATAAGGCGTGATTATTGAGAGCTCACTGAATGCTACTTTATATACCTTTAATCCTATGAGGGAGGTTGAGTAATTTGCTCATAATTCCACAGTTATTAATTGATGCAGCCAAATTTCAACCTCAGATCTGACTCCTAGATCCCTGGCTGTCTTCTGCGAGATGAGCCGAAGGGCCTTCCCAGCTCCACATCTGTACAAGGGATGCACTGAGAGAAAAGACAAGGGAAGAGGAAAAGGATGGCAGTGGGGGGAGATGAGGGAAGAAGGGAGTAATCAAGATACGGAAAAGAAGGGAAGAGTTTGAAAATAGGAGGGAGATAGGAAAAGCGAAGAAGAGAATGGAAAAGGATAGAGCGTGAGGAGGAAGGGGAAGCGTCAAGGGGGAGCAATAGGAAAGGAGGAATCAGGAGAGGAGAAAAGATGGAACCATGGTGGAACAGGGGGTTAAGCCAGAGGAAGAGGAAGAGGGATTGGGGGTGGGGTCTTAGAGGAGTCAGAATCACCTGGAGTATAAGCCTCGGAGCTGAAGGAACAAGGGTTGGAGTTTAGTAGGGATTTGTGGTTTGTTTTTTTCTTGCTGCGAAAGTATGGAGTGTGGAGCTGTCAACAGGCTAGTCAGCTCAGCCAGAGTGTCTGATGGAGGGAAGTTGGAACCGAGGTCGGACGCCTTATGGCCTGTACTGTGGTGTCTCTTAGCTGAGGCTGGGTTGCCATGTTCAGCTTACTGGTGTAACAAATGTGTGTGTGCACGTAGCACCCTCTTCTCGAGTCCTCAGCAGTTTGAGCTGAAGTTCTTCTTTTTATTTTTTTTAATATTTATTTATTTTGGCTGTGCTGGGTCTTAGTTGCAGCACACAGGATCTTTGTTTTGGCATGAGGGATCTTTAGTTGCAGCATGCGAACTCTTAGTTATGACATGCATGCAGTATCTAGTTCCCTGACCAGGGATCGAACCCGGGCCCCCTGCATTGGAAGCGTGGAGTCCTACCCACTGGACCACCAGGGAAGTCCCTGAGCTGAAGTTCTCTTCCCTTTGTGGGAAACCAAGCTGTGGTTTTTCAGTTTAAAAAAAAAAAAAGTATTTTGTTACTAATGTAATGATTTCACAATGTCTTTATTTTCATTTTTTCTCTAAAGATCTGGACAGATCCTGTGTTTGATCTTAAACACTGTAGACTAGGAAGGGAAGATTTTTCTTTTCCTTCTCGGGTTTTTGCTGAGGCCCTGGGCTTCAGTCTGTAAAAGCAAAGTTACTGGAAGAAGAGGGCATACCAGAAAGGAAAGAGCAATGGAATATAATTCAACAACAAAAAGGAATGAAAGAACTGTTACATGTTATGACATGGATGAACCTTGCAAACATTATGCTAAGTGAAAGAAGCCAGGGACAAAAGACCATATACTGTATGATTCCATTTCTATGAAATGTCAAGCACAGGCAAATTCATAGAGACAAAAAATAGATTAGTGGCTGCCTAGAGGTAGGGGAGGATGTGGGGAATGAAGGAGACTGCTAAAAGGTATGGAATTTCTTTCTGTGGTGATGAAAATGTTCTAAAATTGATTGTGGTGATGGTGCACAACTCCATTTAATTTTAATATATTAAAAACATTGAACTGTACACTTTAAATGGATGGATTGTATGGAATGTGAATTATATCTGAATAAAGCTGTTACCAAAAAGAAAAAGAAAGGAAAGGAAAAGAAAAAGGAGAGAGCAAGGAAGTAGAGGTAGAAAGTATTCTATATCTATTGTAGGGGGCATAGAATGGATCAGCTGGCATTTAAGGAAGCAGTTAGGAATAAAACTGAGGCCCAATAACAAAGGGCCTAGAACTTCATGTCAAAGAGTTTGCACTTGGTCTTATAGCCCTGAGCTGTCCAATATAGTAGCTACTAGCCATATGTGACTACTGAGCATTTAAAATGCAGCTGTTGCAAATGGAGGTGTGCTGTAGGTATAAAATGCACACCAGATTTTGAAGACTTAGTATGAATGAAAGAATGTAAAGCCTCATTAATAAGTTTAAATTGATTACATGTTGTAATAATATTTTTGAAATATTGGGTTAAATAAAATACATTATTAATCTTACTTTTTAGAATCATGTTTATTTTACTTTTTAACATGGCTACTAGAAAATTTCAAATTACATATGTGGCTCACATTACATTTCGATCAGACAGCGCTGTTATAGATAGTGGGAAGCCACTGAGGGTTCTTGAGTCAGAGCAAGGGTTGGCAAATGTTTTCTGTAAGGGTCCAGATGGTAAATATTTTAGGACTTGAGGGCCGTACAGTCTCTGTCACAACTACTCAGTGCTGCCATTGAAGTAGAAAAGCAGCTATAGACGATGCGTAAGCAAATGAGCATAGTTGCATCCCAATACAACTTTATTTATGGATGCTGACATTTGAATCTCATATAATTTTCACAGGTCATGAAATATTATTCTTATTTTGATTTTTTCCCCAATCATTTAAAAATGTAAAAACCATTCTTAGCTTGTGGGCCATACTAAAAACAGGCAGTGAAAGGGATTTGGCCCATGGACGATAGTTTACCCACCTCCGAGTTAGAGTTAAGCTGAAGTCTCTGAAAATCTCTTGCACCCACTGACACCATTGGTGCTCTCCCCACACACAAGCACACAGTGCTTGGAAAATTTCTTCTCCTTTGCAAGCAGCATGGATTCACATAACATTTGATCTGGAAGGGACGGTAGGGATCATGTCCTCCCACTTTCTCATATTACTTTTGAGGAAACTGAGTCTCAAAGAGGTAAACTCACATAAACAAGGTCACATTGCAGTGAAGAGGTTCCAAATAATGGGAGCTATTGCAAGACTATTAGGCAGCAGCTGGCAAAAAAAGGAAGGGTCTAAGGCCAGAGTGAGTACCTAGGTCCCATTCAGGGACTCTGCATTCTAGCTCATCTATCTATCCACTCATCAATTCTTTCATTCATCACTTATTTCTTGAGACAGTCTGGGTGCCAGGCCCTATGTGAGGCTCTGGGGAACCAGACACAAATTAATTTGGTCACTAACCTTGAGGAACTCATAGTATAGAAAAAAGATATTTTAAGACATATATCCTGGAAGGGTAAGGGTGAGGACCTCTGAGGAGTTATGGCCCAAGCAATGATCAGAAGGCCAAGCGGGACCTAGCCAAGTGAAGGAGAAGGTGGGAAGAGTGTTCTAGGAAAAAGGAACAGCATATGCAAAGACGTGGAGATAACAGTGCACAAAATATTCAGGGAACTGTAAGTAGATCACAGGCATGGAGCATTAAGTAGGAGATGAAAGTGGGAGGGGTGAGCCTGGAGGTCAGTAGGACCCAGAACATGGAGATCCTCTGTATGAAGTTAAGAAACTTCGTCTTGATCACATTAGGTGGTGAGGAAACACAGAGAAGTTTTAAACAATGAAGTAACACAGTCAGACTGAGTTTTAGAAAAATCACATTGGCAGTTTGCCAGGCAGAGAGGAGAGAAAAAGATTCCATGTGGAGGGAACAGCCTGTGCAGGGACTGGAAGAATGCAAGGACCAGTAACATGAGTGATCTGGTGTGACTCAAGCATGCAGTGCATGACAAGGAGTGAGAAGAGATAAGCCTAGGAAAGAAATTGTACAGATGGTGGAAGGTCTTCAGATTCAGGCTGGGGAGTTTGGATCTGATTCTTCAGGTACCAGGAAGAGGTAAGTCTGTCATGGGAATAAGTGGGAAGGTAGAACATGGACTTAAGGTCAAGTTTTCCTAGCTCTGCCATTTATGACTTAAGCCTCAGAGGTATAGCAGAGATAATAAAGCGATGAGCGTTACACAAAATAACGTATAAAAAGTACGTATCACTTTTTAAGAGCCTGACACACAATAAGCACTCAAAATATTAACTCTAAAACCTATATGGGACAGGTCACATCAAAGGGCTCTCAGTTCCTATGTGAAGGAGGAGGCTCTGGAGTGGGATACCCCTGACCTCCTATTTTTTAACTCCGGCTAACTTTCCATTTTTTATGTGGAAAAATCATTGTGGGACCACAAGTACACATCTTAGGAGAGTTCTCTTTAAGAAGCTCAGAGGAATTCATACACCTGCTTCTGGCATTATGCATAGAAAGCCAGCAGCTGAATTTGAGAGTGCTGGGCAGTCTCTCCAGGACCTGGTGTCAAACTTTGGGTTTGTATAGTCCTCCCAACCTCAAGTTTCTGTGAATTTCACATTCATTTTAACATCATCTGTATGTGCAGAATAGTTTATATATCAAACGTGAGAAAGGAAAAATATTTTATGTATATATTTATAAATGCATACAAAAGCTCATCAGATCCCAGTAACTGGTCTTCTCCAGGATAGGTAATGGTGTGCATAGAAACAGAGGTTGGGGGACTTCCCTGGTGGTGCAGTGGTGAAGAATCCGCCTGCCAATGCACGGGACACGGGCTCGAGCCCTGGTCCAGGAAGATCCCACATGCCACGGAGCAACTAATCCCGTGAGCCACAACTACCGAAGCCCGTGTGCCTAGAGCCTGTGCTCCACAACAAGAGAAGCCACCGCAATGAGAAGCCCACGCACCGCAACGAAGAGTAGCCCCTGCTCACTGCAACTAGAGAAAGCCCTTGGGCAGCAACAAAGACCCAACACAGCCAAAAATAAATAAATAATAATAAAATAAAGTGGATATTATAATAACGCCCATCCTCTAACAGTGTTCCTATGATGATTTAAATGCAATAATGTTTGTTTAGGGAAAAAAAAAGAAAAGAAACAGAGGTTGGAGGGACACTTACTTCCTACTCTTTTGAAATTTTTGAAGAACCATGGATGTGTATTGGCTATTTAAACAAATTAAAATTGAAAAATATAAAAGTATTTCTGCTTTCCTATGACAGAGGTATACCAGATGCACTGTTTGTTTAACCTCCAGTTTTACTTTCCAGTGCCTTGTTTAGTCCGAAGTCAGAGCAGTGAATGAGGTGACAGTCTTGGTTTCTATCCCTCACTGCAGGGCTTAGAACATTTCTGTGACCCAGGCCTCCCAGCTGGGGAAAGGGGAGAGTGGCACTCGCCACATTTCCCACAGGGGTAGCATTGAGAACTGGCTATCTACTGGTAAAGGATTTCAGGATCTGGGAATGAAAGAGAATAGATTAACACAAAATACTCTTGCTTTTTAACCCCACATAGTTCTAGGGAAATCTAATATAAAGGCTTCAGATCCATTTACACTTGCTGCACTAAAGACGAATGTTAGTGACATTGACAATTGTCATTTTCTTTGTAAACCTACTCGGTGACTGGGAGCTACAGGAATCTTGCTATATGAGCCTGCTCTCTTTGAACAACAAAGTCTCAGTCTGACCTACCTGAAACAGACAGGAAACCTGCCCACCTGAATTACAGGTCTCAGCTGAGAAGCAAGGTTTGGTATCCACACAGTCTACCTGGATAGCATTTGCCTAACTGGGTCCAGTGACTGTGGCTTATCTTTCAATGAGGTTCTCCCTTCCTACCCTCTGTAGTGCCCTCATCCAGGGTGGGACGCACAGAAGGCATTTAACAAAGGATGGCTGAACTAATGGCTGGCTGGCTGGTTGGCTGACTTGGGAGTGCCCTCACTTTACAGACAGGGAAACAGAGGCACACAGAAAGGCACTGCCTTGAATGAGTTCCATTATATAAGGAATCACTGGTTGAGGCAGGAGCCCCAGTTCATCTCTTCTCTTCTACTCGCTGAACAGAGAATGCTTGGGAAGCTCCTGCATTTCCATCTTCAAAGTCAAGGAAATAAGAGAAGCAGTTGTAAAACAAGACCTGAATCTAGACAATCCAAGTAAACGACTCAGCCCCCATCCTTCCCCAGATCTGTTTCCCCATCTGTAAAATAAAATAACGGTATAGGTAGGGTGATCGCTCAGGTGTTCCCTCTACTCTGTACACACAGCCCTATGTACACCAACCACCTTGGACTATCTCTTCCTCCAAGTAGTATTCTTTAATTCCTTGAGTTTCTCAAGAGTTTCAAGGGGGCGCTGTGAATCTGGTTACCGGGCAGCCAGCAGGCTCTCCCTTCCTCGGAGCTGCCCAGCTGCTCCATCTCCCTGCTGGTAACCAAGCCCTTGTCTGCCTTTCGAGCCACCCAGCCCTTTCTTATTGTTGCTGTCTGTTTCCATTTGCTCCTTTTATTCTCCAGGTTTTCCTTGACTCTGATGTTTTTCCCCCTGCTGCACAACAAGCCCTTCTGATCTCTGTGAAAGGCAAACCCGTGTCATTCTTCCAAATCATCATTGTATGACATGTTTTTATATCAGCCGGACAAAGGAGCTATTTGATCAGGGGGTATGGTGTGTGATTGTAAGAAATTCAGCTAGTCGGTGGCAACCATTGTTCCCCAAGCGGCTCCCTGACCCCATTCTGTTCCAGGAAAAACTCCCTGAGAGTGGCCTCTATTCATGGAGTCACACCAGTCCCCAGCCGCGCTCCAGGAGCGCGCTCAGTTCCTAGCGCTGTCACCGATAGCTGCCCGGGCCACCCTTTAACTCTTTCATCAGCATTAGGTTTCCAACCCCACAGCTGTTATCACGGCCGTGAGCTCAGGGGGTTAGAGATATAGGCATGCTCTCTGCTCTCCCTCTTATCTGGGAGAAATTCAACCTTCCTTTGAAATGGTCATTTGGAAATTACCCGTCTGCTGCTTTCAGCACAGCAGGCCTGGCTAGCACGCCCGGCCCTCCTCGGTTTTCCCCCAAGGACAGCCTCCCCAGGTCTGCCAACTCACAGGCCCTGCTGCTCAGCTCTGGGCCTCCTGGTTTGGAGTCTGGTGGTACCCCATGACTGTTTCTGATTGCCTGAGGTGGGGTCCCCGAGTCTTTGGCAGATTGTTAATTAGCCCCCTAAAGATGAGGAAATACTTCCACACACTAACAAGTATTACTTGCTTGGTCTTCCCTTCCCTCCAGTACACGTGGGGCCCCTATGTGTGTAAGGCTTTGTATTGGGTAGTGTAGGAGAGATAGAACTATATAAAAACTGGCGCTGAGAACTCAACGCATCAGGGAAAACGAGACAAGTAGTCATGTATCTGCAGAAACATCCATAATATTTTCTCATTATTAACGCTGTGCCATTAAAACAGTGTGAGATATACCCAAACTATCCTGGCCTAACTGCTTGGCACACAGGCTACCCAACTTGTTGGAGTGCTCAAAACCACATACAGTTGGGAGCTATGTACCTTTCAAAAGATCCACACACTTAGCTCCCTAAGTGTGTGGATCTTAGCATTACACATCTGCAGAACAGCACAGAGAACACTGGAAGATTCTGTGAAGCATCTTAAAACCTAATAGCTTTGGGATTTTCCTTATTATCACTATACAGAGACTAGACATGGAGGAACTCACGCAAAACCAGTGGCTGAGCAAACACTCAAACCTAGAGCCTGTGGTTCATTTTTTTAATTCATTAAGTTCTGCTTTTCTCCAAGAAGCTGGCAATAGATCAGACTGTTGCCAGTTCTAACTTCTATCAGGGTGTCACGGAGCTCAAAGCCAATAAACGTGCCAACTCAAGAGTCTAGAATGCTAGTTATAAAGCAGAAACTAACACACCATTGTAAAGCAATTATACTCCAATAAAGATGTTAAAAAATTAATTAATTAATTTTTTAAAAAAGAGTCTAGAATCCTAAATGAGGCTCCTTCTCAGCCATATCCCCCATCAGTGTTTCTGTGCCTTGAGCCAATAGAATGGCCTTTCCAGTAAGAGAATCTTAGTCTGGCTCCTCCATTTCAATTCCCCTTTGGCCCCAAGGCAACACCCACAATGTAATAGCTACAATATTAACAGCTATCCATAGTGACCAAATAATTTGTTTTCCAAAGTACTAATTCAGGTTACAACATAGATGAACCTTGAAAACATTATGCTAAGTGAAAGAAGCCTGACCCAAAAGGCCACATATTATATGAATCCAGATATATGAAATGTCAAGAATAGGTAAATCTCTAGGGATAGAAAGTAGATTAGCAGTTTCCAGGGGCTGGGAGGAGGGAGGGAATGGAGAGTGACCGCTGATGGGTACAAGGTTTCTTTTTAGGGTGGTGAAGATGCTCTGGAATTAGATAGTGGTGATAACTGCACAACTTTGCCAATATACTAAAAACCATGGAATTAAATAGTGGTGATAATTGCACAACTTTGTCCATTTACTAAAAACCATGGAATTAGATAGTGGTGATAATTGCACAACTTTGTCAATATACAAAAAAACCACGGAATTGTATGCTTTAAAGGGGTAAATTTTGTGGCATGTGAATTATACCTCGACAAAAAAGAAAAAAGATGGGGGGAGGGTAATACCACCTAAAAAAGAGAGTTTGTCATCCAAACCAGGATCAAGACACTCTGAGGTATTAATAATTACTCTAGGAAAATATGCATAAGCCAGGATGTATGGTCAGTCCATCTAGAGACAATGAACTTGATCCCTGTGTGCCACCTCCCTTTACATCTTCCCCAAGGGGCCTAAGAATGGCCTAGAGTCAACTCAGTCCAGGATTCCCTGGCCACCATGGCCCCAAGGACTATGTGAATTCATGTTCTCATTCTTCTTAGCTTTTCTGCTCCTGAAACCCCCAAGCCATTTGAGATTCTGTTTCTTCTTTTATTTATTTATTTTTGACTGCGTTGGGTCTTCGTTCTGTGCGCGGGCTTTCTCTGGTTGTGGTGAGCCGGGGCTACTCTTCGTTGCGGTGCACGAGCTTCTCTCATTGTAGTGACTTCTCTTGTTTCAGAGCACGGGCTCTAGGCACACAGGCTTCAGTAGTTGTAGCACATGGGCTCAGTAGTTGTGGCTTGCGGGCTCTAGAGTGCAGGCTCAGTAGTTGTGGCGCACGGGCTTAGTTGCTCCGTGGCATGTGGGATCTTCCCGGACCAGGGCTCGAACCCATGTCCCTGCCAATCCCCTGCATTGGCAGGCGATTCTTAACCACTGCGCCATGCGGGAAGCTCTCTGTTTCTTCTTGAATGTCCCTCCTCTTTTATAATAAGCTTTAAAGGTTTTCTCTACTGTGACATTGGACCTCTTCCTACTCACCCAAGATTCATCCACTCATCAATTCATTCAGTTATCAGACAATTAGATGGTACCCCCTGTGCCAGGCAGTCAGTATAGGGGCCGAGGAACATAGATTAAAAAGTCAAGTTTCCTTCCTTCCAGGAGTTCACTTTCTACTGAGAAGGTTGACCTTAAAGTGAAAGGAAGTAGAACCACTTTTGAGATAGAAGAGTGTATTGGGTACAGGGAGGCCCAAAGGAGCAGAGAGTTAACTCTTCGGGTGTCTAAATGCCCACCACTTGATTCCCCAGAGGGACTAGGAATGGGCCTAGTGTGGCATCCCACACAAGGAAAGCAGCTTTTTCTGCTCTTGGTTTCCTCTCCCGTTTCCCCACTCCCTCGTGGTGCCTGCTCCTCGGTGGGCCCTCAGCCCCTGCAGCACACTGGGATACTACCTTCTGCAGCTCTGGAGCCTCTTTCCTGGGAATGACCTAAACTCCAACTCAGATTCCCATTCTCTGGATGTCATCTGGATCTTTCCTTCCTAAGTGTACTGTGTCCTTGCCCACTTTTCTGCCCACTCGCAAAGGCTTATAAGGTTAAGCCTCTTGACCAAGGTCACACAGCTGGTTAGTAACAAAAGCCAGGCTAGAACCCAGGTTTAGTCCTCGAAGTGAAGTCCTTCTGAGCTTCCAATGAGGGGTTTTATTTTCCTAACAAAGTGCCTGTAACCTGAAGAGGGAAACCCCAGTCAATCTTAAGTCAGTTTTTTGTTTTGTTTTGTTTTCTATGTTTTTGCTTTAGCCGTCAGCCTAGGCCATTCCAGGGGTGGTCATTAAGTAAGTGATTAGCGACACCCCCCCCTCAGGGGGGGCATGTCAAGGTCTCAGCACAAACATCAAGCTGGAACTTCTGATCGCTCACAACCTGCCTGTGTAACCCCAGTCCCTGTGCCATGCAGCTCAGAACCCACATGCCAATGGTGCTTCTAACTAGGCAGAAGGAGCAATGGGATTTGTTCCCAATTAATACAGAAGGAAAGGTTCACACTGGGAGGAGTCTGAGGCAGAAAATCTGGGAAGTTAAGAGCTTGGGTTTTAAACGCCAACAGATATGGGTTTAAAGTGAAGGAAGGCATTCCTTCACTTTTCTGAACCTCAGTTTCTCCAGTTGTAAAATGGGGATAAGAACTTATTTAGGGAATAAGATCTTCATGGGATTAACCACTACTGCAGAGTAGTATTGTGAGGACGCAATGAGGTGAGGCGTGTAAAGAAAGGGCTTACTTAGCACAGTCCCTGGTAGATAGTAAGCACTTAATAAATGGTGGCTATTATTATTGTTTTCTAAAACTACTTCTAATCTTCAAAGAATCCAAAACTCTGGAGATTGTTGGTACGTCTCCTCAGATCATGTTTGCAGCCCCCTTATTTGCCCCATAATGGCAAGGTCAAACACTAAGGCATCCAGATGGGACTCCATTCGTGTATTTACCAAAATGTATGAAGCACCTACTATATTCCAAGACTACTGGAGGAATTACAGTTATCAGTAAGCAGTTATAGCTCAGTGTTCTCAACAGAATAACACGTGAGCCCACAGAGGATTGCCTGGGAGATGTCATGGGGAGGAGGCAATTCCAGGCTTTGAAGGGCACATAGGGGTTCATCTAGGTAGTGAGAGCAGCATGTGAGAAGACAAATGCATGGGAGAGCGTGGAGTACTTGGGAACTGGTCAAAAGATCTGTATCACTAGACTCTCCCACAGAAGTACAAAGAGGTAAGTTTGGAAAGTCGTAGCCAGACTTGAATTTTATCCCGTGGGCAAGTGGAAACAGGGAAGATTTTTGAGCACGCAGGTGACTTGAAACAATCTTTGGCTTTGTTTAGAAATTTTTGTTTTGGCTGCTTTGTAGTAGGAAGATTGCAGAATGAGTCCCAACATTTTGGGGGCTGGGGAGGGGTCCTGGCCTGCCTCTGCTCTGGCACCCAGGAGAGGGAGAAGTGGGTCTCCTCCCCACTTTTTGCATGTGCTTTCAGCTCATCCAAATGTCACACAGGTTCTGAGGGACTTTCAAAGACTTCGGAATTTTATCTTTAACAAAACAGGGCTGAGGTGAATTCCTCTCAAAGTTCTTATTGTCGGTAGTATTCAAAACTGGTATTGATCTTGGAATCCAGACTCCCGAATTTTTTTTTTAATCCACACTTTAAATTTATTTATTTATTTATTTATTTATTTTTGGCTGCGTTGGGTCTTCATTGTGGTGTGCAGGCTTCTCATTGCGGTGGCTTCTCTTGTTGCAGAGTACCGGCTCCAGGCGTGCGGGCTTCAGCAGTTGTGGCACGTGGCCTCAATAGCTGTGGCTTGAGGGCTCAGTAGTTGTGGCTCGTGGGCTTTGTTGCTCCACGGCGTGTGGGATCTTCCTGGACCAGGGTTCGAACCCATTTCCTCTGCATTGGCAGGTGGATTCTTAACCACTGCGCCACCAGGGAAGCCCCAGACTCCTGAATTTTACCTGACTCCTGGTTAATCAGCTGTATGACCTTGGGCAAGTAAGTTTCTATTCCTTAATGCCTCTTCCTTTCAACCAGGGGGGAAATCTTCCCTGCCAGAAATTCCCTAGCACCATGTTGGTACCTGTCTTAGGTAACTTTTTCCATTACATTCTGCTCTGCATTGTTAGTCATTGGTGTGCTTTGCAGATTGGAAAGACTAGAGTCAACAGATCTGGCTTTAAATCCTGGGTCAGCCACTGATCAGCTGTGTGGCTTGGAGACATTATTTAACCTTGCTCAAGTCTAATTTCCTCCTCTGTAAAGTTGAAATATTGATACCTAGCACATTGAGTCATTAGAAGGTCAGTAGAAAGAATAATTGAAATAAAGTATGTAAACACTGCCTGAAACATTAGGCACTCACTAAAGAATATTTATGTGAACACACTACACACACACACACACACAAACACACACGAGTGCACTGTGGTCCTGGTACCTAAGCACTTTGCTTAAAACATTTATGAATATAGACTCAATAACAATATCGATATTGCATTCATGCCTTGATTTTCTTATTTTTAAAAGGTAATACTATCTGACTCATCCTCACAGAACAGTTGGAATAAAATTGAAAAGCACACCCATTTTTAATTGCCTATTTGATATCTGACCATCACTTGTATATGCAGTTTCTCCTACTAGACTGTAAACTCCCCAGAAACAGGAACAAAATAATTGCTTTCCCTGTGGATGAGAGGTGGAGTTGAGCCTAGGGCTTGGTGCCTGGCAGTGGAAAGAATCCTTTTTAAGCCCCACATTTCACATGGAGCCTGTCCCCATGTTGGGAGGTGCCCCCCTGCCCAGCTCACTACCCATTCTCAGTTGTCACCTTTGCTGACCACACAGGCTCAACGTAAGCATCACAAAAAGTTGACTTCAAGTTTGTCCTTGAACATGATATCCTTAGTTTCTTAGTCCAAGCCCCAGTCACTAATGGCAGCCAGCAGCCAGACCTTCAGATGCCCAGATGTTGCGGAAGCGAGCAGGGACCAGCGGGGTCTGTCTACCCACGGGGCAGAACCAGTGCTTGGTGCTGACCCCAAAGGATAGTCATCTTGGAAGTCTGATCTAGA
The DNA here is from genome assembly GCF_059928025.1 of Delphinapterus leucas. Taxonomy (NCBI): domain Eukaryota; kingdom Metazoa; phylum Chordata; class Mammalia; order Artiodactyla; family Monodontidae; genus Delphinapterus; species Delphinapterus leucas. The sequence continues at coordinate 60,565,495 of NC_143144.1, forward strand.
GAGGCCGCAGGTGAAGGGCAAGGCCACAGCCTCTGACTAAGCTCCTGGCCTTCAACACAGCAAAATGACTCCTCCTCAGAGCCCAAAGCTGCCTGCCACTCGGCAGTACCACACGACGACAACCCAGCCCCCGGGACCCAGCCCACCACCTTACCTTTTCCCCTTTCCAGGTTGGATCAACTTCAAGGCTCCTCTGAAACAAAACATTCTGCTGGGTTGGGATTCGCTGTCTGCCTTCAGAGCCACACCAGAGCAGCCTAGTAGCTCAGCTAAGAGCCAATCTCAGCCACTTGGAGGGCCTGGAGCTGTTCTGGAGGTGGAAGAAAAGATTCCCTGTTGGCTCCCAGAATACTCAAAGTCCTTGGCCCTCTGAGGTTCCTTCTAATCTACGTTTGAACCCTTAGAGGCAGGCAGGGTGGGGGTTGAGCTTGGGATAATCCACTTGGCCCGCTGAGGGCTTCTTCTTCAGGGCTCTGGGCTCCTGGGCAGAAGGGGGAGGAATCCTTCTAACAACAAGACTAGCATTTATTGAGTGCTTCCTCTGCCCAGCACTGCTCCGAGTACTTTATCTGTGTTACCGTTTTGGGCCTCCACCTGTAAGTAGGCATTATCATGAATCCTATTTTACAAATGAGGAGGCTGAGCCCCAGAGCAGTGAAATCACTTTCACAAGGTCACCAGGATCCAAACAGGAGAAATGACCACTCACAGCATTTGTATGGTCACACACGATGGCTTGAGGGGGAAAAAAGAGTTTATTTGGACATTAACTGGGGTTCTTGGGCTCTAATAAGGGATTTGAAGACTTTAGAGCCTGGCGAAGCAGAAGGTGCTTTAGCACTTCAGAGTCCAAAAGCCCCAGGGAGATCCTAGGTTAACCGCTAACTAGCTCTACCACTTGGGGCAAACTGCTTAACTCCTCTTAGCCTTAGTTTCCCCAACGGTAAAATGGCACTGGTCATACTGACCTTACTGGGCTATTGTGAGGATGAGAAATAACACAGCTCCCTGGCACCTGATGCGTGCTCAGTAAACGGTAACTGAGGTTCTTACTCTTCCCTCCCCTCCCTTGGGTGTCCTGGCAGGCCTGCCACTGACCGACCCAGCGGCCCCTGGAGTAAGTGGAAGCAGCTGGGAGGGGGGCGGGGAGGAGGGGAGGGGGCGGCTTAAGGAACTGCAGACCAGCCCTGAGGGCCTCACAGGGGATATTGGTCCTAGCCACAGGTGCACCAATTACTCTCCCCTGGAAAGCCTGGGGGTGCACTTCCCCCTCGTTTTCCCACTCGGCTCCGCTGACCCCTGGGTCTGCAGCAGGCGGTGGCAGCTTCCCGGCACCAGTCCGCTGGCTGGTCGTTGGTCTTCAGGTTTCACAGCCTCCCTGAGGCTCCCGGTGCTTTGCAAGTTTTGCCTCCCTTTCCCGGCCGCTTCCCAGTTAGCCTGGGAGCCTCTCTGTGGCAGCTCAGGTTTCATTCCTGGGAGCTTTGTTCCAAATAGAAGTTTCTGGTTGGGATAATCCCTGGGTGTGAGTGGTCATTGCAGGAAGAGATGGGAGCCTCTCTGAGAGGCTGTGGGAACAGGCCTGCTTGTCCAGGTGCTGAGGAGGGAGAGAGCTCGGCACCTTCCCAGCGGGGCCAAGGCTGTGGCCTGAGCCCACCCATCCCTTCCTCTCTAGAGGCTCCTTGCCACCATCTTGCCCTGGAGGCACAGAGGACCCTGCCGGGCTCAGGCCCCCCATCTCCCTCACCACCTGCCCGAGTGGGGATGTCGGGCACGAAGGGTGAACCTGAGGGGGTCCCGACCCCTGAGCAGCCCACAGCAGGTATCGTTTACATCTGTTCTATGAAATACCCCCCTATATATACAGGTTTTCCTCAGGAAATAAGGTACTGCCGCTAAAAATTTTTTGAAAACAAATAATCTAGGTCAAACCTTTCACCTCCTAGATGACGACACTAAAGGTTCAGGAAAGACGAATTACCCTGAGGATTCCACAGCTGCTCATTCTCAGCTCCTATCTTCTCTGTGAGGGCTTTTACGATTCAGCCAGTGGAGGACCTGGTGCTAACCCACTGTTGTCCACGCCCCGTGGTACGGCAACCACAGGTTTACACGTCTGCGAACCCCTATACCTGGGGGTGGCCTGAAGGAGGGGCCGTGCCTTGTCCTCTCGAGCCCCAGCGACTCAATACTCTGTGCACGGGACTGAGCTGGGGCTGAGGAGTCAAGCTGAGCTCCATCTGGAGGATCTCCCACCCGACGGCCTCAGAGCCAGCATGGCCTCAACCCCAAGCCATCTGCCCTCCTCGCCGGACCCCTTTCCTCGCCCAACCCCTGCTCTTCCTCCGTCTCGGCCTTTCCCATACCTCATCAGAGTTGACTGCCTAAAGGCGGCCACCGGCGCTGGAAGGGAAGCTTCGGGAGTCAGGGGTCCATCTCACGTGCTCACCGTTGCCTCCCAACACTTGCTTTAATGCCTGGCTTAGAGGAAGTGCCCAGTGGGTTGGTCATATATCCGTGTGAGGCCCCGGGGAAGGGAATAGGCCGGAGCACAGATAAGAAGTCTTGAGTGTTGATGCTCTGTCTTCTCCGTGTGCCTCTCTCCTTGAATTCTTCCCAACTCCAGACATCTCGGACTTGATTCTCCCCCCAGCTTGCTGCTTTGGGGGTTGGGAGAGGGAGGCAAGGCTGGGTCCGAGGAGCAGGGCGGGAAGGACCTGCACGAGGGCCTCAGGGGTTAGCAGGAAGCCTTGCAGAACAACAGCGTCTCTGCGTCCTCGCTTCTCCCAGGTCTCCGGGGCCCAGGCCTTTGGCTGGCACACCTGCTCCAGTGAGTGGAAGGGAGAGCGAGGTCAGATTTATGTGCTTGAAGGACGTGCCCTTTATCTTACTCAGCTTCCTGGCTACCTCAGGCCCAGGAACACAGCCCCCTGAAGATTCGCCCGCCCTCCGGGCTCCTCATGGTGCTGCTTGGATGTCATCATGGTGCACACCTGGGCTCCCAGAGCCTTAGCTCAACTGGCCCGACCCCTCCCCCCAGAGCCCATCCCCACAGCAGACACCATGTATGAGGAACCCTTGCTAGGACACTCTGCAGGACCCCTTACACACTCTTTGTGACAACTCTATAGGGTGGAGCATGTTCCCCATTTGGCAGGTAAGGAAATTGAGGCCTGGAGAGGTTCACACAGTCAGGGAGTAGCAGGGCCAGGATTTAACTTACTTCCGTCTGATTCCAAAGCCACAGCTGATTTCTGGCTGCTCCCAGCGCCATTTCTCTGAATTCCTTCTCTGACATTACTGAGGCCTCGGCAATGGGGTTGAGGGGTGCCTCATTAGTGTCAGTGGTCAGTGCACGCTCCAGGGGTGTGGGGAGAGTGAGAGGCAGCTCCCTTCCCTTCCTCTCCCTTCCCTTCCCTCTGTCTGCTTTTGATGAAACTGCCCCCACCCGGAGGCCTGCTTCCTGGGCAGGCTACTGGAGAGCGTCCTCCACCCACACAGGACCCTCCCCTCCCTCACACACCTGTGCACACTTCCGCCTTACCGGGCTCCCCGAGGCAAAAATAACCATTCCAGACACTGCATGCTTAGGCCCTGACTCTCCTCACTCAGCACAAACCTTTAGCCTTTCGGTCACGGCTCACCTTGTCTCCAGCTTTTATCCAGAGCCCCAGCTACCTGTCATGCCTGGCTTAGGAGTGCCCCCAGGAGCCACCTTTCCCTCCCCAGACTGCTAGCACCTCCTCTCAGGAAGCCCCTCTTCTACTCTACCCAGGACCCGCCACCCCGCCAGGGAGGATTGGGCCTGGCTTAATGGAAGTCACTGGAACTTGAACCCAAGGCACAGAAGTCAGCCCCAGCCCTCAGAAGCCTAAGACCCAGCAATACTGACCCGGCTCCCCTATCAGAACTGCGATCAGGCAGACCCTACATGGTGTATTACCCACGATGAATGTTTTATGAGTTTGCTCTTCATTACTGAGGGCTGCAGGAGGCAGGGAGGGGGAGACGATACAAAAAAGCCCAGGGAGATACTGGGCAGGGAGACAAGATGGGAGGGCATGAAATGGCCCGGTGTAGGTTGTGATGGGACAGGGGGATTTCCCTATGAAGAAAGATTTAGCAAGAGTTGGTCACGTCTGTCCAATTGACATGATTAAATGTCGGTGGCTGGAAACAAGGAGGAGTCCAAGAAGGTAGAGGTTTGAGCCTGGGTGTTTGGGAGTTGTGTGCCTGTGGGCAGACAGAGGGACAGCTGGAATTTGGTGTTGGCCCTGGTTACTCTCACCCTTGAAAGTCACTGGCTGGTTCTCCAGGCAGTTGGCTTGGGTATCAGGGCCCAGTGCCCCAGCTCCCCGGGGGCTCACCATTCTGCTGCTCCCAGGCTCAAGGCCCAGGCGTTTTCTGGTCCTCTGAGCTCAAGGTAGGAGGAGGCTGCAAACAGTGCTGAGTTCTGTGCAGGCTTCTTCTTACTCCCTCAAATCAGTGTCCAGGCCAAACCCTTGTTTGAGCACCTTCAGCCAGGCCCAAGCTACAGCCCATCTGATCCTTCATGACTGGGGGTCTGGCCTTAATCCCCAAGTGCCAAAGCTTGGGACCTCGCTTGGCATAGGTTCATGCCCTGACTCTCCTCCCACCATGTCCTCCCCGACCATACGCAGCCAAGGAAGGGAGGGAAAAGGAACGCAGATCCCCAAACCGATCCCATGGCCGCAACTTGTTTCACTAACATCTGCCAGCCGGGAGGAGGGGGGAGTACATGAGGGTGAGCCCTAGGGCCTGCGCAGATGGACAGTTAGTTCTTCAGGGTCAGCAAGAGACCCAGATGGGGAAGGGGGGCAATCAGAGGGACCTTACTGGCACAACCTCCTGCAGTAACGTGGGACTTGGGGCTCCCTTGGAGTTCTTGCCAGCTCCCCATCTGTCTTGCTACCACTTACTCCTCCTCTCTCCAGCTCCTAATTCCCCTTCACTCTCTCCTGTTAAATCCTCTGGTTGCTATGGAAACCCAGCGGTGGGGAAGGAAGCAGAATTTTGGGAGGTTCTGAGTCGTCCATCCCAACAGGCTCTCTTAGATGCTCCTTTGTCCAGTTTAGGAGACACTTATTACGGCTTGAGAAAAAGGAGGTGAGCTTGTGCCAGATAGCCTTGAACCCTCTTTTAGTAAGACTGTGATGTCCAGGTGGGCTTAGAGGGTCACCCACCCCAGGACCATCCTCAAGTCTCCCTGACCTTCAGGCATTTCCTAAATCCTGACCCAAGTCCCGGATGCAGAGAACCCCCAATGCACCTTCTCCATTCAACAGCCTCCACATCTACTCTCACTTTACTAGTTGATTACCAATGTTTGCTGAACACCTACGATGTGCCAGGCACTGTTCTAGTCACTGGATATTCATCATAAGCCAGGTCAAAGTCCTCGCTCTCTTAGGAGGAACAGGCCAACCAAAAATGGGTAGATAAATAAAAAACAAGATAATGTCAGATATTAATAAGTGTAATAAAGAAAAGAGAGCAGAGAATGACAGCAGAGACCTACAAAATGAGCAGTCAGCCCTCCAGCAACCTAAAGGAAAAGTATTTCAAGCAGAGAGAACAGCAGTGCAAAGGCTCTGAAGCATATGGGAGCCCGGCTTGTTTGAGAAGCTGGAAGGAAGGAGGTGTGGCCGGGGTGCAGCGGATGAAAGGGAGAGAGGTTAAGCCATATAGTTAGATAGGCAGACAGGGCCCAGAGCATGGAGGAGACCTTTCAGGCCATGGAAAAGGAGTCTGAATTTAATTCTAGATATGGCAGAAGTAACATGATCGGATTTATGTTTTAGAAATTCTGGCTACTGAGTGCAGAAAGGATTGTAGAGGGATATGAGAGGAAGAGCAGTTAGGGGGCTGTTGCCATAAGCCAGACAAGAGCTGATGATGCCTTGGAGCAGGGAGGTGGCAGTAGATAAACAGAAGAGTAGATGGACTAGATTTGAGTAGTGTTCCAGAGGTAAAGGCGGCAGGATGAGAGGCAGGGGGAGACTGAAAGAAGAGTCAAGGAGACCCCCAGGTGAAACCAACAACCCTCTTGTTTGCTGGCTGCATCCTCTTGGCCCTGAGATTGGTCGGGGATAGGAGGGAAGGGAGACAGTTGATGACAGTAAAACTCTACCCAAAGCCCACTTAAAGCTTTGGGCTCAGAAACTGGTGTATTTTTCCTATATCATCAGGACACACATCCTCTTGGTTTTCCTCCTACCTAACTCATGGGCCACAATATTTGCTGGTTCCCCCCCTTCATCCTGACCTCTAATTGTTTGGAGGATACCAAGGCTCAGGCTTGGCTCTCTCCTCTTCTTTGGCTACGCTCACTCCCTAGGAAATCCATTCCATCCCCTGGCTTTAAAAGTTGTGAGTTGAATACTCCCAAATTTATATCTTCACATGAGACCTCTCCCTTGAATTCCAGACTCACATACAACTGCCTGCTCAACATCTCCACTTGAATATTTATTTAGTCAGCTCAGACTTAACATGTCCAAAACAAAACTCCTACTCTTCCCCTCAAAATCTGCCCCTTCTAGAATCTTCTCCATCTCAATAAAGGGCCTCTCCATCCTTTCAGTCACTCAGGCTAGAAACTTTGGAAACCCCTAGACTCTTCTTTTTCTCTTACAAACCACACCCAAACCATCAGCACATCCCTACTTGCAAAAAATGTCCCAACTTCAAATCTCTTCCCACCACCTCCAATGCCCTATCATCCCTCGCCAAGATTACTGCAAAAACTTCGTAACTAGTCTCCCTTACCCCACTACTGTCTATTCTCAACACAGCAGCCAAAGCAATCTTGTTATTAACAAAACTTAATTCAGATCATGTCACTCTAGTGCTCAAATCCCCACAATGGTTTGCTGTCTCATTCAGGCTCAAGGCTAAAGTCTTTTCAATGGCTCTACATGATCTGCCCTCATCACCACTACTTATATGCCTCATCTCAGCTTCCATCATTCTCCCCACCCCACTACATCCATACTACACACACTACACCTGTATCCTGCCTTCACTCTGCTCTAACCACACTGGCCTCCCTCCTCTTCCCCTGATGCTACAAGCTTGTATTCGCTGGTCCCTGTACCTGGATGGCTCCTCCCCCAGATAGGTGCATGCCTTACCGCCATCAGGTGTCTGCTCCAGCATTAAGTTTTCAGTGAGGCCTTCTATGACCACCCTACTTAAAATTGCTACTACCTTACCCCACTTTCCACACTCATTCCCTCTATTTTTCTCTGTAGTGGTTGCCAGGGTCTGATAAACTATACACTGTTTGTTCTCACCCCACCCACAGCCTCCTGCTACAATTTGAGCTCCATAATGACAGAGTTTTTGTCACTTATTTCCTGCTTTGTCCCCTCTACCCAGAACAGAGCCTGGCACTCAGAACATAATAGGCACTCAATAAATAGTGACTGAATAAATGAATTAGAGTAAGACCTGCAGTCCTCAAGAGGCAGCCTGGGTCTGGGAGTTAAGACCTGATCTTTCAAACTAGCTTTCATGCTGGCTGTGGGATTTCTGGGCCTCGGGTTGTCTATCTGTAGATGGTGGAGAACTCCTGGGGTCCTTTGCTACAGCAGCTTTCTAGAAAGATGCTTGGCCATAGCTTCACCTATTGCCATTCAGCTGAGGGTAGCAGGTAGGGATGGACAGGACCTGGTGGAGTGAGAGGAGAGACCTCTAGTGCATCCTTTCTAGTCAAGGCTTGGGTGGAGTCATCACTGGCTTTGAAATTAAAGGCGAGGTTCTGGCTTGGATTTGGCTGGGCTCTGGCAGCCCTGGGAGAGGGAGGAATGGGTGAAGAGGTCCAGGGCCCCTGCTGAGTGGGGACTAGTAGAGGCCTGGCCACTAGGCCTGGGCTCCTCCCCATGGAGAGTTGTCCCTCTGAGGGCCTCACGGGGACCACTACTGTAAGAAGAGAAGGAGAGGAGACGTGGGGAATCAGGGTGAGGTCAGAACTGGGGAGAAGGGAGGACTGGAGAGGGCCTTCTGCGTGTATCACCTGGGCCCGCACACAGATCCTCAGATCCTTTGGGAGGCCAGGCCTCCACGCACACCTCAGCCGGCCCCCAGGGTCCTCACAGCCAGCACCCACTCCTAGACAGAGTGGCAGGCCTTTTGGCTGAGGAAAGCCCTGTCCTCCTCCCTTTTCTGGGCCTTGCAACAGCTCCCTGCTTGTTTTCCCCGAGATAAATGGGCTGAGCATATTGGGCCGGCAATAACCCCTTGAAATCAGTTGTTATCACAGTTAACAACCAGTTTGGCTTCAGTTCAGGCTGTTAACTATCAAACCGCTAAGTGCCGGTAATGATTGATTCTTGGCCAGTTGCAGCTTGAGTGGCTGTAAAACCCCATTAGCGAGGGCTCTGTGGAGGCAGCAACGCAAAGATAAACAAGGTAGTGGGTGCTCCGGCCCAGCGCAGCCCCACTGCTCTGGGCTCAGCTCCCCAGGGTGCCTGGCTGGGGGTCCTGCTGGGAGTCAACCCCTTCCCAAAGCCTCAGGTCACCTCAAGGACAAGATCACCACCCTCCTGTCCACCTCTACTCCCCCATCAGTCATCTCTCCCTTCTCCATGAGGCAGGTCCGGCTCTCTGGACAACCCACCTCTTCTCTGTCGTCGCAACCGTGGCACAGCTCCACCCCACCACCCTGGAGTACTCAGGCGTCCCCAGCCTGTGGGCTTCAGGGTAGCTTTGGCCTAGCCAGTGACCACCCTGGCCCAGCCTGGCCCCACTTTGTGGCCAGGATCACAGGCAGGGAGAATCTGACATTCCATCCACCCCCCAGACTCCCTCCTACCCTGTGGTTTCCCCCAGGAATTGCTCTCAAACAAATGAAATGTGGGTAATTACTGGGCTGGGGGCTGGACAGGCGGCCGTGCAGATGAAAGCGTTTCCTGGACGGTCTCTTCATTTGCATGGCATCAGAAGCTGCTCAGAAGGTGTGACTTTTCCCACAGTGAGACCCCAGCTCCTTGCACAATAAAGCCAGGCTGCTCACCCAGAATTAATTAAAGGGGGAGGGGAGGGGATGGAGCAGAAGAGGAGGCACTAAGAGCTGGGGGAGCTGGAAAAGAGATGTCTAGAGCCCCCTCCCCACATCCTCCATATCTATGCACCAGGAGAAACCTACTCTGTCCAGAGCCCTTCACCCCCATAGCAGGCCAGAAGAGGCCCCATGGTACCCCAGCCTCTCCAAGGCTTCCCACTGAGCCCTAGGATTCCTGATCCATCTGGATGGCCTGAGCCTGGGATTTGTGGCTGCAACTCTTGGAGGCCCACGTGGTTAGGAAGCCTTGGGTTGCCCTCTACCCAAAGGACCAGAGGCCCAGAGGGAAGAGGTTTCTGGATTCGTCCAGTAACTGTGCTATGGGACCAGCCCAAAGAAGGCAGTGGAAGCAACCAGAATGAGAGCTCAGGTATGATGACTGGGCCAGCTCTGACCTCAGGAGACCTGCTGCCTCTGGGCTTGGGCTCTCTTCCGGGTGGTGTGATGCCAATCTCACCAGTCCACCTCCAAGAACCCACCCCTCCACCCACCACAGGCCAGTCCTCTTGCCCACGCCATGAATGACCTGCTCTACCATTGTCATAGCATGACCTGGTCTTCCTTCATCCATAGTAGTCCTTCTTCACAGGCTAGTCCTTCTGACTTACCACCTGCTGCTTCTCCCCCTGGCCAGAGATGAGTTCTGCTCTAGGCCTGTGAGCTTCCCTTCCCGGCCAATGCCAGTTCCACTCCCTCTAGGCTTGGTCTCTCCAAGGTTGGCAGCCTCTCCCCGGACCACAGTCCCCTGGGGTCTTTTGCAGCGCCTGAGCTCAGCACCTTCTGCTCATAGCTTTCTAACCAGATATCCCAAAGTTAACACTTGTTTCATGTCACAACTGTCAACACCAGCCTTGGCAGTCCCCCTCCAACATACCTCCACCTTGGACCCCGGCAGCTGCTCTTTTCTTTCATTTTCTGGAGCCTGGTACTCAGAAAGAACTAGCTCTGGCATCTCTGATCCGTCTCCCACACAGACCGAGGCATACACAGAAAGGCACTTTTTAAAGGACCCACTGAATCCATGATTACAACTCCAGTCCTAGCAAAGTCATCATTTCTGGCCCAGGGGTGGCCTGGGGAAGTGTTAACAATGACTCCTATTAAAAGCCCATGTCTGAGAGGTCCCAGGACCAGCTAAGAGCCTCTTCTTGCTCCTTTCCCTGCTTCTGTCCTCCCAAGAAAACCCCTCCAGCAACAATGATAGGGACGGCCAACAGGTGTGGATCCTTAGGTAGAAGGGAGGCTGCAGTCAGAGCTGCTGCCTGATTTGCTGCATCTCTCAGCCGCCTGCCAGCTGGGGCAGCGCGGGGGGAGGGCGCTGACCCCAGGAGGACTCACTCTCCAACACACATTTTTAATACGTCAGTTAAATAAATATTTCAGTCATTTAATAGCAACTAATACCCAACCACCCTCCACTGACACCCGCCCTTGAAAGATCTGACCTAAAGTTCAGGCTCTTTCCTCCCTGCCCCCACCTGGGGGTGCAATGGAGCCCCTGGCGGCCTAGCAGTCTTGCCCTGCAGCTGCAGGGGTCTCAGGAGCGCCTCTGCGGGACTAGAAAAAGCCCCCCACCCCCAGGAAACCCCCGCTGGAATCCCAGTCTAGGCCACTCACTTGGCCTTCCTGAGAGTTAAGAAGTCAGACGCCACAGCCAAGTGGAATACAAAAATAGAGCCTCTCTTTTGTTTAAAAAAACAACAAAAAACCCAACAGCAAACAATTATCAACAACTAGGGCCCAGGGCTCCCCCAGCTCCTCCCCAGCCTTCAGTAGCGCAGACCTCATCCTGCACCAGAGGAAACCTCCGGCGCTGGGAGCGGCGGGGAGGGGCCGGGCAGGGCCTATCGGGGCTCGGGGGCCCAAGTCCTCTGGCTGCCGCGCAGACTGCGCGTGAAGGGCGGGTAGTTGAGGAACTCGAAGCGCAGGCTCTGCTCTGTGGTGTGATGGCCGCGGGGCAGTCGCTTCATGAAGTGGACCTCGCGCTGGTGCTGCCGAGTCTTGGAGCCCTTGCGGGGCCGACCCTTGCGCGTGAAGGCCATGTACCAGCCCTCGTACTTGGCGTTCTGCAGGGCCGTGTAGTTGTTCTCCAGCACGATCTCCGTGAACACACAATCCTTGCCTTTGCCGTTGCTCTGCAGGTAGGGGGGGCCAGACACGGTGTCACCGGGCTCTGTCCAGAACCCGCCCCCATCAGAGGCAGAGGGGAGGCGGCCCCAGACAGCAGGTGGGCACCCCAGCAGATGGCAGGGTGGGCAGCCCCACCCCCTGCCCGGGCACCCGCTCTCTAATCCCTGACAACTCACAGCCCACCCGGCAACTTCCTGTCCTCCTGGGTAGCAGTGACACATGGCTGTCTACCGAGGGGCTGGGCCCCAACACAGAGAGGCAGAGAGGGGGCCCAGCCCCTGCCTACCCTGGCCTCCTGCCCACCAGTCTGGCCCAAGCTGCTAGCACCCGTTTCCCCACCTGCCCCCCTCAGCCCCTCAGGATGCCGGCCTGCAGCCCCAGGGCTGCCACCCTATGGGGGAAGGAAGGCCGGTGAGGAGATGCTGAGCCCCAAGCCCCAGAAGCCCAGGAAGCGGGGAGCTCGAGGCTGTAGAGGAGCCGTGACTAATGGGGCCATTTCAGAGCTCCGCCGAGGGGCTGGGCCTGCGGCTTACTGAACATTCCAAATGCTGGTACCATGTAATTGGACATAATAGCAAAGCAATTTGGCGATTTGTTAAAAAGATATATGGAATTTACCAACCACCCCCCCCCCCCGCCCCTTCCCTAGCCTGCCTTCTTCCTCCTTTGCTTTTACAGCTTTTCATCTCTCAGCTTCCTCCTCCCTCACCTCCCCCACCATCCAATCATTAGGTGAGCCCAAGGTGGCCCTCTGTCTCTGCCCACCTTGTTGGGATCCTGGAGGAGCTCAGCCAGCCCAGCCTGCTCCCCAGGCCCCAGTCGCCCCCTCCCTTCCTTCTAAGACCTCACCTTGGCAATCAGCTTCCCCTTCTTGTTCATGCAGATGTAGAGGCCTGTCTCAGCTCCTCGGACTCGAACCCGGCTCCCAAAGGTGTCCGTCTCCACAATGAGTTTTGCTGTCAGGGAATGTGGGGGGAGAGTGGTTATGAGCAGCTCCCTGACCCCCAGTGCTCCATGTCCCCATCCCAGCTGGCCCTTCCCAGAAGCAACTGCTCCAAGAGCCAGGTACCCAAGGCGTGGGCTCCAGCCACTAACATGCTGTGCAACCCTGGGAAAGTCAAGTCTCCTTTCTGGGCTTCAGACCGACCTCTTACCTGGGTTTACAGAAGGGGGGTGAATGAGATCATGGCATATGAACTGGTTTCTGCAGAGGGGTCTTGGAGCCATCAAACTGAAAAGACCCTCTTTTAAAACCAGACTAATAACTTTTATGTCGAGGCTTCAAGTAAATTTTAATTTGACTAGAATTCCGCTTCTAATCAAAGATCTCTGAGGATTCTTCCAACTCAGAATATTATATGCACATGCCTCACAGATCATTACAAATGTCTGGGGTGCAGTGGTGACCTCCACTCCTGAGGTCAAACATAAAAGCACTCTCTCTTGTTTCTGGTGCCTCGGATTCTAACCCACAGCCTTGGCCACACCACCCTACCCCTGCTCTGCTGAGAAGCTGATAGGGATGAGACAGCTCTCCCTACACCCACAGCCCATGGCCGGCTGCTTTCCCAGAACCAGCTGGGAGGATGCTATCTCTTCCCCACGCTTCCCAGTCACCCCAGTCCCCAGCCCCAGTGTTCAGAAATCAACAACTCAATAATCTTTTCTCTCACCCTCCAGCAGCACTGGGCTTCTCACCCCAGTGACCAAACACTTTCTGTAGGTGAGGAGAGAAAATCAGGTGTGCTTGCCTCTCACTGAGAGCCAGGAAACAGGGAGCTGAATTCTGTGCCTTCTTCCCACTCCCCTCTCCCCTTAGACAGCCAGCTTGCCGCAGAAGCCCTGGTCCCTGTCCACTCTCTGCACAACTCCTCCCTTTGAGGCTGTCACCAAGAAGGGGGTGGGGACCAGCTTAGCTGTTTGGGATGGGACAGAAGGGGCTGGGTCTCCTGCCCTCCCTACTGCAGCCTTTTCCCTCCTTGAGAAAGAAGTTTGGGTACTCCCAGGTCTGCCTCCCAGCCTGTACTGACAAGGTGGCACCTTCTCTGTCCCTGAAACTAATGGGAGGTGATGGGCACAGATCAGCAAGGCAGCCCTCACTGCCCAGCCTGTGACTACCTGCCCCCCTTCACAGAAGCACAGAGCCGGGACCCAGTAGCCAAGTCCCCAGTCTGGCTGCAAGTCAGCCAGGGAAATGCAGCTGTCACCTCCCCTCCCACCTACCTCCTCTTGGACCCAGCCAGTCTGCTCATCCCTCTCCTGGTCTGCCTTCCAGGGCAAGGAGCAACTATTTTTAAGGGCCAGGAAGGACACCGACTGGAGAAGAGGGGAGGGGATTCCATTCTGAAATTCTGGCCAAACAGGGCAGATAGGGATGGAGCCCTCTGTCCCTTCCTGGGGCCCATAAGGAAGCAACTGGGACTCCTCTGCTGTTCTCCCCCAGATTCTTCCTGTCCTGGCTATACACCCTAAGCCTTTGCTCTTGGGCCCTCCAGCTCCTGCTCACCAGGCAGGGACCAGGGAAACTGGGAAGCCTCCTATAATTGTAAGGAGAGAAGTGGGCGTCAGACCTCTGATGTCTGAAGAGGAATTCCCCCATGAGCAGCTTAGCCTCTTCTTCCCTCCCCAAAACCCAAGGATGCTGGACCATTTGTTCCAATGGGAGTAAACCCAGGAGGAGCCAGGCATTCATTCCCTTTCCTTGGAAGCTAAGAAGGGCAGCAAGTAGCCAGTTTGGAGGGACAAAGGGATGGTAGGCTGGCCCTGCCAGCCCAGCGGGGGAGCTCGGCCACCAGGCAGGCCACCCCCAGCCCCACCCCACCGCAGAAAGCCCCCACTCTCCTTCCTGGATGGATCTGGGGAGCTGGGGCCGAAGTTTACGGCAGCTTTCCCGACTGGGCTTTTGGAAAGCTTAACATTTTCAAACCTATTCTTCC